>NC_140583.1:1010595952-1011156452 GCF_964204655.1 Triturus cristatus | reverse complement strand
GTTGCCATGAGGTACAGGGTCAGACTGATTTGCATATGGCCATGTTTGAACTGGGGTGGTGGAGTGAGCTAAAGAATGATAATGGATTAAACCCAGATCAGTTGACTGTGGGTGAGTGTTTGATTAGCTCAAACGCTCCGTCCATCATCCCCTTTGGTATCGCTTTGTTTGCCCTAAGATGGCAGGGTATGCCCCGACGTGGATCAATTGCTCACTTTGCCACTGGAATTAAGATAGCCTGGCTGACGAGGGTTATGAACCCGAAACCGATCCCAGGATGCTTGTTTCCAGTCCAGGGAAAACATGGCTTGGCAGTTCATGCTGGACTGTTCTCATGAGGCACAGGGTCAGACTGGTTTGCATATGGCCATGTCTGAACTGGAGTGGTGGAGTGAGCTAAAGAATGATGATGGATTAAACCCAGATCAGTTGACTGGGGGTGAGTGGTTGATTAGCTCAAACGCTAAGTCCATCATCCCCTTTGGTATCGCTTTGTTTGCCCTAAGTTGGCAGGGTATGCCCAGACGTGGGTGCCTTGCTCACTTTGCCACTGGAATCAAGATAGCCTGGCTGACGAGGGTTATGAACCCGAAACTGGTCCCAGGATGATTGTTTCCAGTCCAGGGAAGACAAGGCTTGGCAGTTCGTGCTGGACTGTTCCCATGAGGCACAGGGTCAGACTGATTTGCATATGGCCATGTTTGAACTGGGGTGGTGGAGTGAGCTAAAGAATGATGATGGATTAAACCCAGATCAGTTGACTGGGGGTGAGGGTTTGATTAGCTCAAACGCTAAGTCCAACATCCCGTTTGGTATCGCTTTGTTTGCCCTAAGTTGGCAGGGTATGCCCAGACGTGGGTCCCTTGCTCACTTTGCCATTGGAATCAAGATAGCCTGGCTGACGAGGGTTATGAACCCGAAACTGGACCCAGGATGCTTGTTTCCAGACCAGGGAAGACATGGCTTGGCAGATTGGGCTGGACTGTTGCCATGAGGTACAGGGTCAGACTGATTTGCATATGGCCATGTTTGAACTGGGGTGGTGGAGTGAGCTAAAGAATGATGATGGATTAAACCCAGATCAGTTGACTGGGAGTGAGTGTTTGATTAGCTCAAACGCTCCGTCCATCATCCCCTTTGGTATCGCTTTGTTTGCCCTAAGATGGCAGGGTATGCCCCGACGTGGATCAATTGCTCACTTTGCCACTGGAATTAAGATAGCCTGGCTGACGAGGGTTATGAACCCGAAACCGATCCCAGGATACTTGTTTCCAGTCCAGGGAAAACATGGCTTGGCAGTTCATGCTGGACTGTTCTCATGAGGTGCAGGGTCAGACTGATTTGCATATGGCCATGTTTGAACTGGGGTGGTGGAGTGAGCTAAAGAATGATGATGGATTAAACCCAGATCAGTTGACGGGGGGTGAGGGTTTGATTAGATCAAACGCTAAGTCCAACATCCCCTTTGGTATCGCTTTGTTTGCCCTAAGTTGGCAGGGTATGCCAAGACGTGGGTCCCTTGCTCACTTTGCCATTGGAATCAAGATAGCATGGCTGACGAGGGTTATGAACCCGAAACCGATCCCAGGATGCTTGTTTCCAGTCCAGGGAAAACATGGCTTGGCAGTTCATGCTGGACTGTTCTCATGAGGCACAGGGTCAGACTGATTTGCATATGGCCATGTCTGAACTGGGGTGGTGGAGTGAGCTAAAGAATGATGATGGATTAAACCCAGATCAGTTGACTGGGGGTGAGTGGTTGATTAGCTCAAACACTAAGTCCATCATCCCCTTTGGTATCGCTTTGTTCGCCCTAAGTTGGCAGGGTATGCCCAGACTTGGGTCCCTTGCTCACTTTGCCACTGGAATCAAGATAGCCTGGCTGACGAGGGTTATGAACCCGAAACTGGTCCCAGGATGATTGTTTCCAGTCCAGGGAAGACAAGGCTTGGCAGTTCGTGCTGGACTGTTCCCATGAGGCACAGGGTCAGACTGATTTGCATATGGCCATGTTTGAACTGGGGTGGTGGAGTGAGCTAAAGAATGATGATGGATTAAACCCAGATCAGTTGACTGGGGGTGAGGGTTTGATTAGCTCAAACGCTAAGTCCAACATCCCCTTTGGTATCGCTTTGTTTGCCCTAAGTTGGCAGGGTATGCCCAGACGTGGGTCCCTTGCTCTCTTTGCCATTGGAATCAAGATAGCCTGGCTGACGAGGGTTATGAACCCGAAACTGGACCCAGGATGCTTGTTTCCAGACCAGGGAAGACATGGCTTGGCAGATTGGGCTGGACTGTTGCCATGAGGTGCAGGGTCAGACTGATTTGCATATGGCCATGTTTGAACTGGGGTGGTGGAGTGAGCTAAAGAATGATGATGGATTAAACCCAGATCAGTTGACGGGGGGTGAGGGTTTGATTAGATCAAACGCTAAGTCCAACATCCCCTTTGGTATCGCTTTGTTTGCCCTAAGTTGGCAGGGTATGCCAAGACGTGGGTCCCTTGCTCACTTTGCCATTGGAATCAAGATAGCATGGCTGACGAGGGTTATGAACCCGAAACCGATCCCAGGATGCTTGTTTCCAGTCCAGGGAAAACATGGCCTGGCAGTTCATGCTGGACTGTTCTCATGAGGCACAGGGTCAGACTGATTTGCATATGGCCATGTCTGAACTGGGGTGGTGGAGTGAGCTAAAGAATGATGATGGATTAAACCCAGATCAGTTGACTGGGGGTGAGTGGTTGATTAGCTCAAACGCTAAGTCCATCATCCCCTTTGGTATCGCTTTGTTCGCCCTAAGTTGGCAGGGTATGCCCAGACTTGGGTCCCTTGCTCACTTTGCCACTGGAATCAAGATAGCCTGGCTGACGAGGGTTATGAACCCGAAACTGGTCCCAGGATGATTGTTTCCAGTCCAGGGAAGACAAGGCTTGGCAGTTCGTGCTGGACTGTTCCCATGAGGCACAGGGTCAGACTGATTTGCATATGGCCATGTTTGAACTGGGGTGGTGGAGTGAGCTAAAGAATGATGATGGATTAAACCCAGATCAGTTGACTGGGGGTGAGGGTTTGATTAGCTCAAACGCTAAGTCCAACATCCCCTTTGGTATCGCTTTGCTTGCCCTAAGTTGGCAGGGTATGCCCAGACGTGGGTCCCTTGCTCACTTTGCCATTGGAATCAAGATAGCCTGGCTGACGAGGGTTATGAACCCGAAACTGGACCCAGGATGCTTGTTTCCAGACCAGGGAAGACATGGCTTGGCAGATTGGGCTGGACTGTTGCCATGAGGTACAGGGTCAGACTGATTTGCATATGGCCATGTTTGAACTGGGGTGGTGGAGTGAGCTAAAGAATGATGATGGATTAAACCCAGATCAGTTGACTGGGGGTGAGTGTTTGATTAGCTCAAACGCTCCATCCATCATCCCCTTTGGTATCGCTTTGTTTGCCCTAAGATGGCAGGGTATGCCCCGACGTGGATCAATTGCTCACTTTGCCACTGGAATTAAGATAGCCTGGCTGACGAGGGTTATGAACCCGAAACCGATCCCAGGATGCTTGTTTCCAGTCCAGGGAAAACATGGCTTGGCAGTTCATGCTGGACTGTTCTCATGAGGCACAGGGTCAGACTGATTTGCATATGGCCATGTCTGAACTGGGGTGGTGGAGTGAGCTAAAGAATGATGATGGATTAAACCCAGATCAGTTGACTGGGGGTGAGTGGTTGATTAGCTCAAACGCTAAGTCCATCATCCCCTTTGGTATCGCTTTGTTTGCCCTAAGTTGGCAGGGTATGCCCAGACGTGGGTCCCTTGCTCACTTTGCCATTGGAATCAAGATAGCCTGGCTGACGAGGGTTATGAACCCGAAACTGGACCCAGGATGCTTGTTTCCAGACCAGGGAAGACATGGCTTGGCAGATTGGGCTGGACTGTTGCCATGAGGTACAGGGTCAGACTCATTTGCATATGGCCATGTTTGAACTGGGGTGGTGGAGTGAGCTAAAGAATGATGATGGATTAAACCCTGATCAGTTGACGGGGGGTGAGGGTTTGATTAGATCAAACGCTAAGTCCAACATCCCCTTTGGTATCGCTTTGTTTGCCCTAAGTTGGCAGGGTATGCCAAGACGTGGGTCCCTTGCTCACTTTGCCTTTGGAATCAAGATAGCATGGCTGACGAGGGTTATGAACCCGAAACCGATCCCAGGATGCTTGTTTCCAGTCCAGGCAAAACATGGCTTGGCAGTTCATGCTGGACTGTTCTCATGAGGCACAGGGTCAAACTGATTTGCATATGGCCATGTCTGAACTGGGGCGGTGGAGTGAGCTAAAGAATGATGATGGATTAAACCCAGATCAGTTGACTGGGGGTGAGTGGTTGATTAGCTCAAACGCTAAGTCCATCATCCCCTTTGGTATCGCTTTGTTCGCCCTAAATTGGCAGGGTATGCCCATACGTGGGTCCCTTGCTCACTTTGCCACTGGAATCAAGATAGCCTGGCTGACGAGGGTTATGAACCCGAAACTGGTCCCAGGATGATTGTTTCCAGTCCAGGGAAGACAAGGCTTGGCAGTTCGTGCTGGACTGTTCCCATGAGGCACAGGGTCAGACTGATTTGCATATGGCCATGTTTGAACTGGGGTGGTGTAGTGAGCTAAAGAATGATGATGGATTAAACCCAGATCAGTTGACTGGGGGTGAGGATTTGATTAGCTCAAACGCTAAGTCCAACATCCCCTTTGGTATCGCTTTGTTTGCCCTAAGTTGGCAGGGTATGCCCAGACGTGGGTCCCTTGCTCACTTTGCCATTGGAATCAAGATAGCCTGGCTGACGAGGGTTATGAACCCGAAACTGTACCCAGGATGCTTGTTTCCAGACCAGGGAAGACATGGCTTGGCAGATTGGGCTGGACTGTTGCCATGAGGTACAGGGTCAGACTGATTTGCATATGGCCATGTTTGAACTGGGGTGGTGGAGTGAGCTAAAGAATGATGATGGATTAAACCCAGATCAGTTGACTGGGGGTGAGTGTTTGATTAGCTCAAACGCTCTGTCCATCATCCCCTTTGGTATCGCTTTGTTTGCCCTAAGATGGCAGGGTATGCCCCGACGTGGATCAATTGCTCACTTTGCCACTGGAATTAAGATAGCCTGGCTGACGAGGGTTATGAACCCGAAACCGATCCCAGGATGCTTGTTTCCAGTCCAGGGAAAACATGGCTTGGCAGTTAATGCTGGACTGTTCTCATGAGGCACAGGGTCAGACTGATTTGCATATGGCCATGTCTGAACTGGGGTGGTGGAGTGAGCTAAAGAATGATGATGGATTAAACCCAGATCAGTTGACTGGGGGTGAGTGGTTGATTAGCTCAAACGCTAAGTCCATCATCCCCTTTGGTATCACTTTGTTCGCCCTAAGATGGCAGGGTATGCCCAGACGTGGGTCCCTTGCTCACTTTGCCACTGGAATCAAGAAATCCTGGCTGACGAGGGTTATGAACCCGAAACTGGTCCCAGGATGATTGTTTCCAGTCCAGGGAAGACAAGGCTTGGCAGTTCGTGCTGGACTGTTCCCATGAGGCACTGGGTCAGACTGATTTGCATATGGCCATGTTTGAACTGGGGTGGTGGAGTGAGCTAAAGAATGATGATGGATTAAACCCAGATCAGTTGACTGGGGGTGAGGGTTTGATTAGCTCAAACGCTAAGTCCAACATCCCCTTTGGTATCACTTTGTTTGCCCTAAGTTGGCAGGGTATGCCCAAACGTGGGTCCCTTGCTCACTTTGCCATTGGAATCAAGATAGCCTGGCTGACGAGGGTTATGAACCTGAAACTGGACCCAGGATGCTTGTTTCCACACCAGGGAAGGCATGGCTTGGCAGATTGGGCTGGACTGTTGCCATGAGGTACAGGGTCAGACTGATTTGCATATGGCCATGTTTGAACTGGGGTGGTGGAGTGAGCTAAAGAATGATGATGGATTAAACCCAGATCAGTTGACTGGGGGTGAGTGGTTGATTAGCTCAAATGCTAAGTCCATCATCCCCTTTGGTATCGCTTTGTTCGCCCTAAGTTGGCAGGGTATGCCCAGACGTGGGTCCCTTGCTCACTTTGCCACTGGAATCAAGATAGCCTGGCTGACGAGGGTTATGAACCCGAAAGTGGTCCCAGGATGATTGTTTCCAGTCCAGGGAAGACATGGCTTGGCAGTTCCTGCTGGACTGTTCCCATGAGGCACAGGGTCAGACTGATTTGCATATGGCCATGTTTGAACTGGGGTGGTGGAGTGAGCTAAAGAATGATGATGGATTAAACCCAGATCAGTTGACTGGGGGTGAGTGTTTGATTAGCTCAAACGCTCCGTCCATCATCCCCTTTGGTATTGCTTTGTTCGCCCTAAATTGGCAGAGTATGCCCAGACGTGGGTCCCTTGCTCACTTTGCCACTGGAATCAAGATAGCCTTGCTGACGAGGGTTATGAACCCGAAACCGGTCTCAGGATGCTTGTTTCCGGTCCAGGGAAGACATCTCTTGGCAGTTCGGGCTGGACTGTTCCCATAAGACACAGGGTCAGACTGATTTGCATATGGCCATGTCTGAACTGGGGGGGGGTGGAGTGAGCTAAAGAATGATGATGGATTAAACCCAGATCAGTTGACTGGGGGTGAGTGTTTGATTAGCTCAAACGCTAAGTCCATCATCCACTTTGGTATTGCTTTGTTCGCCCTAAGTTGGCAGGGTATGCCCAGACGTGGGTCCCTTGCTCACTTTGCCACTGGAATCAAGATAGCCTGGCTGACGAGGGTTATGA
The DNA here is from genome assembly GCF_964204655.1 of Triturus cristatus. Taxonomy (NCBI): domain Eukaryota; kingdom Metazoa; phylum Chordata; class Amphibia; order Caudata; family Salamandridae; genus Triturus; species Triturus cristatus. The sequence continues at coordinate 1,011,149,632 of NC_140583.1, read as the reverse complement.
ACCCGAAACCAATCCCAGAATGCTTGTTTCCAGTCCAGGGAAAACATGGCTTGGCAGATCGGGCTGGACTGTTCCCATGAGGCACAGGGTTAGACTGATTTGCATATGGCCATGTCTGAACTGGGGTGGTGGAGTGAGCTAAAGAATAATGCTGGATTAAACCCAGATCAGTTGACTGGGGGTGAGTGTTTGATTAGCTCCAACGCTCCGTCCATCATCCCCTTTGGTATTGCTTTGTCTGCCCTAAGTTGGCAGGGTATGCCCAGACGTGGGTCCCTTGCTCACTTTGCCACTGGAATCAAGATAGCCTGGCTGACGAGGGTTATGAACTTGAAATCAGTCCCAGGATGCTTGTTTCCGGTCCAGGAAAGACATGGCTTGGCAGTTCACGCTGGACTGTTTCCATGAGGCACAGGGTCAAACTGATTTGCATATGGCCATGTCTGAGCTGGGGTGGTGGAGTGAGCTAAAGAATGATGATGGATTAAACCCAGATCAGTTGACTGGGGGTAGTGTTTGATGAGCTCAAACGCTCCGTCCATCATCCCCTTCGATATCCCTTTGATCGCCCTACGTTGGCAGGGTATGTCCAGATGTGGGTCCTTTGCTCACTTTGCCACTGGAATCAAGATAGCCTGGCTGATGAGGGTTATGAACCCGAAACCGGTCCCAGGATGCTTGTTTCCGGACCAGGGAAGACATGGCTTGGCAGTTTGGGCTGGACTGTTGCCATGAGGCACAGGGTCAGACTGATTTGCATATGGCCATGTCTGAACTGGGGTGGTGGAGTGAGCTAAAGAATGATGATGGATTAAACCCAGATCAGTTGACTGGGGGTGAGTGTGTGATTAGCTCAAACGCTCCATCCATCATCCCCTTTGGTATCACATTGTTCACCCTAAGTTGACAGGGTATGCCCAGACATGGGTCTCTTGCTCACTTTGCCACTGGAATCAAGATAGCCTGGCTGAGGAGGGTTATGTACCTAAAACTGGTCCCAGGATTCTTGTTTCTGGTCCAGGGAAGACATGGCTTGGCAGTTCAGGCTGGACTGTTCCCATGAGGCACGGGGTCAGACTGATTTACATATGGTCATGTCTGAACTGGGGTGTTAGAGTGAGCTGAAGAATGAAGATGGATTAAACCCAGATCAGTTGACTGGGGGTGAGTGTTTGATTAGCTCAAACGCTCCGTCCATCATCCCCTTTGGTATCGCTTTGTGTGCCCTATCTTGGCAGGGTATGCCCCGACGTGGGTCCCTTGCTCACTTTGCCACTGGAATCAAGATAGCCGGGCTGATGAGGGTTATAAACCCGAAACAGATCCCAGGATGCTTGTTTCCAGTCCAGGAAAAACATGGCTTGGCAGTTCGGGCTGGACTGTTCCCATGAGGCACAGGATCAGACTGATTTGCATATGGCCATGTCTGAACTGGGGTGGTGGAGTGAGCTAAAGAATAATGATGGATTAAACCCAGATCAGTTGACTGGGGGTGAGTGTTTGATTAGCTCAAACGCTCCGTCCATCATCCCCTTTGGTATCACATTGTTCACCCTAAGTTGACAGGATATACCCAGACATGGGTCCCTTGCTCACTTTGCCACTGGAATCAAGATAGCCTTGCTGACGAGGGTTATGAACCCGAAACCGGTCTCAGGATGCTGGTTTCCGGTCCAGGGAAGACATGGCTTGGCAGTTCCGGCTGGACTGTTCCCATGAGGCACAGGGTCAGACTGATTTGCATATGGCCATGTCTGAACTGGGGGGGTGGAGTGAGCTAAAGAATGATGATGGATTATACCCAGATCAGTTGACTGGGGGTGAGTGTTTGATTAGCTCAAACGCTCCGTCCATCATCCCCTTTGGTATCGCTTAGTTCGTCCTAAGTTGGCAGGGTATGCCCAGACGTAGGTCCCCTGCTCACTTTGCCACTGGAATCAAGATAGCCTCCCTGACGAGGGTTATGAAACCGAAACCGGTCCCAGAATGCTTGTTTCTGGTCCATGGAAGACATGGCTTGGCAGTTCAGGCTGGACTGTTCCCATGAGGCACAGGATCAGACTGATTTGCATATGGCCATGTCTGAACTGGGGGGTGGAGTGAGCTAAAGAATGATGATGGATTATACCCAGATCAGTTGACTGGGGGTGAGTGTTTGATTAGCTCCAACGCTCCGTCCATCATCCCCTTTGGTATCGCTTTGTCTGCCCTAAGTTGGCAGGGTATGCCCAGACGTGGGTCCCTTGCTCACTTTGCCACTGGAATCAAGATAGCCTGGCTGACGAGGGTTATGAACTTGAAATCTGTCCCAGGATGCTTGTTTCCGGTCCAGGAAAGACATGGCTTGGCAGTTCGCGCTGGACTGTTTCCATGAGGCACAGGGTCAAACTGATTTGCATATGGCCATGTCTGAGCTGGGGTGGTGGAGTGAGCTAAAGAATGATGATGGATTAAACCCAGATCAGTTGACTGGGGGTAGTGTTTGATGAGCTCAAACGCTCCGTCCATCATCCCCTTCGATATCCCTTTGATCGCCCTACGTTGGCAGGGTATGTCCAGATGTGGGTCCTTTGCTCACTTTGCCACTGGAATCAAGATAGCCTGGCTGATGAGGGTTATGAACCCGAAACCGGTCCCAGGATGCTTGTTTCCGGACCAGGGAAGACATGGCTTGGCAGTTTGGGCTGGACTGTTGCCATGAGACACAGGGTCAGACTGATTTGCATATGGCCATGTCTGAACTGGGGTGGTGGAGTGAGCTAAAGAATGATGATGGATTAAACCCAGATCAGTTGACTGGGGGTGAGTGTTTGATTAGCTCAAACGCTCCATCCATCATCCCCTTTGGTATCACATTGTTCACCCTAAGTTGACAGGGTATGCCCAGACATGGGTCCCTTGCTCACTTTGCCACTGGAATCAAGATAGCCTGGCTGAGGAGGGTTATGTACCTAAAACTGGTCCCAGGATGCTTGTTTCTGGTCCAGGGAAGACATGGCTTGGCAGTTCAGGCTGGACTGTTCCGATGAGGCACGGGGTCAGACTGATTTGCATATGGTCATGTCTGAACTGGGGTGTTAGAGTGAGCTGAAGAATGAAGATGGATTAAACCCAGATCAGTTGACTGGGGGTGAGTGTTTGGTTAGCTCAAACGCTCCGTCCATCTTCCCCTTTGGTATCGCTTTGTCCGCCCTAAGTTGGCAGGGTATGCCCAGACGTGGGTCCCTTGCTCACTTTGCAAATGGAATCAAGATAGCCTGGCTGACGAGGGTTATGAACTTGAAATCGGTCCCAGGATGCTTGTTTCCGGTCCTGGGAAGACATGGCTTGGCAGTTCGGGCTGGACTGTTCCCATGAGGCACAGGGTCAGACTGATTTGCATATGGCCATGTCTGAGCTGGGGTGGTGGAGTGAGCTAAAGAATGATGATGGATTAAACCCAGATCAGTTGAGTGGGGGTGAGAGTTTGATTAGCTCAAACGCTCCGTCCATCATCCCCTTTGATATCCCTTTGATCGCCCTAAGTTGGCAGGGTATGTACAGATTTGGGTCCCATGCTCACTTTGACACTGTAATCAAGATAGCCTGGCTGACGAGGGTTATAAACCCGATACAGGTCCCAGGATGCTTGTTTCCAGCCCTGGGAAGACATGGCTTGGCAGTTCAGGCTGGACTGTTCCCATGAGGCACAGGGTCAGACTGATTTGCGTATGGCCATGTTTGAACTGGGGTGGTGGAGTGTGTTAAAGAATGATGATGGATTAAACCCAGATCAGTTGAATAGGGGTGAGTGTTTGATTAGATCAAACGCTCTGTCCATCATCCTCTTTGGTATTGCTTTGTTTGCCCTAAGTTGGCAGGGTATGCCCATACGTGGGTCCCTTGCTCACTTTGCCACTGGAATCAAGATAGCCTCCCTGACGAGGGTTAGGAACCCGAAACCGGTCCCAGAATGCTTGTTTCTGGTCCATGGAAGACATGGCTTGGCAGTTCAGGCTGGACTGTTCCCATGAGGCACAGGGTCAGACTGATTTGCATATGGCCATGTCTGAACTGGGGTGGTGGAGTGAGCTAACGAATGATGATGGATTAAACCCAGATCAGTTGACTGGGGGTGAGTGTTTGATTAGCTCAAACGCTCCATCCATCATCCCCTTTGGTATCACATTGTTCACCCTAAGTTGACAGGATATACCCAGACATGGGTCCCTTGCTCACTTTGCCACTGGAATCAAGATAGCCTTGCTGACGAGGGTTATGAACCCGAAACCGGTCTCAGGATGCTGGTTTCCAGTCCAGGGAAGACATGGCTTGGCAGTTCCGGCTGGACTGTTCCCATGAGGCACAGGGTCAGACTGATTTGCATATGGCCATGTCTGAACTGGGGGGGTGGAGTGAGCTAAAGAATGATGATGGATTATACCCAGATCAGTTGACTGGGGGTGAGTGTTTGATTAGCTCAAACGCTCCGTCCATCATCCCCTTTGGTATCGCTTAGTTCGTCCTAAGTTGGCAGGGTATGCCCAGACGTAGGTCCCCTGCTCACTTTGCCACTGGAATCAAGATAGCCTCCCTGACGAGGGTTATGAACCCGAAACCGGTCCCAGAATGCTTGTTTCTGGTCCATGGAAGACATGGCTTGGCAGTTCAGGCCGGACTGTTCCCATGAGGCACAGGATCAGACTGATTTGCATATGGCCATGTCTGAACTGGGGTGGTGGAGTGAGCTAAAGAATAATGATGGATTAAACCCAGATCAGTTGACTGGGGGTGAGTGTTTGATTAGCTCAAAAGCTCCGTCCATCATCCCCTTTGGTATCGCTTTGTTTGCCCTAAGATGGCAGGGTATGCCCCGACGTGGGTCCCTTGCTCACTTTGCCACTGGAATCAAGATAGCCTGGCTGACGAGGGTTATGAACCCGAAACCGATCCCAGGATGCTTGTTTCCAGTCCAGGGAAAACATGGCTTGGCAGTTCGGGCTGGACTGTTCTCATGAGGCACAGGGTCAGACTGATTTGCATATGGCCATGTCTGAACTGGGGTGGTGGAGTGAGCTAAAGAATGATGATGGATTAAAAACAGATCAGTTGACTGGGGGTGAGTGTTTGATTAGCTCCAACGCTAAGTCCATCATCCCCTTTGGTATCGCTTTGTTCGCCCTAGGTTGGCAGGGTATGCCCAGACGTGGGTGCCTTGCTCACTTTGCCACTGGAATCAAGATAGCCTGGCTGACGAGGGTTATGAACCCGAAACTGGTCCCAGGATGATTTTTTCTAGTGCAGGGAAGACATGGCTTTGCAGTTCATGCTGGACTGTTCCCATGAGGCACAGGGTCAGACTGATTTGCATATGGCCATGTTTGAACTGGGGTGGTGGAGTGAGCTAAAGAATGATGATGGATTAAACCCAGATCAGTTGACTGGGGGTGAGGGTTTGATTAGCTCAAACGCTAAGTCCAACATCCCCTTTGGTAGCGCTTTGTTTGCCCTAAGTTGGCAGGGTATGCCCAGACATGGGTCCCTTGCTCACTTTGCCACTGGAATCAAGATAGCCTGGCTGGCGAGGGTTATGAACCCGAAACTGGACCCAGGATGATTGTTTCCAGTCCAGGGAAGACAAGGCTTGGCAGTTCATGCTGGACTGTTCCCATGAGGCACAGGGTCAGACTGATTTGCATATGGCCATGTCTGAACTGGGGTGGTGGAGTGAGCTAAAGAATAATGATGGAATAAACCCAAATCAGTTGACTGGGGGTGAGTGTTTGATTAGCTCAAAAGCTCCGTCCATCATCCCCTTTGGTATCGCTTTGTTTGCCCTAAGATGGCAGGGTATGCCCCGACGTGGGTCCCTTGCTCACTTTGCCACTGGAATCAAGATAGCCTGGCTGACGAGGGTTATGAACCCGAAACCGATCCCAGGATGCTTGTTTCCAGTCCAGGGAAAACATGGCTTGGCAGTTCGGGCTGGACTGTTCTCATGAGGCACAGGGTCAGACTGATTTGCATATGGCCATGTCTGAACTGGGGTGGTGGAGTGAGCTAAAGAATGATGATGGATTAAAAACTGATCAGTTGACTGGGGGTGAGTGTTTGATTAGCTCAAACGCTAAGTCCATCATCCCCTTTGGTATCGCTTTGTTCGCCCTAGGTTGGCAGGGTATGCCCAGACGTGGGTGCCTTGCTCACTTTGCCACTGGAATCAAGATAGCCTGGCTGACGAGGGTTATGAACCCGAAACTGGTCCCAGGATGATTTTTTCTAGTGCAGGGAAGACATGGCTTTGCAGTTCGTGCTGGACTGTTCCCATGAGGCACAGGGTCAGACTGATTTGCATATGGCCATGTTTGAACTGGGGTGGTGGAGTGAGCTAAAGAATGATGATGGATTAAACCCAGATCAGTTGACTGGGGGTGAGGGTTTGATTAGCTCAAACGCTAAGTCCAACATCCCCTTTGGTAGCGCTTTGTTTGCCCTAAGTTGGCAGGGTATGCCCAGACATGGGTCCCTTGCTCACTTTGCCACTGGAATCAAGATAGCCTGGCTGACGAGGGTTATGAACCCGAAACTGGACCCAGGATGATTGTTTCCAGTCCAGGGAAGACAAGGCTTGGCAGTTCATGCTGGACTGTTCCCATGAGGCACAGGGTCAGACTGATTTGCATATGGCCATGTCTGAACTGGGGTGGTGGAGTGAGCTAAAGAATAATGATGGATTAAACCCAAATCAGTTGACTGGGGGTGAGTGTTTGATTAGCTCAAAAGCTCCGTCCATCATCCCCTTTGGTATCGCTTTGTTTGCCCTAAGATGGCAGGGTATGCCCCGACGTGGGTCCCTTGCTCACTTTGCCACTGGAATCAAGATAGCCTGGCTGACGAGGGTTATGAACCCGAAACCGATCCCAGGATGCTTGTTTCCAGTCCAGGGAAAACATGGCTTGGCAGTTCGGGCTGGACTGTTCTCGTGAGGCACAGGGTCAGACTGATTTGCATATGGCCATGTCTGAACTGGGGTGGTGGAGTGAGCTAAAGAATGATGATGGATTAAAAACAGATCAGATGACTGGGGGTGAGTGTTTGATTAGCTCAAACGCTAAGTCCATTATCCCCTTTGGTATCGCTTTGTTCGCCCTAGGTTGGCAGGGTATGCCCAGACGTGGGTCCCTTGCTCACTTTGCCACTGGAATCAAGATAGCCTGGCTGACGAGGGTTATGAACCCGAAACTGGACCCAGGATGATTGTTTCCAGTCCAGGGAAGACAAGGCTTGGCAGTTCATGCTGGACTGTTCCCATGAGGCACAGGGTCAGACTGATTTGCATATGGCAATGTCTGAACTGGGGTGGTGGAGTGAGCTAAAGAATAATGATGGATTAAACCCAAATCAGTTGACTGGGGGTGAGTGTTTGATTAGCTCAAAAGCTCCGTCCATCATCCCCTTTGGTATCGCTTTGTTTGCCCTAAGATGGCAGGGTATGCCCCGACGTGGGTCCCTTGCTCACTTTGCCACTGGAATCAAGATAGCCTGGCTGACGAGGCTTATGAACCTGAAACCGATCCCAGGATGCTTGTTTCCAGTCCAGGGAAAACATGGCTTGGCAGTTCGGGCTGGACTGTTCTCATGAGGCACAGGGTCAGACTGATTTGCATATGGCCATGTCTGAACTGGGGTGGTGGAGTGAGCTAAAGAATGATGATGGATTAAAAACAGATCAGATGACTGGGGGTGAGTGTTTGATTAGCTCAAACGCTAAGTCCATTATCCCCTTTGGTATCGCTTTGTTCGCCCTAGGTTGGCAGGGTATGCCCAGACGTGGGTTCCTTGCTCACTTTGCCACTGGAATCAAGATAGCCAGGCTGACGAGGGTTATGAACCCGAAACTGGTCCCAGGATGATTTTTTCCAGTGCAGGGAAGACATGGCTTTGCAGTTCGTGCTAGACTGTTCCCATGAGGCACAGGGTCAGACTGATTTGCATATGGCCATGCTTGAACTGGGGTGGTGGAGTGAGCTAAAGAATGATGATGGATTAAACCCAGATCAGTTGACTGGGGGTGAGGGTTTGATTAGCTCAAACGCTAAGTCCAACATCCCCTTTGGTAGCGCTTTGTTTGCCCTAAGTTGGCAGGGTATGCCCAGACATGGGTCCCTTGCTCACTTTGCCACTGGAATCAAGATAGCCTGGCTGACGAGGGTTATGAACCCGAAACTGGACCCAGGATGATTGTTTCCAGTCCAGGGAAGACATGGCTTGGCAGTTCATGCTGGACTGTTCCCATGAGGCACAGGGTCAGACTGATTTGCATATGGACATGTTTGAACTGGGGTGGTGGAGTGAGCTAAAGAATGATGATGGATTAAACCCAGATCAGTTGACTGGGGCTGAGTGTTTGATTAGCTCAAACACTCCGTCCATCATCCCCTTTGGTATTGCTTTGTTCGCCCTAAATTGGCAGGGTATGCCCAGACGTGGGTCCCTTGCTCACTTTGCCACTGGAATCAAGATAGCCTTGCTGACGAGGGTTATGAGCCCGAAACCGGTCTCAGGATGCTTGTTTCCGGTCCAGGGAAGACATGGCTTGGCAGTTCGGGCTGGACTGTTCCCATGAGACACAGGGTCAGACTGATTTGCATATGGCCATGTCTGAACTGGGGGGTGGAGTGAGCTAAAGAATGATGATGGATTATACCCAGATCAGTTGACTGGGGGTGAGTGTTTAAATAGCTCAAACGCTCCGTCCATCATCCCCTTTGGTATTGCTTTGTTCGCCCTAAGTTGGCAGAGTATGCCCAGTCGTGGGTCCCCTGCTCACTTTGCCACTGGAATCAAGATAGCCTGGCTGAGGAGGGTTATGAACCCAAAACCGGTCCCAGGATGCTTGTTTCCGGTCCAGGGAATACATGCCTTGGCAGTTTGGGCTGGACTGTTGCCATGAGGCACAGGGTCAGACTGATTAGCATATGGCCATGTCTGAACTGGGGTGGTGGAGTGAGCTAAAGAATGATGATGGATTAAACCCAGATCAGTTGACTGGGGAGAGTGTTTGATTAGCTCAAACACTCCTCCATCATCCCCTTTGGTATTGCTTTGTTCGCCCTAAATTGGCAGGGTATGCCCAGACGTTGGTCTCTTGCTCACTTTGCCACTGGAATCAAGATAGCCTTGCTGACGAGGGTTATGGACCCGAATCCGGTCTCAGGATGCTTGTTTCCGGTCCAGGGAAGTCATGGCTTGGCAGTTCGGGTTGGACTATTCCCATGAGGCACAGGGTCAGACTGATTTGCATATGGCCATGTCTGAACTGCGGGGGTGGAGTGAGCTAAAGAATGATGATGGATTAAACCCAGATCAGTTGACTGGGGATGAGTGTTTGATTAGCTCAAACGCTAAGTCCATCATCCGCTTTGGTATTGCTTTGTTCGCCCTAAGTTGGCAGGGTATGCCCAGACGTGGGTCCCTTGCTCACTTTGCCACTGGAATCAAGATAGCTTGGCTGACGAGGGTTATGAACCCAAAACCAATCCCATAATGCTTGTTTCCAGTCCAGGGAAAACATGGCTTGGCAGTTCGGGCTGGACTGTACCCATGAGGCACAGGGTCAGACTGATTTGCACATGGCCATGTCTGAACTGGGGTGGTGAAGTGAGCTAAAGAATGATGATGGATTAAACCCAGATCAGTTGACTGGGGGTGAGTGTTTGATTAGCTCGAACGCTCCGTCCATCATCTCCTTTGGTATCGCTTTGTTCGCCCTAAGTTGGCAGGGAATGCCTAGACATGGGTCCCTTGCTCACTTTGCCACTGGAATCAAGATAGCCTGGCTGAGGAAGGTTATGAACCCAAAACCGGTCCCAGGATGCTTGTTTCCGGTCCAGGGAAGACATGGCTTGGCAGTTCGGGCTGGACTGTTCTCTTGAGGCACAGGGTTAGACTGATTTGTATATGGCCATGTCTGAACTGGGATGGTGGAGTGAGCTAAAGAATGCTGATGGATTAAACCCAGATCAGTTGACTGGGGGTGAGTGTTTGATTAGCTCAAAAGATCCGTCCATCATCCCCTTTGGTATCGCTTTGTTTGCCCTAAATTGGCAGGGTATGCCCATAAGTGGGTCCCTTGCTCACTTTGCCACTTGAATCAAGATAGCCTGGCTGATGAGTGTTATGAACCCGAAACCGGTCCCAGGATGCTTGTTTCTGGACCAGGGAAGACATGGCTTGGCAGTTTGGGCTGGAGTGTTGCCATGAGGCACAGGGTCAGACTCATAAGCATATGGCCATGTCTGAACTGGGGTGGTGGAGTGAGCTAAAGAATGATGATGGATTAAACCCAGATCAGTTGACTGGGGGTGAGTGTTCGATTAGCTCAATCACTCTGTCCATCATCCCCTTTGGTATCGCTTTGTGTGCCCTATCTTGGTAGGGTATACCCCAACATGGGTCCCTTGCTCACTTTGCCACTGGAACCAAGATAGCCTGACTGACAAGGGTTATGAACCCGAAACCGATCCCAGGATGCTTGTTTCCAGTCCAGGGAAAACATGGCTTGGCAGTTCGGGCTGGACTGTTCCCATGAGGCACAGAGTCAGACTGATTTGCATATGGCCATGTCTGAACTGGGGTGGTGGAGTGAGCTAAAGAAGGATGATGGATTAAACCCAGATCAGTTGACTGGGGAGAGTGTTTGATTAGCTCAAACACTCCTCCATCATCCCCTTTGGTATTGCTTTGTTCGCCCTAAATTGCCAGGGTATGCCCAGACGTTGGTCTCTTGCTCACTTTGCCACTGGAATCAAGATAGCCTGACTGACAAGGGTTATGAACCCGAAACCGGTCTCAGGATGCTTGTTTCCGGTCCAGGGAAGACATGGCTTGGCAGTTCGGGCTGGACTGTTCCCATGAGACACAGGGTCAGACTGATTTGCATATGGCCATGTCTGAACTGGGGGATGGAGTGAGCTAAAGAATGATGATGGATTATACCCAGATCAGTTGACTGGGGGTGAGTGTTTAAATAGCTCAAACGCTCCGTCCATCATCCCCTTTGGTATTGCTTTGTTCGCCCTAAGTTGGCAGAGTATGCCCAGTCGTGGGTCCCCTGCTCACTTTGCCACTGGAATCAAGATAGCCTGGCTGACGAGGGTTATGAACCCGAAACTGGTCCCAGGATGATTTTTTCCAGTGCAGGGAAGACATGGCTTTGCAGTTCGTGCTGGACTGTTCCCATGAGGCACAGGGTCAGACTGATTTGCATATGGTCATGTTTGAACTGGGGTGGTGGAGTGAGCTAAAGAATGATGATGGATTAAACCCAGATCAGTTGACTGGGGGTGAGGGTTTGATTAGCTCAAACGCTAAGTCCAACATCCCCTTTGGTAGCGCTTTGTTTGCCCTAAGTTGGCAGGGTATGCCCCGACGTGGGTCCCTTGCTCACTTTGCCACTGGAATCAAGATAGCCTGGCTGACGAGGGTTATGAACCCGAAACCGATCCCAGGATGCTTGTTTCCAGTCCAGGGAAAACATGGCTTGGCAGTTCGGGCTGGACTGTTCTCATGAGGCACAGGGTCAGACTGATTTGCATATGGCCATGTCTGAACTGGGGTGGTGGAGTGAGCTAAAGAATGATGATGGATTAAAAACAGATCAGTTGACTGGGGGAGAGTGTTTGATTAGCTCAAACGCTAAGTCCATCATCCCCTTTGGTATCGCTTTGTTCGCCCTAGGTTGGCAGGGTATGCCCAGACGTGGGTGCCTTGCTCACTTTGCCACTGGAATCAAGATAGCCTGGCTGACGAGGGTTATGAACCCGAAACTGGTCCCAGGATGATTTTTTCTAGTGCATGGAAGACATGGCTTTGCAGTTCGTGCTGGACTGTTCCCATGAGGCACAGGGTCAGACTGATTTGCATATGGCCATGTTTGAACTGGGGTGGTGGAGTGAGCTAAAGAATGATGATGGATTAAACCCAGATCAGTTGACTGGGGGTGAGGGTTTGATTAGCTCAAACGCTAAGTCCAACATCCCCTTTGGTAGCGCTTTGTTTGCCCTAAGTTGGCAGGGTATGCCCAGACATGGGTCCCTTGCTCACTTTGCCACTGGAATCAAGATAGCCTGGCTGACGAGGGTTATGAACCCGAAACTGGACCCAGGATGATTGTTTCCAGTCCAGGGAAGACAAGGCTTGGCAGTTCATGCTGGACTGTTCCCATGAGGCACAGGGTCAGACTGATTTGCATATGGCCATGTCTGAACTGGGGTGGTGGAGTGAGCTAAAGAATAATGATGGATTAAACCCAAATCAGTTGACTGGGGGTGAGTGTTTGATTAGCTCAAAAGCTCCGTCCATCATCCCCTTTGGTATCGCTTTGTTTGCCCTAAGATGGCAGGGTATGCCCCGACGTGGGTCCCTTGCTCACTTTGCCACTGGAATCAAGATAGCCTGGCTGACGAGGGTTATGAACCCGAAACCGATCCCAGGATGCTTGTTTCCAGTCCAGGGAAAACATGGCTTGGCAGTTCGGGCTGGACTGTTCTCATGAGGCACAGGGTCAGACTGATTTGCATATGGCCATGTCTGAACTGGGGTGGTGGAGTGAGCTAAAGAATGATGATGGATTAAAAACAGATCAGATGACTGGGGGTGAGTGTTTGATTAGCTCAAACGCTAAGTCCATTATCCCCTTTGGTATCGCTTTGTTCGCCCTAGGTTGGCAGGGTATGCCCAGACGTGGGTCCCTTGCTCACTTTGCCACTGGAATCAAGATAGCCAGGCTGACGAGGGTTATGAACCCGAAACTGGTCCCAGGATGATTTTTTCCAGTGCAGGGAAGACATGGCTTTGCAGTTCGTGCTAGACTGTTCCCATGAGGCACAGGGTCAGACTGATTTGCATATGGCCATGCTTGAACTGGGGTGGTGGAGTGAGCTAAAGAATGATGATGGATTAAACCCAGATCAGTTGACTGGGGGTGAGGGTTTGATTAGCTCAAACGCTAAGTCCAACATCCCCTTTGGTAGCGCTTTGTTTGCCCTAAGTTGGCAGGGTATGCCCAGACATGGGTCCCTTGCTCACTTTGCCACTGGAATCAAGATAGCCTGGCTGACGAGGGTTATGAACCCGAAACTGGACCCAGGATGATTGTTTCCAGTCCAGGGAAGACATGGCTTGGCAGTTCATGCTGGACTGTTCCCATGAGGCACAGGGTCAGACTGATTTGCATATGGCCATGTTTGAACTGGGGTGGTGGAGTGAGCTAAAGAATGATGATGGATTAAACCCAGATCAGTTGACTGGGGCTGAGTGTTTGATTAGCTCAAACACTCCGTCCATCATCCCCTTTGGTATTGCTTTGTTCGCCCTAAGTTGGCAGAGTATGCCCAGTCGTGGGTCCCCTGCTCACTTTGCCACTGGAATCAAGATAGCCTGGCTGAGGAGGGTTATGAACCCAAAACCGGTCCCAGGATGCTTGTTTCCGGTCCAGGGAATACATGCCTTGGCAGTTTGGGCTGGACTGTTGCCATGAGGCACAGGGTCAGACTGATTAGCATATGGCCATGTCTGAACTGGGGTGGTGGAGTGAGCTAAAGAATGATGATGGATTAAACCCAGATCAGTTGACTGGGGAGAGTGTTTGATTAGCTCAAACACTCCTCCATCATCCCCTTTGGTATTGCTTTGTTCGCCCTAAATTGGCAGGGTATGCCCAGACGTTGGTCTCTTGCTCACTTTGCCACTGGAATCAAGATAGCCTTGCTGACGAGGGTTATGGACCCGAATCCGGTCTCAGGATGCTTGTTTCCGGTCCAGGGAAGTCATGGCTTGGCAGTTCGGGTTGGACTATTCCCATGAGGCACAGGGTCAGACTGATTTGCATATGGCCATGTCTGAACTGCGGGGGTGGAGTGAGCTAAAGAATGATGATGGATTAAACCCAGATCAGTTGACTGGGGATGAGTGTTTGATTAGCTCAAACGCTAAGTCCATCATCCGCTTTGGTATTGCTTTGTTCGCCCTAAGTTGGCAGGGTATGCCCAGACGTGGGTCCCTTGCTCACTTTGCCACTGGAATCAAGATAGCTTGGCTGACGAGGGTTATGAACCCAAAACCAATCCCATAATGCTTGTTTCCAGTCCAGGGAAAACATGGCTTGGCAGTTCGGGCTGGACTGTACCCATGAGGCACAGGGTCAGACTGATTTGCACATGGCCATGTCTGAACTGGGGTGGTGAAGTGAGCTAAAGAATGATGATGGATTAAACCCAGATCAGTTGACTGGGGGTGAGTGTTTGATTAGCTCGAACGCTCCGTCCATCATCTCCTTTGGTATCGCTTTGTTCGCCCTAAGTTGGCAGGGAATGCCTAGACATGGGTCCCTTGCTCACTTTGCCACTGGAATCAAGATAGCCTGGCTGAGGAAGGTTATGAACCCAAAACCGGTCCCAGGATGCTTGTTTCCGGTCCAGGGAAGACATGGCTTGGCAGTTCGGGCTGGACTGTTCTCTTGAGGCACAGGGTTAGACTGATTTGTATATGGCCATGTCTGAACTGGGATGGTGGAGTGATCTAAAGAATGCTGATGGATTAAACCCAGATTAGTTGACTGGGGGTGAGTGCTTGATTAGCTCAAACTCTAAGTCCATCATCCCCTTTGGTATCGCTTTGTTCGCCCTATGTTGGCAGGGTATGCCCAGACGTGGGTCCCTTGCCCACTTTGCCACTGGAATCAAGATAGCCTGGCTGACGAGGGTTATGAACCCGAACCTGGTCCCAGGATGATTGTTTCCAGTCCAGGGAAGACATGGCTTGGCAGTTCATGCTGGACTCTTCCCATGAGGCACAGGGTCAGACTGATTTGCATATGGCCATGTTTGAACTGGGGTGGTGGAGTGAGCTAAAGAATGATGATGGATTAAACCCAGATCAGTTGACTGGGGGTGAGTGTTTGATTAGCTCAAAAGATCCGTCCATCATCCCCTTTGGTATCGCTTTGTTTGCCCTAAATTGGCAGGGTATGCCCATAAGTGGGTCCCTTGCTCACTTTGCCACTTGAATCAAGATAGCCTGGCTGATGAGTGTTATGAACCCGAAACCGGTCCCAGGATGCTTGTTTCTGGACCAGGGAAGACATGGCTTGGCAGTTTGGGCTGGAGTGTTGCCATGAGGCACAGGGTCAGACTGATAAGCATATGGCCATGTCTGAACTGGGGTGGTGGAGTGAGCTAAAGAATGATGATGGATTAAACCCAGATCAGTTGACTGGGGGTGAGTGTTCGATTAGCTCAATCACTCCGTCCATCATCCCCTTTGGTATCGCTTTGTGTGCCCTATCTTGGTAGGGTATACCCCAACATGGGTCCCTTGCTCACTTTGCCACTGGAACCAAGATAGCCTG
Source organism: Triturus cristatus (assembly GCF_964204655.1). Classification (NCBI taxonomy): domain Eukaryota; kingdom Metazoa; phylum Chordata; class Amphibia; order Caudata; family Salamandridae; genus Triturus; species Triturus cristatus. Next base: position 1,011,134,244 of record NC_140583.1, on the reverse strand, counting down.
ACTGACAAGGGTTATGAACCCGAAACCGATCCCAGGATGCTTGTTTCCAGTCCAGGGAAAACATGGCTTGGCAGTTCGGGCTGGACTGTTCCCATGAGGCACAGAGTCAGACTGATTTGCATATGGCCATGTCTGAACTGGGGTGGTGGAGTGAGCTAAAGAAGGATGATGGATTAAACCCAGATCAGTTGACTGGGGAGAGTGTTTGATTAGCTCAAACACTCCTCCATCATCCCCTTTGGTATTGCTTTGTTCGCCCTAAATTGGCAGGGTATGCCCAGACGTTGGTCTCTTGCTCACTTTGCCACTGGAATCAAGATAGCCTGACTGACAAGGGTTATGAACCCGAAACCGGTCTCAGGATGCTTGTTTCCGGTCCAGGGAAGACATGGCTTGGCAGTTCGGGCTGGACTGTTCCCATGAGACACAGGGTCAGACTGATTTGCATATGGCCATGTCTGAACTGGGGGGTGGAGTGAGCTAAAGAATGATGATGGATTATACCCAGATCAGTTGACTGGGGGTGAGTGTTTAAATAGCTCAAACGCTCCGTCCATCATCCCCTTTGGTATTGCTTTGTTCGCCCTAAGTTGGCAGAGTATGCCCAGTCGTGGGTCCCCTGCTCACTTTGCCACTGGAATCAAGATAGCCTGGCTGAGGAGGGTTATGAACCCAAAACCGGTCCCAGGATGCTTGTTTCCGGTCCAGGGAATACATGCCTTGGCAGTTTGGGCTGGACTGTTGCCATGAGGCACAGGGTCAGACTGATTAGCATATGGCCATGTCTGAACTGGGGTGGTGGAGTGAGCTAAAGAATGATGATGGATTAAACCCAGATCAGTTGACTGGGGAGAGTGTTTGATTAGCTCAAACACTCCTCCATCATCCCCTTTGGTATTGCTTTGTTCGCCCTAAATTGGCAGGGTATGCCCAGACGTTGGTCTCTTGCTCACTTTGCCACTGGAATCAAGATAGCCTTGCTGACGAGGGTTATGGACCCGAATCCGGTCTCAGGATGCTTGTTTCCGGTCCAGGGAAGTCATGGCTTGGCAGTTCGGGTTGGACTATTCCCATGAGGCACAGGGTCAGACTGATTTGCATATGGCCATGTCTGAACTGCGGGGGTGGAGTGAGCTAAAGAATGATGATGGATTAAACCCAGATCAGTTGACTGGGGATGAGTGTTTGATTAGCTCAAACGCTAAGTCCATCATCCGCTTTGGTATTGCTTTGTTCGCCCTAAGTTGGCAGGGTATGCCCAGACGTGGGTCCCTTGCTCACTTTGCCACTGGAATCAAGATAGCTTGGCTGACGAGGGTTATGAACCCGAAACCAATCCCATAATGCTTGTTTCCAGTCCAGGGAAAACATGGCTTGGCAGTTCGGGCTGGACTGTACCCATGAGGCACAGGGTCAGACTGATTTGCACATGGCCATGTCTGAACTGGGGTGGTGAAGTGAGCTAAAGAATGATGATGGATTAAACCCAGATCAGTTGACTGGGGGTGAGTGTTTGATTAGCTCGAACGCTCCGTCCATCATCTCCTTTGGTATCGCTTTGTTCGCCCTAAGTTTGCAGGAAATGCCTAGACATGGGTCCCTTGCTCACTTTGCCACTGGAATCAAGATAGCCTGGCTGAGGAAGGTTATGAACCCAAAACCGGTCCCAGGATGCTTGTTTTCGGTCCAGGGAAGACATGGCTTGGCAGTTCGGGCTGGACTGTTCTCTTGAGGCACAGGGTTAGACTGATTTGTATATGGCCATGTCTGAACTGGGGTGGTGGAGTGAGCTAAAGAATGCTGATGGATTAAACCCAGATCAGTTGACTGGGGGTGAGTGCTTGATTAGCTCAAACTCTAAGTCCATCATCCCCTTTGGTATCGCTTTGTTCGCCATATGTTGGCAGGGTATGCCCAGACGTGGGTCCCTTGCCCACTTTGCCACTGGAATCATGATAGCCTGGCTGACGAGGGTTATGAACCCGAACCTGGTCCCAGGATGATTGTTTCCAGTCCAGGGAAGACATGGCTTGGCAGTTAATGCTGGACTCTTCCCATGAGGCACAGGGTCAGACTGATTTGCATATGGCCATGTTTGAACTGGGGTGGTGGAGTGAGCTAAAGAATGATGATGGATTAAACCCAGATCAGTTGACTGGGGGTGAGTGTTTGATTAGCTCAAAAGCTCCGTCCATCATCCCCTTTGGTATCGCTTTGTTTGCCCTAAGTTGGCAGGGTATGCCCATACGTGGGTCCCTTGCTCACTTTGCCACTTGAATCAAGATAGCCTGGCTGATGAGTGTTATGAACCCGAAACCGGTCCAAGGATGCTTGTTTCTGGACCAGGGAAGACATGGCTTGGCAGTTTGGGCTGGAGTGTTGCCATGAGGCACAGGGTCAGACTGATAAGCATATGGCCATGTCTGAACTGGGGTGGTGGAGTGAGCTAAAGAATGATGATGGATTAAACCCAGATCAGTTGACTGGGGGTGAGTGTTCGATTAGCTCAATCACTCCGTCCATCATCCCCTTTGGTATCGCTTTGTGTGCCCTATCTTGGCAGGGTATGCCCCAACATGGGTCCCTTGCTCACTTTGCCACTGGAACCAAGATAGCCTGACTGACAAGGGTTATGAACCCGAAACCGATCCCAGGATGCTTGTTTCCAGTCCAGGGAAAACATGGTTTGGCAGTTCGGGCTGGACTGTTCCCATGAGGCACAGAGTCAGACTGATTTGCATATGGCCATGTCTGAACTGGGGTGGTGGAGTGAGCTAAAGAAGGATGATGGATTAAACCCAGATCAGTTGACTGGGGGTGAGTGTTTGATTAGCTCAAACGCTTCGTCCATCATCCCCTTTGGTATCGCATTGTTCACCCTAAGTTGGCAGGGTATGCCCAGACATGGGTCCCTTGCTCAGTTTGCCACTGGAATCAAGATAGCCTGGCTGAGAAGGGTTATGAACCCGAAACTGGTGCGAGGATGCTTGTTTCCGGTCCAGGGAAGACATGGCTTGGCAGTTCGGGCTGGACTGCTCCCATGAGGCACAGGGTCAGACTGATTTGCATATGGTCATGTCTGAACTGGGGTGGTGGAGTGAGCTGAAGAATGAAGATGGATAAAACCCAGATCAGTTGACTGGGGGTGAGTGTTTGATTAGCTCAAACGCTCCGTCCATCATCCCCTTTGGTATTGCTTTGTTCGCCCTAAATTGGCAGGGTATGCCCAGACGTAGGTCCCTTGCTCACTTTGCCACTGGAATCAAGATAGCCTTGTTGACGAGGGTTATGAACCCGAAACCGGTCTCAGGATGCTTGTTTCCGGTCCAGGGAATACATGGCTTGGCAGTTCGGGCTGGACGGTTCCCATGAGGCACAGGGTCAGACTGATTTGCATATAGCCATGTTTGAACTGGGGTGGTGGAGTGAGCTAAAGAATGATGAGGGATTAAACCCAGATCAGTTGACTGGGGGTGAGTGTTTGATTAGCTCAAACGCTAAGTCCATCATCCCCTTTGGTATCGCTTTGTTCGCCCTAAGTTGGCAGGGTATGCCCAGACGTGGGTCCCTTGCTCACTTTGTCACTGGAATCAAGATAGCCTGGCTGACGAGGGTTATGAAGCCAAAACTGGTCCCAGGATGATTGTTTCCAGTCCAGGGAAGACATGGCTTGGCAGTTCGTGTTGGACTGTTCCCATGAGGCACAGGGTCAGACTGATTTGCCTATGGCCATGTTTGATCTGGGGTGGTGGAGTGAGCTAAAGAATGATGATGGATTAAACCCAGATCAGTTGACTGGGGGTGAGTGTTTGATTAGCTCAAACGCTCCGACCATCATCCCCTTTGGTATCGCTTTGTTTGCCCTAAGTTGGCAGGGTATGCCCAGACATGGGTCCATTGCTCACTTTGCCACTGGAATCAAGATAGCCTCGATGAGGGTTGTACACCTGAAATCGGTCCCAGGATGCTTGTTTCCGGTCCATGGAAGACATGGCTTGGCGGTTCAGGCTGGACTGTTCCCATGAGGCACAGGGTAAGATTGATTTGCATATGGCCATGTCTGAACTGGGGTGGTGGAGTGAGCTAAAGAATGATGATGGATTAAACCCAGATCAGTTGACTTGGAATGAGTGTTTCATTAGCTCAAACGCTCCGTCCATCATCCCCTTTGGTATCGCTTTGTCCGCCCTTAGTTGGCAGGGAATGCCCAGACGTGGGTGCCTTGCTCACTTTGCCACTAGAATCAAGATAGCCTGGCTGACGAGGGTTATGAACTTGAAATCGGTCCCAGGATGCTTGTTTCCGGTCCAGGGAATACATGGCTTGGCAGTTCGGGCTGGACTGTTCCCATGAGGCACAGGGTCAGACTGATTTGCATATAGCCATGTTTGAACTGGGGTGGTGGAGTGAGCTAAAGAATGATGATGGATTAAACCCAGATCAGTTGACTGGGGGTGAGTGTTTGATTAGCTCAAACGCTAAGTCCATCATCCCCTTTGGTATCGCTTTGTTCGCCCTAAGTTGGCAGGGTATGCCCATACGTGGGTCCCTTGCTCACTTTGCCACTTGAATCCAGATAGCTTGGCTGATGAGTGTTATGAACCCGAAACCGGTCCCAGGATGCTTGTTTCTGGACCAGGGAAGACATGGCTTGGCAGTTTGGGCTGGAGTGTTGCCTTGAGGCACAGGGTCAGACTGATAAGCATATGGCCATGTCTGAACTGGGGTGGTGGAGTGAGCTAAAGAAGGATGATGGATTAAACCCAGATCAGTTGACTGGGGCTGAGTGTTTGATTAGCTCAAACGCTCCGTCCATCATCCCCTTTGGCATCGCATTGTTCACCCTAAGTTGGCAGGGTATGCCCAGACATGGGTCCCTTGCTCAGTTTGCCACTGGAATCAAGATAGCCTGGCTGAGAAGGGTTATGAACCCGAAACTGGTCCGAGGATGCTTGTTTCCGGTCCAGGGAAGACATGGCTTGGCAGTTCGGGCTGGACTGCTCCCATGAGGCACAGGGTCAGACTGATTTGCATATGGTCATGTCTGAACTGGGGTGGTGGAGTGAGCTGAAGAATGAAGATGGATAAAACCCAGATCAGTTGACTGGGGGTGAGTGTTTGATTAGCTCAAACGCTCCGTCCATCATCCCCTTTGGTATTGCTTTGTTCGCCCTAAATTGGCAGGGTATGCCCAGACGTAGGTCCCTTGCTCACTTTGCCACTGGAATCAAGATAGCCTTGTTGACGAGGGTTATGAACCCGAAACCGGTCTCAGGATGCTTGTTTCCGGTCCAGGGAATACATGGCTTGGCAGTTCGGGCTGGACGGTTCCCATGAGGCACAGGGTCAGACTGATTTGCATATAGCCATGTTTGAACTGGGGTGGTGGAGTGAGCTAAAGAATGATGAGGGATTAAACCCAGATCAGTTGACTGGGGGTGAGTGTTTGATTAGCTCAAACGCTAAGTCCATCATCCCCTTTGGTATCGCTTTGTTCGCCCTAAGTTGGCAGGGTATGCCCAGATGTGGGTCCCTTGCTCACTTTGTCACTGGAATCAAGATAGCCTCGATGAGGGTTGTACACCTGAAATCGGTCCCAGGATGCTTGTTTCCGGTCCATGGAAGACATGGCTTGGCAGTTCGTGTTGGACTGTTCCCATGAGGCACAGGGTCAGACTGATTTGCCTATGGCCATGTTTGATCTGGGGTGGTGGAGTGAGCTAAAGAATGATGATGGATTAAACCCAGATCAGTTGACTGGGGGTGAGTGTTTGATTAGCTCAAACGCTCCGACCATCATCCCCTTTGGTATCGCTTTGTTTGCCCTAAGTTGGCAGGGTATGCCCAGACATGGGTCCATTGCTCACTTTGCCACTGGAATCAAGATAGCCTCGATGAGGGTTGTACACCTGAAATCGGTCCCAGGATGCTTGTTTCCGGTCCATGGAAGACATGGCTTGGCGGTTCAGGCTGGACTGTTCCCATGTGGCACAGGGTAAGATTGATTTGCATATGGCCATGTCTGAACTGGGGTGGTGGAGTGAGCTAAAGAATGATGATGGATTAAACCCAGATCAGTTGACTGGGAATGAGTGTTTCATTAGCTCAAACGCTCCGTCCATCATCCCCTTTGGTATCGCTTTGTCCGCCCTAAGTTGGCAGGGAATGCCCAGACGTGGGTGCCTTGCTCACTTTGCCACTAGAATCAAGATAGCCTGGCTGACGAGGGTTATGAACTTAAAATCGGTCCCAGGATGCTTGTTTCCGGTCCAGGGAATACATGGCTTGGCAGTTCGGGCTGGACTGTTCCCATGAGGCACAGGGTCAGACTGATTTGCATATAGCCATGTTTGAACTGGGGTGGTGGAGTGAGCTAAAGAATGATGAGGGATTAAACCCAGATCAGTTGACTGGAGGTGAGTGTTTGATTAGCTCAAACGCTAAGTCCATCATCCCCTTTGGTATCGCTTTGTTCGCCCTAAGTTGGCAGGGTATGCCCAGACGTGGGTCCCTTGCTCACTTTGTCACTGGAATCAAGATAGCCTGGCTGACGAGGGTTATGAAGCCGAAACTGGTCCCAGGATGATTGTTTCCAGTCCAGGGAAGGCATGGCTTGGCAGTTCGTGTTGGACTGTTCCCATGAGGCACAGGGTCAGACTGATTTGCCTATGGCCATGTTTGATCTGGGGTGGTGGAGTGAGCTAAAGAATGATGATGGATTAAACCCAGATCAATTGACTGGGGGTGAGTGTTTGATTAGCTCAAACGCTCCGTCCATCATCCCCTTTGGTATCGCTTTGTTTGCCCTAAGTTGGCAGGGTATGCCCAGACATGGGTCCGTTGCTCACTTTGCCACTGGAATCAAGATAGCCTCGATGAGGGTTGTAAACCTGAAATCGGTCCCAGGATGCTTGTTTCCGGTCCATGGAAGACATAGCTTGGCAGTTCGGGCTGGACTGTTCCCATTAGGCACAGGGTCAGACTGATTTGCATATGGCCATGTCTGAGCTGGGGTGGTGGAGTGAGCTAAAGAATGATGATGGAATAAACCCAGATCAGTTGACTGGGGGTGAGTGTTTGATTAGCTCAAACGCTCCGTCCATCATCCCCTTTGGTATCCCTTTGTTTGCCCTAAGTTGGCAGGGTATGTCCAGATGTGGGTCCCTTGCTCACTTTGCCACTGGAATCAAGATAGCCTGGCTGACGAGGGTTATAAACCCGAAACCGGTCCCAGGATGCTTGTTTCCAGTCCAGGGAAGACATGGCTTGGCAGTTCGTGTTGGACTGTTCCCATGAGGCACAGGGTCAGACTGATTTGCCTATGGCCATGTTTGATCTGGGGTGGTGGAGTGAGCTAAAGAATGATGATGGATTAAACCCAGATCAGTTGACTGGGGGTGAGTGTTTGATTAGCTCAAACGCTCCGACCATCATCCCCTTTGGTATCGCTTTGTTTGCCCTAAGTTGGCAGGGTATGCCCAGACATGGGTCCATTGCTCACTTTGCCACTGGAATCAAGATAGCCTCGATGAGGGTTGTACACCTGAAATCGGTCCCAGGATGCGTGTTTCCGGTCCATGGAAGACATGGCTTGGCGGTTCAGGCTGGACTGTTCCCATGAGGCACAGGGTAAGATTGATTTGCATATGGCCATGTCTGAACTGGGGTGGTGGAGTGAGCTAAAGAATGATGATGGATTAAACCCAGATCAGTTGACTGGGAATGAGTGTTTCATTAGCTCAAACGCTCCGTCCATCATCCCCTTTGGTATCGCTTTGTCCGCCCTAAGTTGGCAGGGAATGCCCAGACGTGGGTGCCTTGCTCACTTTGCCACTAGAATTCAGATAGCCTGGCTGACGAGGGTTATGAACTTGAAATCGGTCCCAGGATGCTTGTTTCCGGTCCAGGGAATACATGGCTTGGCAGTTCGGGCTGGACTATTCCATGAGGCACAGGGTCAGACTGATTTGCATATAGCCATGTTTGAACTGGGGTGGTGGAGTGAGCTAAAGAATGATGATGGATTAAACCCAGATCAGTTGACTGGGGGTGAGTGTTTGATTAGCTCAAAAGCTCCGTCCATCATCCCCTTTGGTATCGCTTTGTTTGCCCTAAGTTGGCAGGGTATGCCCATACGTGGGTCCCTTGCTCACTTTGCCACTTGAATCAAGATAGCCTGGCTGATGAGTGTTATGAACCCGAAACCGGTCCCAGGATGCTTGTTTCTGGACCAGGGAAGACATGGCTTGGCAGTTTGGGCTGGAGTGTTGCCATGAGGCACAGGGTCAGACTGATAAGCATATGGCCATGTCTGAACTGGGGTGGTGGAGTGAGCTAAAGAATGATGATGGATTAAACCCAGATCAGTTGACTGGGGGTGAGTGTTCGATTAGCTCAATCACTCCGTCCATCATCCCCTTTGGTATCGCTTTGTGTGCCCTATCTTGGCAGGGTATGCCCCAACATGGGTCCCTTGCTCACTTTGCCACTGGAACCAAGATAGCCTGACTGACAAGGGTTATGAACCCGAAACCGATCCCAGGATGCTTGTTTCCAGTCCAGGGAAAACATGGCTTGGCAGTTCGGGCTGGACTGTTCCCATGAGGCACAGAGTCAGACTGATTTGCATATGGCCATGTCTGAACTGGGGTGGTGGAGTGAGCTAAAGAAGGATGATGGATTAAACCCAGATCAGTTGACTGGGGTGAGTGTTTGATTAGCTCAAACGCTCCGTCCATCATCCCCTTTGGTATCGCATTGTTCACCCTAAGTTTTCAGGGTATGCCCAGACATGGGTCCCTTGCTCAGTTTGCCACTGGAATCAAGATAGCCTGGCTGAGAAGGGTTATGAACCCGAAACTGGTCCGAGGATGCTTGTTTCCGGTCCAGGGAAGACATGGCTTGGCAGTTCGGGCTGGACTGCTCCCATGAGGCACAGGGTCAGACTGATTTGCATATGGTCATGTCTGAACTGGGGTGGTGGAGTGAGCTGAAGAATGAAGATGGATAAAACCCAGATCAGTTGACTGGGGGTGAGTGTTTGATTAGCTCAAACGCTCCGTCCATCATCCCCTTTGGTATTGCTTTGTTCACCCTAAATTGGCAGGGTATGCCCAGACGTAGGTCCCTTGCTCACTTTGCCACTGGAATCAAGATAGCCTTGTTGACGAGGGTTATGAACCCGAAACCGGTCTCAGGATGCTTGTTTCCGGTCCAGGGAATACATGGCTTGGCAGTTCGGGCTGGACGGTTCCCATGAGGCACAGGGTCAGACTGATTTGCATATAGCCATGTTTGAACTGGGGTGGTGGAGTGAGCTAAAGAATGATGAGGGATTAAACCCAGATCAGTTGACTGGGGGTGAGTATTTGACTAGCTCAAACGCTAAGTCCATCATCCCCTTTGGTATCGCTTTGTTCGCCCTAAGTTGGCAGGGTATGCCCAGATGTGGGTCCCTTGCTCACTTTGTCACTGGAATCAAGATAGCCTGGCTGACGAGGGTTATGAAGCCGAAACTGGTCCCAGGATGATTGTTTCCAGTCCAGGGAAGACATGGCTTGGCAGTTCGTGTTGGACTGTTCCCATGAGGCACAGGGTCAGACTGATTTGCCTATGGCCATGTTTGATCTGGGGTGGTGGAGTGAGCTAAAGAATGATGATGGATTAAACCCAGATCAGTTGACTGGGGGTGAGTGTTTGATTAGCTCAAACGCTCCGACCATCATACCCTTTGGTATCGCTTTGTTTGTCCTAAGTTGGCAGGGTATGCCCAGACATGGGTCCATTGCTCACTTTGCCACTGGAATCAAGATAGCCTCGATGAGGGTTGTACACCTGAAATCGGTCCCAGGATGCTTGTTTCCGGTCCATGGAAGACATGGCTTGGCGGTTCAGGCTGGACTGTTCCCATGTGGCACAGGGTAAGATTGATTTGCATATGGCCATGTCTGAACTGGGGTGGTGGAGGGAGCTAAAGAATGATGATGGATTAAACCCAGATCAGTTGACTGGGAATGAGTGTTTCATTAGCTCAAACGCTCCGTCCATCATCCCCTTTGGTATCGCTTTGTCCGCCCTAAGTTGGCAGGGAATGCCCAGACGTGGGTGCCTTGCTCACTTTGCCACTAGAATCAAGATAGCCTGGCTGACGAGGGTTATGAACTTAAAATCGGTCCCAGGATGCTTGTTTCCGGTCCAGGGAATACATGGCTTGGCAGTTCGGGCTGGACTGTTCCCATGAGGCACAGGGTCAGACTGATTTGCATATAGCCATGTTTGAACTGGGGTGGTGGAGTGAGATAAAGAATGATGAGGGATTAAACCCAGATCAGTTGACTGGAGGTGAGTGTTTGATTAGCTCAAACGCTAAGTCCATCATCCCCTTTGGTATCGCTTTGTTCGCCCTAAGTTGGCAGGGTATGCCCAGACGTGGGTCCCTTGCTCACTTTGTCACTGGAATCAAGATAGCCTGGCTGACGAGGGTTATGAAGCCGAAACTGGTCCCAGGATGATTGTTTCCAGTCCAGGGAAGGCATGGCTTGGCAGTTCGTGTTGGACTGTTCCCATGAGGCACAGGGTCAGACTGATTTGCCTATGGCCATGTTTGATCTGGGGTGGTGGAGTGAGCTAAAGAATGATGATGGATTAAACCCAGATCAATTGACTGGGGGTGAGTGTTTGATTAGCTCAAACGCTCCGTCCATCATCCCCTTTGGTATCGCTTTGTTTGCCCTAAGTTGGCAGGGTATGCCCAGACATGGGTCCGTTGCTCACTTTGCCACTGGAATCAAGATAGCCTCGATGAGGGTTGTAAACCTGAAATCGGTCCCAGGATGCTTGTTTCCGGTCCATGGAAGACATAGCTTGGCAGTTCGGGCTGGACTGTTCCCATTAGGCACAGGGTCAGACTGATTTGCATATGGCCATGTCTGAGCTGGGGTGGTGGAGTGAGCTAAAGAATGATGATGGAATAAACCCAGATCAGTTGACTGGGGGTGAGTGTTTGATTAGCTCAAACGCTCCGTCCATCATCCCCTTTGGTATCCCTTTGTTTGCCCTAAGTTGGCAGGGTATGTCCAGATGTGGGTCCCTTGCTCACTTTGCCACTGGAATCAAGATAGCCTGGCTGACGAGGGTTATAAACCCGAAACCGGTCCCAGGATGCTTGTTTCCAGTCCAGGGAAGACATGGCTTGGCAGTTCGTGTTGGACTGTTCCCATGAGGCACAGGGTCAGACTGATTTGCCTATGGCCATGTTTGATCTGGGGTGGTGGAGTGAGCTAAAGAATGATGATGGATTAAACCCAGATCAGTTGACTGGGGGTGAGTGTTTGATTAGCTCAAACGCTCCGACCATCATCCCCTTTGGTATCGCTTTGTTTGCCCTAAGTTGGCAGGGTATGCCCAGACATGGGTCCATTGCTCACTTTGCCACTGGAATCAAGATAGCCTCGATGAGGGTTGTACACCTGAAATCGGTCCCAGGATGCGTGTTTCCGGTCCATGGAAGACATGGCTTGGCGGTTCAGGCTGGACTGTTCCCATGAGGCACAGGGTAAGATTGATTTGCATATGGCCATGTCTGAACTGGGGTGGTGGAGTGAGCTAAAGAATGATGATGGATTAAACCCAGATCAGTTGACTGGGAATGAGTGTTTCATTAGCTCAAACGCTCCGTCCATCATCCCCTTTGGTATCGCTTTGTCCGCCCTAAGTTGGCAGGGAATGCCCAGACGTGGGTGCCTTGCTCACTTTGCCACTAGAATTCAGATAGCCTGGCTGACGAGGGTTATGAACTTGAAATCGGTCCCAGGATGCTTGTTTCCGGTCCAGGGAATACATGGCTTGGCAGTTCGGGCTGGACTATTCCATGAGGCACAGGGTCAGACTGATTTGCATATAGCCATGTTTGAACTGGGGTGGTGGAGTGAGCTAAAGAATGATGATGGATTAAACCCAGATCAGTTGACTGGGGGTGAGTGTTTGATTAGCTCAAAAGCTCCGTCCATCATCCCCTTTGGTATCGCTTTGTTTGCCCTAAGTTGGCAGGGTATGCCCATACGTGGGTCCCTTGCTCACTTTGCCACTTGAATCAAGATAGCCTGGCTGATGAGTGTTATGAACCCGAAACCGGTCCCAGGATGCTTGTTTCTGGACCAGGGAAGACATGGCTTGGCAGTTTGGGCTGGAGTGTTGCCATGAGGCACAGGGTCAGACTGATAAGCATATGGCCATGTCTGAACTGGGGTGGTGGAGTGAGCTAAAGAATGATGATGGATTAAACCCAGATCAGTTGACTGGGGGTGAGTGTTCGATTAGCTCAATCACTCCGTCCATCATCCCCTTTGGTATCGCTTTGTGTGCCCTATCTTGGCAGGGTATGCCCCAACATGGGTCCCTTGCTCACTTTGCCACTGGAACCAAGATAGCCTGACTGACAAGGGTTATGAACCCGAAACCGATCCCAGGATGCTTGTTTCCAGTCCAGGGAAAACATGGCTTGGCAGTTCGGGCTGGACTGTTCCCATGAGGCACAGAGTCAGACTGATTTGCATATGGCCATGTCTGAACTGGGGTGGTGGAGTGAGCTAAAGAAGGATGATGGATTAAACCCAGATCAGTTGACTGGGGTGAGTGTTTGATTAGCTCAAACGCTCCGTCCATCATCCCCTTTGGTATCGCATTGTTCACCCTAAGTTTTCAGGGTATGCCCAGACATGGGTCCCTTGCTCAGTTTGCCACTGGAATCAAGATAGCCTGGCTGAGAAGGGTTATGAACCCGAAACTGGTCCGAGGATGCTTGTTTCCGGTCCAGGGAAGACATGGCTTGGCAGTTCGGGCTGGACTGCTCCCATGAGGCACAGGGTCAGACTGATTTGCATATGGTCATGTCTGAACTGGGGTGGTGGAGTGAGCTGAAGAATGAAGATGGATAAAACCCAGATCAGTTGACTGGGGGTGAGTGTTTGATTAGCTCAAACGCTCCGTCCATCATCCCCTTTGGTATTGCTTTGTTCACCCTAAATTGGCAGGGTATGCCCAGACGTAGGTCCCTTGCTCACTTTGCCACTGGAATCAAGATAGCCTTGTTGACGAGGGTTATGAACCCGAAACCGGTCTCAGGATGCTTGTTTCCGGTCCAGGGAATACATGGCTTGGCAGTTCGGGCTGGACGGTTCCCATGAGGCACAGGGTCAGACTGATTTGCATATAGCCATGTTTGAACTGGGGTGGTGGAGTGAGCTAAAGAATGATGAGGGATTAAACCCAGATCAGTTGACTGGGGGTGAGTATTTGACTAGCTCAAACGCTAAGTCCATCATCCCCTTTGGTATCGCTTTGTTCGCCCTAAGTTGGCAGGGTATGCCCAGATGTGGGTCCCTTGCTCACTTTGTCACTGGAATCAAGATAGCCTGGCTGACGAGGGTTATGAAGCCGAAACTGGTCCCAGGATGATTGTTTCCAGTCCAGGGAAGACATGGCTTGGCAGTTCGTGTTGGACTGTTCCCATGAGGCACAGGGTCAGACTGATTTGCCTATGGCCATGTTTGATCTGGGGTGGTGGAGTGAGCTAAAGAATGATGATGGATTAAACCCAGATCAGTTGACTGGGGGTGAGTGTTTGATTAGCTCAAACGCTCCGACCATCATACCCTTTGGTATCGCTTTGTTTGTCCTAAGTTGGCAGGGTATGCCCAGACATGGGTCCATTGCTCACTTTGCCACTGGAATCAAGATAGCCTCGATGAGGGTTGTACACCTGAAATCGGTCCCAGGATGCTTGTTTCCGGTCCATGGAAGACATGGCTTGGCGGTTCAGGCTGGACTGTTCCCATGTGGCACAGGGTAAGATTGATTTGCATATGGCCATGTCTGAACTGGGGTGGTGGAGGGAGCTAAAGAATGATGATGGATTAAACCCAGATCAGTTGACTGGGAATGAGTGTTTCATTAGCTCAAACGCTCCGTCCATCATCCCCTTTGGTATCGCTTTGTCCGCCCTAAGTTGGCAGGGAATGCCCAGACGTGGGTGCCTTGCTCACTTTGCCACTAGAATCAAGATAGCCTGGCTGACGAGGGTTATGAACTTAAAATCGGTCCCAGGATGCTTGTTTCCGGTCCAGGGAATACATGGCTTGGCAGTTCGGGCTGGACTGTTCCCATGAGGCACAGGGTCAGACTGATTTGCATATAGCCATGTTTGAACTGGGGTGGTGGAGTGAGATAAAGAATGATGAGGGATTAAACCCAGATCAGTTGACTGGAGGTGAGTGTTTGATTAGCTCAAACGCTAAGTCCATCATCCCCTTTGGTATCGCTTTGTTCGCCCTAAGTTGGCAGGGTATGCCCAGACGTGGGTCCCTTGCTCACTTTGTCACTGGAATCAAGATAGCCTGGCTGACGAGGGTTATGAAGCCGAAACTGGTCCCAGGATGATTGTTTCCAGTCCAGGGAAGGCATGGCTTGGCAGTTCGTGTTGGACTGTTCCCATGAGGCACAGGGTCAGACTGATTTGCCTATGGCCATGTTTGATCTGGGGTGGTGGAGTGAGCTAAAGAATGATGATGGATTAAACCCAGATCAATTGACTGGGGGTGAGTGTTTGATTAGCTCAAACGCTCCGTCCATCATCCCCTTTGGTATCGCTTTGTTTGCCCTAAGTTGGCAGGGTATGCCCAGACATGGGTCCGTTGCTCACTTTGCCACTGGAATCAAGATAGCCTCGATGAGGGTTGTAAACCTGAAATCGGTCCCAGGATGCTTGTTTCCGGTCCATGGAAGACATGGCTTGGCAGTTCAGGCTGGACTGTTCCCATGAGGCACAAGGTAAGATTGATTTGCATATGGCCATGTCTGAACTGGGGTGGTGGAGTGAGCTAAAGAATGATGATGGATTAAACCCAGATCAGTTGACTGGGAATGAGTGTTTCATTAGCTCAAACGCTCCGTCCATCATCCCCTTTGGTATCGCTTTGTCCGCCCTAAGTTGGCAGGGATTGCCCAGACGTGGATGCCTTGCTCACTTTGCCACTAGAATCAAGATAGCCTGGCTGACGAGGGTTATGAACTTGAAATCGGTCCCAGGATGCTTGTTTCCGGTCCAGGGAAGACATAGCTTGGCAGTTCGGGCTGGACTGTTCCCATTAGGCACAGGGTCAGACTGATTTGCATATGGCCATGTCTGAGCTGGGGTGGTGGAGTGAGCTAAAGAATGATGATGGAATAAACCCAGATCAGTTGACTGGGGGTGAGTGTTTGATTAGCTCAAACTCTCCGTCCATCATCCCCTTTGGTATCCCTTTGTTCGCCCTAAGTTGGCAGGGTATGTCCAGATGTGGGTCCCTTGCTCACTTTGCCACTGGAATCAAGATAGCCTGGCTGACGAGGGTTATAAACCCGAAACCGGTCCCAGGATGCTTGTTTCCAGTCCAGGGAAGACATGGCTTGGCAGTTCGTGTTGGACTGTTCCCATGAGGCACAGGGTCAGACTGATTTGCATATAGCCATGTTTGAACTGGGGTGGTGGAGTGAGCTAAAGAATGATGATGGATTAAACCCAGATCAGTTGACTGGGGGTGAGTGTTTGATTAGCTCAAACGCTAAGTCCATCATCCCCTTTGGTATCTCTTTGTTCGCCCTAAGTTGGCAGGGTATGCCCAGACGTGGGTCCCTTGCTCACTTTGTCACTGGAATCAAGATAGCCTGGCTGACGAGGGTTAGGAAGCCAAAACTGGTCCCAGGATGATTGTTTCCAGTCCAGGGAAGACATGGCTTGGCAGTTCGTGTTGGACTGTTCCCATGAGGCACAGGGTCAGAATGATTTGCCTATGGCCATGTTTGATCTGGGGTGGTGGAGTGAGCTAAAGAATGATGATGGATTAAACCCTGATCAGTTGACTGGGGGTGAGTGTTTTATTAGCTCAAACGCTCCGTCCATCATCCGCTTTGGTATCGCTTTGTTTGCCCTAAGTTGGCAGGGTATGCCCAGACATAGGTCCGTTGCTCACTTTGCCACTGGAATCAAGATAGCCTCGCTGACGAGGGTTGTGAACCTGAAATCGGTCCCAGGATGCTTGTTTCCGGTCCATGGAAGACATGGCTTGGCAGTTCAGGCTGGACTGTTCCCATGAGGCACAGGGTAAGATTGATTTGCATATGGCCATGTCTGAACTGGGGTGGTGGAGTGAGCTAAAGAATGATGATGGCTTAAACCCAGATCAGTTGACTGGGGGTGAGTGTTTGATTAGCTCAAACGCTCCGTCCATCACCCCCTATGGTATTGCTTTGTTCGCACTAAATTGGCAGGGTATGCCCAGACGTGGGTCCCTTGCTCACTTTGCCACTGGGATCAAGATAGCCTTGCTGACGAGGGTTATGAACCCGAAACCGGTCTCAGGATGCTTGTTTCCGGTCCAGGGAATACATGGCTTGGCAGTTCGGGCTGGACTGTTCCCATGAGGCACAGGGTCAGACTGATTTGCATATAGCCATGTTTGAACTGGGGTGGTGGAGTGAGCTAAAGAATGATGATGGATTAAACCCAGATCATTTGACTGGGGGTGAGTGTTTGATTAGCTCAAACGCTAAGTCCATCATCCCCTTTGGTATCGCTTTGTTCGCCCTAAGTTGGCAGGGTATGCCCAGACGTGGGTCCCTTGCTCACTTTGTCACTGGAATCAAGATAGCCTGGCTGACGAGGGTTATGAAGCCGAAACTGGTCCCAGTACGATTGTTTCCAGTCCAGGGAAGACATGGCTTGGCAGTTTGTGTTGGACTGTTCCCATGAGGCACAGGGTCTGACTGATTTGCCTATGGCCATGTTTGATCTGGGGTGGTGGAGTGAGCTAAAGAATGATGATGGATTAAACCCAGATCAGTTGACTGGGGGTGAGTGTTTGATTAGCTCAAACGCTCCGTCCATCATCCCCTTTGGTATCTCTTTGTTTGCTCTAAGTTGGCAGGGTATGCCCAGACATGGGTCCGTTGCTGCCTTTGCCACTGGAATCAAGATCGCCTCGCTGACGAGGGTTGTGAACCTGAAATCGGTCCCAGGATGCTTGTTTCCGGTCCATGGAAGACATGGCTTGGCAGTTCGGGCTGGACTGTTCCCATGAGGCACAGGGTCAGACTGATTTGCGTATGGCCATGTCTGAACTGGGGTGGTAGAGTGAGTTAAAGAATGATGATGGATTAAACCCAGATCAGTTGACTGGGGGTGAGTGTTTGATTAGCTCAACAACTCCATCCATCATCCTCTTTGGTATTGCTTTGTTTGCCCTAAGTTGGCAGGGTATGCCCATACGTGGGTCCCTTGCTCACTTTGCCACTGGAATCAAGATAGCCTGGCTGATGAGAGTTATGAACCCGAAACCGGTCCCAGGATGCTTGTTTCCGGACCAGGGAAGACATGGCTTAGCAGTTTGGGCTGGACTGTTGCCATGAGGCACAGGGTCAGACTGATTTGCATATGGCCATGTCTGAACCTGGGTGGTGGAGTGAGCTAAAGAATGATGATGGATTAAACCCAGATCAGTTGACTGGGGGTGAGTGTTTGATTAGCTCAAACGCTCCATCCATCATCCCCTTTGGTATTGCATTGTTCACCCTAAGTTGGCAGGGTATGCCCAGACATGGGTCCCTTGCTCACTTTGCCACTGAAATCAAGATAGTCTGGCTGAGGAGGGTTATGAACCCGAAGCTCATCCCAGGATGCTTCTTTCCGGTCCAGGGGAGACATGGCTTGGCAGTTTGGGCTGGACTGTTGCCATGAGGCACAGGGTCAGACTGATTTGCATATGGCCATGTCTGAACCTGGGTGGTGGAGTGAGCTAAAGAATGATGATGGATTAAACCCAGATCAGTTGACTGGGGGTGAGTGTTTGATTAGCTCAAACGCTCCATCCATCATCCCCTTTGGTATTGCATTGTTCACCCTAAGTTGGCAGGGTATGCCCAGACATGGGTCCCTTGCTCACTTTGCCACTGGAATCAAGATAGTCTGGCTGAGGAGGGTTATGAACCCGAAACTGGTCCCAGGATGCTTCTTTCCGGTCCAGGGAAGACATGGCTTGGCAGTTCGGGCTGGACTGTTCCCATGAGGCACAGGGTCAGACTGATTTGCATATGGCCATGTCTGAGCTGGGGGAATGGAGTGAGCTAAAGAGTGATGATGGATTAAACCCAGATCAGTTGAGTGGGGGTGAGTGTTTGATTAGCTCAAACGCTAAGTCCATCATCCCCTTTGGTATCGCTTTGTTCGCCCTAAGTTGGCAGGGTATGCCCAGACGTGGGTCCCTTGCTCACTTTGTCACTGGAATCAAGATAGCCTGGCTGACGAGGGTTATGAAGCCGAAACTGGTCCCAGTACGATTGTTTCCAGTCCAGGGAAGACATGGCTTGGCAGTTTGTGTTGGACTGTTCCCATGAGGCACAGGGTCTGACTGATTTGCCTATGGCCATGTATGATCTGGGGTGGTGGAGTGAGCTGAAGAATGATGATGGATTAAACCCAGATCAATTGACTGGGGGTGAGTGTTTGATTAGCTCAAACGCTCCGTCCATCATCCCCTTTGGTATCGCTTTGTTTGCCCTAAGTTGGCAGGGTATGCCCAGACATGGGTCCGTTGCTCACTTTGCCACTGGAATCAAGATAGCCTCGATGAGGGTTGTAAACCTGAAATCGGTCCCAGGATGCTTGTTTCCGGTCAATGGAAGACATGGCTTGACAGTTCAGGCTGGACTGTTCCCATGAGGCACAAGGTAAGATTGATTTGCATATGGCCATGTCTGAACTGGGGTGGTGGAGTGAGCTAAAGAATGATGATGGATTAAACCCAGATCAGTTGACTGGGAATGAGTGTTTCATTAGCTCAAACGCTCCGTCCATCATCCCCTTTGGTATCGCTTTGTCCGCCCTAAGTTGGCAGGGAATGCCCAGACGTGGGTGCCTTGCTCACTTTGCCACTAGAATCAAGATAGCCTGGCTGACGAGGGTTATGAACTTGAAATCGGTCCCAGGATGCTTGTTTCCGGTCCAGGGAAGACATAGCTTGGCAGTTCGGGCTGGACTGTTCCCATTAGGCACAGGGTCAGACTGATTTGCATATGGCCATATCTGAGCTGGGGTGGTGGAGTGAGCTAAAGAATGATGATGGATTAAACCCAGATCAGTTGACTGGGGGTGAGTGTTTGATTAGCTCAAACGCTCCGTCCATCATCCCCTTTGGTATCCCTTTGTTCGCCCTAAGTTGGCAGGGTATGTCCAGATGTGGGTCCCTTGCTCACTTTGCCACTGGAATCAAGATAGCCTGGCTGACGAGGGTTATAAACCCGAAACCGGTCCCAGGATGCTTGTTTCCAGTCCAGGGAAGACATGGCTTGGCAGTTCGTGTTGGACTGTTCCCATGAGGCACAGGGTCAGACTGATTTGCATATAGCCATGTTTGAACTTGGGTGGTGGAGTGAGCTAAAGAATGATGATGGATTAAACCCAGATCAGTTGACTGGGGGTGAGTGTTTGATTAGCTCAAACGCTAAGTCCATCATCCCCTTTGGTATCGCTTTGTTCGACCTAAGTTGGCAGGGTATGCCCGGACGTGGGTCCCTTGCTCACTTTGTCACTGGAATCAAGATAGCCTGGCTGACGAGGGTTAGGAAGCCGAAACTGGTCCCAGGATGATTGTTTCCAGTCCAGGGAAGACATGGCTTGGCAGTTTGTGTTGGACTGTTCCCATGAGGCACAGGGTCAGAATGATTTTCCTATGGCCATGTTTGATCTGGGGTGGTGGAGTGAGCTAAAGAATGATGATGGATTAAACCCTGATCAGTTGACTGGGGGTGAGTGTTTTATTAGCTCAAACGCTCCGTCCATCATCCGCTTTGGTATCGCTTTGTTTGCCCTAAGTTGGCAGGGTATGCCCAGACATAGGTCCGTTGCTCACTTTGCCACTGGAATCAAGATAGCCTCGCTGACGAGGGTTGTGAACCTGAAATCGGTCCCAGGATGCTTGTTTCCGGTCCATGGAAGACATGGCTTGGCAGTTCAGGCTGGACTGTTCCCATGAGGCACAGGGTAAGATTGATTTGCATATGGCCATGTCTGAACTGGGGTGGTGGAGTGAGCTAAAGAATGATGATGGATTAAACCCAGATCAGTTGACTGCGGGTGAGTGTTTGATTAGCTCAAACGCTCCGTCCATCATCCCCTATGGTATTGCTTTGTTCGCACTAAATTGGCAGGGTATGCCCAGACGTGGGTCCCTTGCTCACTTTGCCACTGGGATCAAGATAGCCTTGCTGACGAGGGTTATGAACCCGAAACCGGTCTCAGGATGCTTGTTTCCGGTCCAGGGAATACATGGCTTGGCAGTTCGGGCTGGACTGTTCCCATGAGGCACAGGGTCAGACTGATTTGCATATAGCCATGTTTGATCTGGGGTGGTGGAGTGAGCTAAAGAATGATGATGGATTAAATCCAGATCATTTGACTGGGGGTGAGTGTTTGATTAGCTCAAACGCTAAGTCCATCATCCCCTTTGGTATCGCTTTGTTCGCCCTAAGTTGGCAGGGTATGCCCAGACGTGGATCCCTTGCTCACTTTGTCACTGGAATCAAGATAGCCTGGATGACGAGGGTTATGAAGCCGAAACTGGTCCCAGTAAGATTGTTTCCAGTCCAGGGAAGACATGGCTTGGCAGTTTGTGTTGGACTGTTCCCATGAGGCACAGGGTCTGACTGATTTGCCTATGGCCATGTTTGATCTGGGGTGGTGGAGTGAGCTAAAGAATGATGATGGATTAAACCCAGATCAATTGACTGGGGGTGAGTGTTTGATTAGCTCAAACGCTCCGTCCATCATCCCCTTTGGTATCGCTTTGTTTGCCCTAAGTTGGCAGGGTATGCCCAGACATGGGTCCGTTGCTCACTTTGCCACTGGAATCAAGATAGCCTCGATGAGGGTTGTAAACCTGAAATCGGTCCCAGGATGCTTGTTTCCGGTCCATGGAAGACATGGCTTGACAGTTCAGGCTGGACTGTTCCCATGAGGCACAAGGTAAGATTGATTTGCATATGGCCATGTCTGAACTGGGGTGGTGGAGTGAGCTAAAGAATGATGATGGATTAAACCCAGATCAGTTGACTGGGGGTGAGTGTTTGATTAGCTCAAACGCTCCGTCCATCATCCCCTTTGGTATCCCTTTGTTCGCCCTAAGTTGGCAGGGTATGTCCAGATGTGGGTCCCTTGCTCACTTTGCCACTGGAATCAAGAGAGCCTGGCTGACGAGGGTTATAAACCCGATACCAGTCCCAGGATGCTTGTTTCCAGACCTGGGAAGACATGGCTTGGCAGTTCGGGCTGGACTGTTCCCATGAGGCACAGGGTCAGACTGATTTGCGTATGGCCATGTCTGAACTGGGGTGGTAGAGTGAGTTAAAGAATGATGATGGATTAAACCCAGATCAGTTGACTGGGGGTGAGTGTTTGATTAGCTCAACAACTCCATCCATCATCCTCTTTGGTATTGCTTTGTTTGCCCTAAGTTGGCAGGGTATGCCCATACGTGGGTCCCTTGCTCACTTTGCCACTGGAATCAAGATAGCCTGGCTGATGAGAGTTATGAACCCGAAACCGGTCCCAGGATGCTTGTTTCCGGACCAGGGAAGACATGGCTTAGCAGTTTGGGCTGGACTGTTGCCATGAGGCACAGGGTCAGACTGATTTGCATATGGCCATGTCTGAACCTGGGTGGTGGAGTGAGCTAAAGAATGATGATGGATTAAACCCAGATCAGTTGACTGGGGGTGAGTGTTTGATTAGCTCAAACGCTCCATCCATCATCCCCTTTGGTATTGCATTGTTCACCCTAAGTTGGCAGGGTATGCCCAGACATGGGTCCCTTGCGCACTTTGCCACTGGAATCAAGATAGTCGGGCTGAGGAGGGTTATGAACCCGAAACTGGTCCCAGGATGCTTCTTTCCGGTCCAGGGAAGACATGGCTTGGCAGTTCGGGCTGGACTGTTCCCATGAGGCACAGGGTCAGACTGATTTGCATATGCCCATGTCTGAGCTGGGGGAATGGAGTGAGCTAAAGAATGATGATGGATTAAACCCAGATCAGTTGACTGGGGGTGAGTGTTTGATTAGCTCAAACGCTAAGTCCATCATCCCCTTTGGTATCGCTTTGTTCGCCCTAAGTTGGCAGGGTATGCCCAGACGTGGGTCCCTTGCTCACTTTGTCACTGGAATCAAGATAGCCTGGCTGACGAGGGTTATGAAGCCAAAACTGGTCCCAGTACGATTGTTTCCAGTCCAGGGAAGACATGGCTTGGCAGTTTGTGTTGGACTGTTCCCATGAGGCACAGGGTCTGACTGATTTGCCTATGGCCATGTTTGATCTGGGGTGGTGGAGTGAGCTAAAGAATGATGATGGATTAAACCCAGATCAATTGACTGGGGGTAAGTGTTTGATTAGCTCAAACGCTCCGTCCATCATCCCCTTTGGTATCGCTTTGTTTGCCCTAAGTTGGCAGGGTATGCCCAGACATGGGTCCGTTGCTCACTTTGCCACTGGAATCAAGATAGCCTCGATGAGGGTTGTAAACCTGAAATCGGTCCCAGGATGCTTGTTTCCGGTCCATGGAAGACATGGCTTGACAGTTCAGGCTGGACTGTTCCCATGAGGCACAAGGTAAGATTGATTTGCATATGGCCATGTCTGAACTGGGGTGGTGGAGTGAGCTAAAGAATGATGATGGATTAAACCCAGATCAGTTGACTGGGAATGAGTGTTTCATTAGCTCAAACGCTCCGTCCATCATCCCCTTTGGTATCGGTTTGTCCGCCCTAAGTTGGCAGGGAATGCCCAGACGTGGGTGCCTTGCTCACTTTGCCACTAGAATCAAGATAGCCTGGCTGACGAGGGTTATGAACTTGAAATCGGTCCCAGGATGCTTGTTTCCGGTCCAGGGAAGACATAGCTTAGCAGTTCGGGCTGGACTGTTCCCATTAGGCACAGGGTCAGACTGATTTGCATATGGCCATATCTGAGCTGGGGTGGTGGAGTGAGCTAAAGAATGATGATGGATTAAACCCAGATCAGTTGACTGGGGGTGAGTGTTTGATTAGCTCAAACGCTCCGTCCATCATCCCCTTTGGTATCCCTTTGTTCGCCCTAAGTTGGCAGGGTATGTCCAGATGTGGGTCCCTTGCTCACTTTGCCACTGGAATCAAGATAGCCTGGCTGACGAGGGTTATAAACCCGAAACCGGTCCCAGGATGCTTGTTTCCAGTCCAGGGAAGACATGGCTTGGCAGTTCGTGTTGGACTGTTCCCATGAGGCACAGGGTCAGACTGATTTGCATATAGCCATGTTTGAACTTGGGTGGTGGAGTGAGCTAAAGAATGATGATGGATTAAACCCAGATCAGTTGACTGGGGGTGAGTGTTTGATTAGCTCAAACGCTAAGTCCATCATCCCCTTTGGTATCGCTTTGTTCGCCCTAAGTTGGCAGGGTATGCCCAGACGTGGGTCCCTTGCTCACTTTGTCACTGGAATCAAGATAGCCTGGCTGACGAGGGTTAGGAAGCCGAAACTGGTCCCAGGATGATTGTTTCCAGTCCAGGGAAGACATGGCTTGGCAGTTCGTGTTGGACTGTTCCCATGAGGCACAGGGTCAGAATGATTTGCCTATGGCCATGTTTGATCTGGGGTGGTGGAGTGAGCTAAAGAATGATGATGGATTAAACCCTGATCAGTTGACTGGGGGTGAGTGTTTTATTAGCTCAAATGCTCCGTCCATCATTCGCTTTGGTATCGCTTTGTTTGCCCTAAGTTGGCAGGGTATGCCCAGACATAGGTCCGTTGCTCACTTTGCCACTGGAATCAAGATAGCCTCGCTGACGAGGGTTGTGAACCTGAAATCGGTCGCAGGATGCTTGTTTCCGGTCCATGGAAGACATGGCTTGGCAGTTCAGGCTGGACTGTTCCCATGAGGCACAGGGTAAGATTGATTTGCATATGGCCATGTCTGAACTGGGGTGGTGGAGTGAGCTAAAGAATGATGATGGATTAAACCCAGATCAGTTGACTGGGGGTGAGTGTTTGATTAGCTCAAACGCTCCGTCCATCATCCCCTATGGTATTGCTTTGTTCGCACTAAATTGGCAGGGTATGCCCAGACGTGGGTCCCTTGCTCACTTTGCCACTGGGATCAAGATAGCCTTGCTGACGAGGGTTATGAACCCGAAACCGGTCTCAGGATGCTTGTTTCCGGTCCAGGGAATACATGGCTTGGCAGTTCGGGCTGGACTGTTCCCATGAGGCACAGGGTCAGACTGATTTGCATATAGCCATGTTTGATCTGGGGTGGTGGAGTGAGCTAAAGAATGATGATGGATTAAACCCTGATCAGTTGACTGGGGGTGAGTGTTTTATTAGCTCAAACGCTCCGTCCATCATCCGCTTTGGTATCGCTTTGTTTGCCCTAAGTTGGCAGGGTATGCCCAGACATAGGTCCGTTGCTCACTTTGCCACTGGAATCAAGATAGCCTCGCTGACGAGGGTTGTGAACCTGAAATCGGTCCCAGGATGCTTGTTTCCAGTCCATGGAAGACATGGCTTGGCAGTTCAGGCTGGACTGTTCCCATGAGGCACAGGGTAAGATTGATTTGCATATGGTCATGTCTGAACTGGGGTGGTGGAGTGAGCTAAAGAATGATGATGGCTTAAACCCAGATCAGTTGACTGGGGGTGAGTGTTTGATTAGCTCAAACGCTCCGTCCATCACCCCTATGGTATTGCTTTGTTCGCACTAAATTGGCAGGGTATGCCCAGACGTGGGTCCCTTGCTCACTTTGCCACTGGGATCAAGATAGCCTTGCTGACGAGGGTTATGAACCCGAAACCGGTCTCAGGATGCTTGTTTCCGGTCCAGGGAATACATGGCTTGGCAGTTCGGGCTGGACTGTTCCCATGAGGCACAGGGTCAGACTGATTTGCATATAGCCATGTTTGTACTGGGGTGGTGGAGTGAGCTAAAGAATGACGATGGATTAAACCCAGATCATTTGACTGGGGGTGAGTGTTTGATTAGCTCAAACGCTAAGTCCATCATCCCCTTTGGTATCGCTTTGTTCGCCCTAAGTTGGCAGGGTATGCCCAGACGTGGGTCCCTTGCTCACTTTGTCACTGGAATCAAGATAGCCTGGCTGACGAGGGTTATGAAGCCGAAACTGGTCCCAGTACGATTGTTTCCAGTCCAGGGAAGACATGGCTTGGCAGTTTGTGTTGGACTGTTCCCATGAGGCACAGGGTCTGACTGATTTGCCTATGGCCATGTTTGATCTGGGGTGGTGGAGTGAGCTAAAGAATGATGATGGATTAAACCCAGATCAGTTGACTGGGGGTGAGTGTTTGATTAGCTCAAACGCTCCGTCCATCATCCCCTTTGGTATCTCTTTGTTTGCTCTAAGTTGGCAGGGTATGCCCAGACATGGGTCCGTTGCTGCCTTTGCCACTGGAATCAAGATCGCCTCGCTGACGAGGGTTGTGAACCTGAAATCGGTCCCAGGATGCTTGTTTCCGGTCCATGGAAGACATGGCTTGGCAGTTCAGGCTGGACTGTTCCCATGAGGCACAGGGTAATATTGATTTGCATATGGCCATGTCTGAACTGGTGTGGTGGAGTGAGCTAAAGAATGATGATGGATTAAACCCAGATCAGTTGACTGGGAATGAGTGTTTCATTAGCTCAAACGCTCCGTCCATCATCCCCTTTGGTATCGCTTTGTCCGCCCTAAGTTGGCAGGGAATGCCCAGACGTGGGTGCCTTGCTCAGTTTGCCACTGGAATCAAGATAGCCTTGCTGACGAGGGTTATAAACCCGGAACCAGTCCCAGGATGCTTGTTTCCAGACCTGGGAAGACATGGCTTGGCAGTTCGGGCTGGACTGTTCCCATGAGGCACAGGGTCAGACTGATTTGCGTATGGCCATGTCTGAACTGGGGTGGTAGAGTGAGTTAAAGAATGATGATGGATTAAACCCAGATCAGTTGACTGGGGGTGAGTGTTTGATTAGCTCAACAACTCCATCCATCATCCTCTGTGGTATTGCTTTGTTTGCCCTAAGTTGGCAGGGTATGCCCATACGTGGGTCCCTTGCTCACTTTGCCACTGGAATCAAGATAGCCTGGCTGATGAGAGTTATGAACCCGAAACCGGTCCCAGGATGCTTGTTTCCGGACCAGGGAAGACATGGCTTAAAAGTTTGGGCTGGACTGTTGCCATGAGGCACAGGGTCAGACTGATTTGCATATGGCCATGTCTGAACCTGGGTGGTGGAGTGAGCTAAAGAATGATGATGGATTAAACCCAGATCAGTTGACTGGGGGTGAGTGTTTGATTAGCTCAAACGCTCCATCCATCATCCCCTTTGGTATTGCATTGTTCACCCTAAGTTGGCAGGGTATGCCCAGACATGGGTCCCTTGCTCACTTTGCCACTGGAATCAAGATAGTCTGGCTGAGGAGGGTTATGAACCCGAAGCTCATCCCAGGATGCTTCTTTCCGGTCCAGGGGAGACATGGCTTGGCAGTTTGGGCTGGACTGTTGCCATGAGGCACAGGGTCAGACTGATTTGCATATGGCCATGTCTGAACCTGGGTGGTGGAGTGAGCTAAAGAATGATGATGGATTAAACCCAGATCAGTTGACTGGGGGTGAGTGTTTGATTAGCTCAAACGCTCCATCCATCATCCCCTTTGGTATTGCATTGTTCACCCTAAGTTGGCAGGGTATGCCCAGACATGGGTCCCTTGCTCACTTTGCCACTGGAATCAAGATAGTCGGGCTGAGTAGGGTTATGAACCCGAAACTGGTCCCAGGATGCTTCTTTCCGGTCCAGGGAAGACATGGCTTGGCAGTTCGGGCTGGACTGTTCCCATGAGGCACAGGGTCAGACTGATTTGCATATGGCCATGTCTGAGCTGGGGGAATGGAGTGAGCTAAAGAATGATGATGGATTAAACCCAGATCAGTTGACTGGGGGTGAGTGTTTGATTAGCTCAAACGCTAAGTCCATCATCCCCTTTGGTATCGCTTTGTTCGCCCTAAGTTGGCAGGGTATGCCCAGACGTGGGTCCCTTGCTCACTTTGTCACTGGAATCAAGATAGCCTGGCTGACGAGGGTTATGAAGCCGAAACTGGTCCCAGTACGATTGTTTCCAGTCCATGGAAGACATGGCTTGGCAGTTTGTGTTGGACTGTTCCCATGAGGCACAGGGTCTGACTGATTTGCCTATGGCCATGTTTGATCTGGGGTGGTGGAGTGAGCTAAAGAATGATGATGGATTAAACCCAGATCAATTGACTGGGGGTGAGTGTTTGATTAGCTCAAACGCTCCGTCCATCATCCCCTTTGGTATCGCTTTGTTTGCCCTAAGTTGGCAGGGTATGCCCAGACATGGGTCCGTTGCTCACTTTGCCACTGGAATCAAGATAGCCTCGATGAGGGTTGTAAACCTGAAATTGGTCCCAGGATGCTTGTTTCCGGTCCATGGAAGACATGGCTTGACAGTTCAGGCTGGACTGTTCCCATGAGGCACAAGGTAAGATTGATTTGCATATGGCCATGTCTGAACTGGGGTGGTGGAGTGAGCTAAAGAATGATGATGGATTAAACCCAGATCAGTTGACTGGGAATGAGTGTTTCATTAGCTCAAACGCTCCGTCCATCATCCCCTTTGGTATCGCTTTGTCCGCCCTAAGTTGGCAGGGAATGCCCAGACGTGGGTGCCTTGCTCACTTTGCCACTAGAATCAAGATGGCCTGGCTGACGAGGGTTATGAACTTGAAATCGGTCCCAGGATGCTTGTTTCCGGTCCAGGGAAGACATAGCTTGGCAGTTCGGGCTGGACTGTTCCCATTAGGCACAGGGTCAGACTGATTTGCATATGGCCATATCTGAGCTGGGGTGGTGGAGTGAGCTAAAGAATGATGATGGATTAAACCCAGATCAGTTGACTGGGGGTGAGTGTTTGATTAGCTCAAACGCTCCGTCCATCATCCCCTTTGGTATCCCTTTGTTCGCCCTAAGTTGGCAGGGTATGTCCAGATGTGGGTCCCTTGCTAACTTTGCCACTGGAATCAAGATAGCCTGGCTGACGAGGGTTATAAACCCGAAACCGGTCCCAGGATGCTTGTTTCCAGTCCAGGGAAGACATGGCTTGGCAGTTCGTGTTGGACTGTTCCCATGAGGCACAGGGTCAGACTGATTTGCATATAGCCATGTTTGAACTTGGGTGGTGGAGTGAGCTAAAGAATGATGATGGATTAAACCCAGATCAGTTGACTGGGGGTGAGTGTTTGATTAGCTCAAACGCTAAGTCCATCATCCCCTTTGGTATCGCTTTGTTCGCCCTAAGTTGGCAGGGTATGCCCAGACGTGGGTCCCTTGCTCACTTTGTCACTGGAATCAAGATAGCCTGGCCGACGAGGGTTAGGAAGCCGAAACTGGTCCCAGGATGATTGTTTCCAGTCCAGGGAAGACATGGCTTGGCAGTTCGTGTTGGACTGTTCCCATGAGGCACAGGGTCAGAATGATTTGCCTATGGCCATGTTTGATCTGGGGTGGTGGAGTGAGCTAAAGAATGATGATGGATTAAACCCTGATCAGTTGACTGGGGGTGAGTGTTTTATTAGCTCAAACGCTCCGTCCATCATCCGCTTTGGTATCGCTTTGTTTGCCCTACGTTGGCAGGGTATGCCCAGACATAGGTCCGTTGCTCACTTTGCCACTGGAATCAAGATAGCCTCGCTGACGAGGGTTGTGAACCTGAAATCGGTCCCAGGATGCTTGTTTCCGGTCCATGGAAGACATGGCTTGGCAGTTCAGGCTGGACTGTTCCCATGAGGCACAGGGTAAGATTGATTTGCATATGGCCATGTCTGAACTGGGGTGGTGGAGTGAGCTAAAGAATGATGATGGATTAAACCCAGATCAGTTGACTGGGGGTGAGTGTTTGATTAGCTCAAACGCTCCGTCCATCATCCCCTATGGTATTGCTTTGTTCGCACTAAATTGGCAGGGTATGCCCAGACGTGGGTCCCTTGCTCACTTTGCCACTGGGATCAAGATAGCCTTGCTGACGAGGGTTATGAACCCGAAACCGGTCTCAGGATGCTTGTTTCCGGTCCAGGGAATACATGGCTTGGCAGTTCGGGCTGGACTGTTCCCATGAGGCACAGGGTCAGACTGATTTGCATATAGCCATGTTTGATCTGGGGTGGTGGAGTGAGCTAAAGAATGATGATGGATTAAATCCAGATCATTTGACTGGGGGTGAGTGTTTGATTAGCTCAAACGCTAAGTCCATCATCCCCTTTGGTATCGCTTTGTTCGCCCTAAGTTGGCAGGGTATGCCCAGACGTGGGTCCCTTGCTCACTTTGTCACTGGAATCAAGATAGCCTAGCTGACGAGGGTTATGAAGCCGAAACTGGTCCCAGTACGATTGTTTCCAGTCCAGGGAAGACATGGCTTGGCAGTTTGTGTTGGACTGTTCCCATGAGGCACAGGGTCTGACTGATTTGCCTATGGCCATGTTTGATCTGGGGTGGTGGAGTGAGCTAAAGAATGATGATGGATTAAACCCAGATCAATTGACTGGGGGTGAGTGTTTGATTAGCTCAAACGCTCTGTCCATCATCCCCTTTGGTATCGCTTTGTTTGCCCTAAGTTGGCAGGGTATGCCCAGACATGGGTCCGTTGCTCACTTTGCCACTGGAATCAAGATAGCCTCGATGAGGGTTGTAAACCTGAAATCGGTCCCAGGATGCTTGTTTCCGGTCCATGGAAGACATGGCTTGACAGTTCAGGCTGGACTGTTCCCATGAGGCACAAGGTAAGATTGATTTGCATATGGCCATGTCTGAACTGGGGTGGTGGAGTGAGCTAAAGAATGATGATGGATTAAACCCAGATCAGTTGACTGGGAATGAGTGTTTTATTAGCTCAAACGCTCCGTCCATCATCCCCTTTGGTATCGCTTTGTCCGCCCTAAGTTGGCAGGGAATGCCCAGACGTGGGTGCCTTGCTCACTTTGCCACTAGAATCAAGATAGCCTGGCTGACGAGGGTTATGAACTTGAAATCGGTCCCAGGGTGCTTGTTTCCGGTCCAGGGAAGACATAGCTTGGCAGTTCGGGCTGGACTGTTCCCATTAGGCACAGGGTCAGACTGATTTGCATATGGCCATATCTGAGCTGGGGTGGTGGAGTGAGCTAAAGAATGATGATGGATTAAACCCAGATCAGTTGACTGGGGGTGAGTGTTTGATTAGCTCAAACGCTCCGTCCATCATCCCCTTTGGTATCCCTTTGTTCGCCCTAAGTTGGCAGGGTATGTCCAGATGTGGGTCCCTTGCTCACTTTGCCACTGGAATCAAGATAGCCTGGCTGACGAGGGTTATAAACCCGAAATCGGTCCCAGGATGCTTGTTTCCAGTCCAGGGAAGACATGGCTTGGCAGTTCGTGTTGGACTGTTCCCATGAGGCACAGGGTCAGACTGATTTGCATATAGCCATGTTTGAACTTGGGTGGTGGAGTGAGCTAAAGAATGATGATGGATTAAACCCAGATCAGTTGACTGGGGGTGAGTGTTTGATTAGCTAAAACGCTAAGTCCATCATCCCCTTTGGTATCGCTTTGTTCGCCCTAAGTTGGCAGGGTATGCCCAGACGTGGGTCCCTTGCTCACTTTGTCACTGGAATCAAGATAGCCTGGCTGACGAGGGTTAGGAAGCCGAAACTGGTCCCAGGATGATTGTTTCCAGTCCAGGGAAGACATGGCTTGGCAGTTCGTGTTGGACTGTTCCCATGAGGCACAGGGTCAGAATGATTTGCCTATGGCCATGTTTGATCTGGGGTGGTGGAGTGAGCTAAAGAATGATGATGGATTAAACCCTGATCAGTTGACTGGGGGTGAGTGTTTTATTAGCTCAAACGCTCCGTCCATCATCCGCTTTGGTATCGCTTTGTTTGCCCTAAGTTGGCAGGGTATGCCCAGACATAGGTCCGTTGCTCACTTTGCCACTGGAATCAAGATAGCCTCGCTGACGAGGGTTGTGAACCTGAAATCGGTCCCAGGATGCTTGTTTCCGGTCCATGGAAGACATGGCTTGGCAGTTCAGGCTGGACTGTTCCCATGAGGCACAGGGTAAGATTGATTTGCATATGGCCATGTCTGAACTGGGGTGGTAGAGTGAGCTAAAGAATGATGATGGATTAAACCCAGATCAGTTGACTGGGGGTGAGTGTTTGATTAGCTCAAACGCTCCGTCCATCATCCCCTATGGTATTGCTTTGTTCGCACTAAATTGGCAGGGTATGCCCAGACGTGGGTCCCTTGCTCACTTTGCCACTGTGATCAAGATAGCCTTGCTGACGAGGGTTATGAACCCGAAACCGGTCTCAGGATGCTTGTTTCCGGTCCAGGGAATACATGGCTTGGCAGTTCGGGCTGGACTGTTCCCATGAGGCACAGGGTCAGACTGATTTGCATATAGCCATGTTTAATCTGGGGTGGTGGAGTGAGCTAAAGAATGATGATGGATTAAACCCAGATCATTTGACTGGGGGTGAGTGTTTGATTAGCTCAAACGCTAAGTCCATCATCCCCTTTGGTATCGCTTTGTTCGCCCTAAGTTGGCAGGGTATGCCCAGACGTGGGTCCCTTGCTCACTTTGTCACTGGAATCAAGATAGCCTGGCTGACGAGGGTTATGAAGCCGAAACTGGTCCCAGTACGATTGTTTCCAGTCCATGGAAGACATGGCTTGGCAGTTTGTGTTGGACTGTTCCCATGATGCACAGGGTCTGACTGATTTGCCTATGGCCATGTTTGATCTGGGGTGGTGGAGTGAGCTAAAGAATGATGATGGATTAAACCCAGATCAGTTGACTGGGGGTGAGTGTTTGATTAGCTCAAACGCTCCGTCCATCATCCCCTTTGGTATCTCTTTGTTTGCTCTAAGTTGGCAGGGAATGCCCAGACATGGGTCCGTTGCTGCCTTTGCCACTCGAATCAAGATCGCCTCGCTGACGAGGGTTGTGAACCTGAAATCGGTCCCAGGATGCTTTTTTCCGGTCCATGGAAGACATGGCTTGGCAGTTCAGGCTGGACTGTTCCCATGAGGCACAGGGTAATATTGATTTGCATATGGCCATGTCTGAACTGGTGTGGTGGAGTTAGCTAAAGAATGATGATGGATTAAACCCAGATCAGTTGACTGGGAATGAGTGTTTCATTAGCTCAAACGCTCCGTCCATCATCCCCTTTGGTATCGCTTTGTCTGCCCTAAGTTGGCAGGGAATGCCCAGACGTGGGTGCCTTGCTCACTTTGCCACTGGAATCAAGATAGCCTTGCTGACGAGGGTTATAAACCTGAAACCAATCCCAGGATGCTTGTTTCCAGTCCTGGGAAGACATTATTATTATTATTATTATAATTAAATTTGTAGAGCGCTCAGCTACCCGTAGGTTTCCCGGCGCTAAAACCAAAGAGAGGAGGGGAAGGGGAAAACCAGTTAGATGTTAAATAACCAGGTTTTAATCTGTCTGCGAAACCTGAGATAGTTAGGTTCGAGTCGCAGCTGAAGTGGAAGAGAATTCCAAAGAGCAGGAGCGAGCCAGGTGAAAGAGCGGCCACCCATTCTAGCTTTTTTAATCCTAGGGACTGAGAGTAGGTGTTGGCTAGAGGAGCGCAGATTGCGAGGGGGACAGTATTGTTCAATCAAGGGATTGAGATAGGGTGGAGCCAGGCCGGAGTTTATTTTATGTATGATACAAAGGGCCTTAAATTTAGTACGGTTTTCAATGCGGAGCTAGTGCAAGGTACGTAGGGATTTGGAAGTGGAGGATGAGGCAGGAAGGTTGCACAGTAGTCGTGCTGCCATATTCTGGACAGTCTGGAGTTTGCGTATCACCTCTTTGGGGGCTCCCAGAAAAAGAATGTTCCCGTAGTCCAGTCTGGATGTAATTAAAGACTGGACCACAGTTTTCTGAGTGTCAGGGGGAAGCATCCATATGATTTTACGCAGCCACTTGATGATAGTAATACAAGTGGAGGAGGTTTTAGTCGCATGATTCTTCATGGATAATTGGTCGTCAAAGATGACACCAAGATTGCGTGCTGTTTTAGACGGGGTGGGTGAGGTGCCCATTTGAGAGGGCCAATGTTGGGGTCCCCAAAGGGCGGTGTTGTGACCAAACAGAAGAAGTTCTGTTTTGCCCCCGTTCAGCTGTAATTTGTTGTCTGACATCCAGACTGCGATGTTACTGAGTCTTGTACGGAGGGAGGAAAGGGAAGAGTGAGAATCGGAGGAAAGAGAGTAGAGGATCTGAGTGTCATCGGTGTACGAGTAAATAGTGAGCCCCGCATGCTCCGCAATAGTTGCCAAAGGTCTGACGTACAAATTGAAGAGCAAGGGGCTCAGAATGGAACCCTGCGGAACACCGTACGCCGATGTAAAAGTGTGAGAAAAGGAGGAAGAAGAGAAGACCTGAAAGGTGCGGTTGGAAAGAAAGCTGGTGAACCAGTTGAGAGCCATGCCGGTAATACCAGAAGATCTGAGGGCGTTAATAAGAATCGGGTGGGAGACCGTATCAAACGCGGCACTAAAATCGAGCAGAATGAGTGCCACGGTTTCCCCTCTGTCTACTCGGGATCGGATGTTTTCAGAGACCCCTAATAGAGTGGTTTCTGTAGAGAAGCCAGATCTGAAACCGGATTGAGAAGGGTGTAAAATTCCATTTGCTTCAGTATGAGTAGACAATAGAGAATAGATATGTTTTTCCAAAATTTTTGAGAAAACCGGGAGAAGGGAGATAGGACGAAAGTTGGATGGGATATTGGGGTCAGCGTTAGCCTTTTTTAACAGAGGCACCACCATAGCGTGTTTCCATGCAGATGGTACAGTAGCGTCTCTCAAAGAGGCATTAAGAAGGTCCATGATGAGTGCAAGGGAAGAATTATCCAGCCTTTTTAGTATTTGAGGGGGGAGAGGGTCCAGCGGGGAGCCGGATTTAATTTTGCTGATAATGTTAGAGAGAGTGGAGATGTTAAGCGGAGCCCATGTGTCAATCCACTGTAAGAAAGTGGGACAGATTTCGCGAGGGGACCTGGGATCACATGAGGTCATGAGTTTGGGAGAAGTTGAGGGGGAAGGTAGGGCAGAAGTAAGGGATTTATCCACTGGAGTCACGCAGTCTATGGGACATGGGGCAGACGGATAGGGTGGGGGTGGAGGGGAGGGATTCTCAAAATTAGAGTAAATGGTGTCGATTTTGGCGATAAAGAATTCAGCCAGTGAATTGCACTGACTGGAGTCAAGGCAAGGTGGTTTGGGCTGACACAGTGCACCTGACAGAGTCTGTACAGTTTTGAAAAGAGCTTTGGGACGATTTTGAGCTTCAAGAATGGTTGTATTGACATATTCGACTTTAGCTATTTTGCATAAGAAGTGGTATTTGATTAGGGCAGCTTTGTAAATTTGCTTGGAGCATAGATCGTATTTGATGCGCCATTTAAGTTCAAGGTTTTTGCAAATAGTTTTTTCTGTTTTTAAGGTATCTGTGAACCATGGTGCGGGCGGGCGGTGGGGATTATGCCTTTGCATGCATTGGGGTAGACATGCATCGGCAGCCTGTGTTAGCCAAACGTTTATAGCCTCATTGGCTCCGGTATTGGTGACTTCTGTGAGGGGTCTGGTATTCTCAAGGTGGAAAGCGAATTTATTAATGTCAAGCTTGTTCCAGTTTCTGAATGGTCTAGATTCAGTGGGGTTAACAGAGGTGTTAGGTTGATGATCAAGGGTAATGGTGAAAGTTACCAGAAAGTGATCAGACCATACCATGGGTATGGAAGGCTTACATTGGATAATTTCTAAATTAGAGAGGATGGGGTCCAGAAGGTTCCCTGCTTTATGCGTGGGGCCCGAGTTATGTAGAGTGATATTAAGAGCAGCCAGGTCCTGTAAGAGATTATTGCTGATGGAGCAGCAGGGATCATTTAGATGTAGATTGAGATCACCAATAATTAAAAAGTTATTAGAGTTCAGAATTAAGGGTGCTAGATGCTCAGGGAGGGAGGAGGCCCATGAACTCGCTGAGCCGGGGGGGCGATAAATAAGCAAGCCGGAGAGAGTGAAGTTAGGGGACAGCGAGAGCTTAAAAAGACCTGCCTCACTGTCAGGTAGTGTAAAGTCTTCCCATATACATGAGTACCATCTGTTGTAAATTATAGCTATCCCTCCACCGTCTTTCATACCCCTGTTTTTACCGACATAGGTGTAGTTGTCTGGTAGGGCAGCTGCAATATCCGGGCCAGAGTGATCCTTTAACCATGTCTCAGTAAGGAATAGAGCCGCAGGTTCCTCCGAGACAAGTAGATCAAAGATTTCACTCTTGTGTTTGACCAAGGATCTGCAGTTCAGACTGAGCAGAGTCCAGATCTGAGATAGGTCAGTGGCTATATAATTGGAGCTTGAAAAAGGAACATCGAGAGAAGCAGTGGTGGTTATGGAGGGGAAGGAGGTAAGGGGAAGGTAACACACAGGGCAAGAGCAAGGGGCATGGTG
Source organism: Triturus cristatus (assembly GCF_964204655.1). NCBI lineage: Eukaryota > Metazoa > Chordata > Amphibia > Caudata > Salamandridae > Triturus > Triturus cristatus. The sequence continues at coordinate 1,011,098,614 of NC_140583.1, read as the reverse complement.
AGGGTTTAGAATAGTGCAGCATGCAGGTTGAGGAGACCTAAGTCTAAGGAGAGCCTCCTTAGTGTAGGTGAGTGATGGTAGAGGGGGTGTGCGGCCAGGGGTCCTAGCCCCTAGTCCCGGCCCGTCGCGGACGGGCGCAGACGGGCTTGCCTTAGGCGCGCCATCGGCGCGCAAACGGCGCTCCCGCTGCGCTCGTCCGCTGCGCTTCCTGAAAATGCACATTTATACAAGTGCCAGAAGGTGATTGGGGGACGTGGCCTCAAAAGTGGGCGTGGCCGGCAGCCTCACCGGCGATGGCGGCGGGAAAACAGTGTAGGGACAGGTCCCGAGGCAGCGCTAACTCCGCTGCTTGGTGCTACAAGGCACACGGAAGTAAGTAATTACAGTGGTTTTTAAAATAAGCACAATTTAAAAATAAGTTCGCTGTGGTGCCAGCTCCCGGCTTCCGCCTCAGGAGAATGGTTTAGACAGCGCGCTAGTAGTCAGCGCTTTAAGTACCTGGGGGCCGGGGGGGCGTGGCCTCAAAAGTGGGCGTGGCCGGCGGCCTCACCGGCGATGGCGGCGGGAAAACAGTGTAGGGACAGGTCCCGAGGCAGCGCTAACTCCGCTGCTTGGTGCTGCAAGGCACACAGAAGTAAGTAATTACAGTGGTTTTTAAAATAAGCACAATTTAAAAATAAGTTCGCTGTGGTGCCAGCTCCCGGCTTCCGCCTCAGGAGAATCATGGCTTGGCAGTTCAGGCTGGACTGTTCCCATGAGGCACAGGGTCAGACTGATTTGCGTATGGCCATGTCTGAACTGGGGTGGTGGAGTGAGTAAAAGAATGATGATGGATTAAACCCAGATCAGTTGACTGGGGGTGAGTGTTTGATTAGCTCAACAACTCCATCCATCATCCTCTTTGGTATTGCTTTGTTTGCCCTAAGTTGGCAGGGTATGCCCATATGTGGGTCCCTTGCTCACTTTGCCACTGGAATCAAGATAGCCTAGCTGATGAGAGTTATGAACCCGAAACCGGTCCCAGGATGCTTGTTTCCGGACCAGGGAAGACATGGCTTGGCAGTTTGGGCTGGACTGTTGCCATGAGGCACAGGGTCAGACTGATTTGCATATGGCCATGTCTGAACCTGGGTGGTGGAGTGAGCTAAAGAATGATGATGGATTAAACCCAGATCAGTTGACTGGGGGTGAGTGTTTGATTAGCTCAAACGCTCCATCCATCATCCCCTTTGGTATTGCATTGTTCACCCTAAGTTGGCAGGGTATGCCCAGACATGGGTCCCTTGCTCACTTTGCACTGGAATCAAGATAGTCTGGCTGAGGAGGGTTATGAACCCGAAACTCGTCCCAGGATGCTTCTTTCCGGTCCAGGGGAGACATGGCTTGGCAGTTTTGGCTGGACTGTTGCCATGAGGCACAGGGTCAGACTGATTTGCATATGGCTATGTCTGAACCTGGGTGGTGGAGTGAGCTAAAGAATGATGATGGATTAAACCCAGATCAGTTGACTGGGGGTGAGTGTTTGATTAGCTCAAACGCTCCATCCATCATCCCCTTTGGTATTGCATTGTTCACCCTAAGTTGGAAGGGTATGCCCAGACATGGGTCCCTTGCTCACTTTGCCACTGGAATCAAGATAGTCTGGCTGAGGAGGGTTATGAACCCGAAACTGGTCCCAGGATGCTTCTTTCCGGTCCAGGGAAGACATGGCTTGGCAGTTCGGGCTGGACTGTTCCCATGAGGCACAGGGTCAGACTGATTTGCATATGGCCATGTCTGAGCTGGGGGAATGGAGTGAGCTAAAGAATGATGATGGATTAAACCCAGATCAGTTGACTGGGGGTGAGTGTTTGATTAGCTCAAACGCTCCATCCATCATCCCCTTTGGTATTGCATTGTTCACCCTAAGTTGGCAGGGTATGCCCAGACATGGGTCCCTTGCTCACTTTGCCACTGGAATCAAGATAGTCGGGCTGAGTAGGGTTATGAACCCGAAACTGGTCCCAGGATGCTTCTTTCCGGTCCAGGGAAGACATGGCTTGGCAGTTCGGGCTGGACTGTTCCCATGAGGCACAGGGTCAGACTGATTTGCATATGGCCATGTCTGAGCTGGGGGAATGGAGTGAGCTAAAGAATGATGATGGATTAAACCCAGATCAGTTGACTGGGGGTGAGTGTTTGATTAGCTCAAACGCTAAGTCCATCATCCCCTTTGGTATCGCTTTGTTCGCCCTAAGTTGGCAGGGTATGCCCAGACGTGGGTCCCTTGCTCACTTTGTCACTGGAATCAAGATAGCCTGGCTGACGAGGGTTATGAAGCCGAAACTGGTCCCAGTACGATTGTTTCCAGTCCATGGAAGACATGGCTTGGCAGTTTGTGTTGGACTGTTCCCATGAGGCACAGGGTCTGACTGATTTGCCTATGGCCATGTTTGATCTGGGGTGGTGGAGTGAGCTAAAGAATGATGATGGATTAAACCCAGATCAATTGACTGGGGGTGAGTGTTTGATTAGCTCAAACACTCCGTCCATCATCCCCTTTGGTATCGCTTTGTTTGCCCTAAGTTGGCAGGGTATGCCCAGACATGGGTCCGTTGCTCACTTTGCCACTGGAATCAAGATAGCCTCGATGAGGGTTGTAAACCTGAAATCGGTCCCAGGATGCTTGTTTCCGGTCCATGGAAGACATGGCTTGACAGTTCAGGCTGGACTGTTCCCATGAGGCACAAGGTAAGATTGATTTGCATATGGCCATGTCTGAACTGGGGTGGTGGAGTGAGCTAAAGAATGATGATGGATTAAACCCAGATCAGTTGACTGGGAATGAGTGTTTCATTAGCTCAAACGCTCCGTCCATCATCCCCTTTGGTATCGCTTTGTCCGCCCTAAGTTGGCAGGGAATGCCCAGACGTGGGTGCCTTGCTCACTTTGCCACTAGAATCAAGATAGCCTGGCTTACGAGGGTTATGAACTTGAAATCGGTCCCAGGATGCTTGTTTCCGGTCCAGGGAAGACATAGCTTGGCAGTTCGGGCTGGACTGTTCCCATTAGGCACAGGGTCAGACTGATTTGCATATGGCCATATCTGAGCTGGGGTGGTGGAGTGAGCTAAAGAATGATGATGGATTAAACCCAGATCAGTTGACTGGGGGTGAGTGTTTGATTAGCTCAAACGCTCCGTCCATCATCCCCTTTGGTATCCCTTTGTTCGCCCTAAGTTGGCAGGGTATGTCCAGATGTGGGTCCCTTGCTAACTTTGCCACTGGAATCAAGATAGCCTGGCTGACGAGGGTTATAAACCCGAAACCGGTCCCAGGATGCTTGTTTCCAGTCCAGGGAAGACATGGCTTGGCAGTTCGTGTTGGACTGTTCCCATGAGGCACAGGGTCAGACTGATTTGCATATAGCCATGTTTGAACTTGGGTGGTGGAGTGAGCTAAAGAATGATGATGGATTAAACCCAGATCAGTTGACTGGGGGTGAGTGTTTGATTAGCTCAAACGCTAAGTCCATCATCCCCTTTGGTATCGCTTTGTTCGCCCTAAGTTGGCAGGGTATGCCCAGACGTGGGTCCCTTGCTCACTTTGTCACTGGAATCAAGATAGCCTGGCTGACGAGGGTTATGAAGCCGAAACTGGTCCCAGTACGATTGTTTCCAGTCCATGGAAGACATGGCTTGGCAGTTTGTGTTGGACTGTTCCCATGAGGCACAGGGTCTGACTGATTTGCCTATGGCCATGTTTGATCTGGGGTGGTGGAGTGAGCTAAAGAATGATGATGGATTAAACCCTGATCAGTTGACTGGGGCTGAGTGTTTTATTAGCTCAAACGCTCCGTCCATCATCCGCTTTGGTATCGCTTTGTTTGCCCTACGTTGGCAGGGTATGCCCAGACATAGGTCCGTTGCTCACTTTGCCACTGGAATCAAGATAGCCTCGCTGACGAGGGTTGTGAACCTGAAATCGGTCCCAGGATGCTTGTTTCCGGTCCATGGAAGACATGGCTTGGCAGTTCAGGCTGGACTGTTCCCATGAGGCACAGGGTAAGATTGATTTGCATATGGCCATGTCTGAACTGGGGTGGTGGAGTGAGCTAAAGAATGATGATGGATTAAACCCAGATCAGTTGACTGGGGGTGAGTGTTTGATTAGCTCAAACGCTCCGTCCATCATCCCCTATGGTATTGCTTTGTTCGCACTAAATTGGCAGGGTATGCCCAGACGTGGGTCCCTTGCTCACTTTGCCACTGGGATCAAGATAGCCTTGCTGACGAGGGTTATGAACCCGAAACCGGTCTCAGGATGCTTGTTTCCGGTCCAGGGAATACATGGCTTGGCAGTTAGGGCTGGACTGTTCCCATGAGGCACAGGGTCAGACTGATTTGCATATAGCCATGTTTGATCTGGGGTGGTGGAGTGAGCTAAAGAATGATGATGGATTAAATCCAGATCATTTGACTGGGGGTGAGTGTTTGATTAGCTCAAACGCTAAGTCCATCATCCCCTTTGGTATCGCTTTGTTCGCCCTAAGTTGGCAGGGTATGCCCAGACGTGGGTCCCTTGCTCACTTTGTCACTGGAATCAAGATAGCCTAGCTGACGAGGGTTATGAAGCGGAAACTGGTCCCAGTACGATTGTTTCCAGTCCAGGGAAGACATGGCTTGGCAGTTTGTGTTGGACTGTTCCCATGAGGCACAGGGTCTGACTGATTTGCCTATGGCCATGTTTGATCTGGGGTGGTGGAGTGAGCTAAAGAATGATGATGGATTAAACCCAGATCAATTGACTGGGGGTGAGTGTTTGATTAGCTCAAACGCTCTGTCCATCATCCCCTTTGGTATCGCTTTGTTTGCCCTAAGTTGGCAGGGTATGCCCAGACATGGGTCCGTTGCTCACTTTGCCACTGGAATCAAGATAGCCTCGATGAGGGTTGTAAACCTGAAATCGGTCCCAGGATGCTTGTTTCCGGTCCATGGAAGACATGGCTTGACAGTTCAGGCTGGACTGTTCCCATGAGGCACAAGGTAAGATTGATTTGCATATGGCCATGTCTGAACTGGGGTGGTGGAGTGAGCTAAAGAATAATGATGGATTAAACCCAGATCAGTTGACTGGGAATGAGTGTTTTATTAGCTCAAACGCTCCGTCCATCATCCCCTTTGGTATCGCTTTGTCCGCCCTAAGTTGGCAGGGAATGCCCAGACGTGGGTGCCTTGCTCACTTTGCCACTAGAATCAAGATAGCCTGGCTGACGAGGGTTATGAACTTGAAATCGGTCCCAGGGTGCTTGTTTCCGGTCCAGGGAAGACATAGCTTGGCAGTTCGGGCTGGACTGTTCCCATTAGGCACAGGGTCAGACTGATTTGCATATGGCCATATCTGAGCTGGGGTGGTGGAGTGAGCTAAAGAATGATGATGGATTAAACCCAGATCAGTTGACTGGGGGTGAGTGTTTGATTAGCTCAAACGCTCCGTCCATCATCCCCTTTGGTATCCCTTTGTTCGCCCTAAGTTGGCAGGGTATGTCCAGATGTGGGTCCCTTGCTCACTTTGCCACTGGAATCAAGATAGCCTGGCTGACGAGGGTTATAAACCCGAAATCGGTCCCAGGATGCTTGTTTCCAGTCCAGGGAAGACATGGCTTGGCAGTTCGTGTTGGACTGTTCCCATGAGGCACAGGGTCAGACTGATTTGCATATAGCCATGTTTGAACTTGGGTGGTGGAGTGAGCTAAAGAATGATGATGGATTAAACCCAGATCAGTTGACTGGGGGTGAGTGTTTGATTAGCTAAAACGCTAAGTCCATCATCCCCTTTGGTATCGCTTTGTTCGCCCTAAGTTGGCAGGGTATGCCCAGACGTGGGTCCCTTGCTCACTTTGTCACTGGAATCAAGATAGCCTGGCTGACGAGGGTTAGGAAGCCGAAACTGGTCCCAGGATGATTGTTTCCAGTCCAGGGAAGACATGGCTTGGCAGTTCGTGTTGGACTGTTCCCATGAGGCACAGGGTCAGAATGATTTGCCTATGGCCATGTTTGATCTGGGGTGGTGGAGTGAGCTAAAGAATGATGATGGATTAAACCCTGATCAGTTGACTGGGGGTGAGTGTTTTATTAGCTCAAACGCTCCGTCCATCATCCGCTTTGGTATCGCTTTGTTTGCCCTAAGTTGGCAGGGTATGCCCAGACATAGGTCCGTTGCTCACTTTGCCACTGGAATCAAGATAGCCTCGCTGACGAGGGTTGTGAACCTGAAATCGGTCCCAGGATGCTTGTTTCCGGTCCATGGAAGACATGGCTTGGCAGTTCAGGCTGGACTGTTCCCATGAGGCACAGGGTAAGATTGATTTGCATATGGCCATGTCTGAACTGGGGTGGTGGAGTGAGCTAAAGAATGATGATGGATTAAACCCAGATCAGTTGACTCGGGGTGAGTGTTTGATTAGCTCAAACGCTCCGTCCATCATCCCCTATGGTATTGCTTTGTTCGCACTAAATTGGCAGGGTATGCCCAGACGTGGGTCCCTTGCTCACTTTGCCACTGTGATCAAGATAGCCTTGCTGACGAGGGTTATGAACCCGAAACCGGTCTCAGGATGCTTGTTTCCGGTCCAGGGAATACATGGCTTGGCAGTTCGGGCTGGACTGTTCCCATGAGGCACAGGGTCAGACTGATTTGCATATAGCCATGTTTAATCTGGGGTGGTGGAGTGAGCTAAAGAATGATGATGGATTAAACCCAGATCATTTGACTGGGGGTGAGTGTTTGATTAGCTCAAACGCTAAGTCCATCATCCCCTTTGGTATCGCTTTGTTCGCCCTAAGTTGGCAGGGTATGCCCAGACGTGGGTCCCTTGCTCACTTTGTCACTGGAATCAAGATAGCCTGGCTGACGAGGGTTATGAAGCCGAAACTGGTCCCAGTACGATTGTTTCCAGTCCAGGGAAGACATGGCTTGGCAGTTTGTGTTGGACTGTTCCCATGATGCACAGGGTCTGACTGATTTGCCTATGGCCATGTTTGATCTGGGGTGGTGGAGTGAGCTAAAGAATGATGATGGATTAAACCCAGATCAGTTGACTGGGGGTGAGTGTTTGATTAGCTCAAACGCTCCGTCCATCATCCCCTTTGGTATCTCTTTGTTTGCTCTAAGTTGGCAGGGTATGCCCAGACATGGGTCCGTTGCTGCCTTTGCCACTGGAATCAAGATCGCCTCGCTGACGAGGGTTGTGAACCTGAAATCGGTCCCAGGATGCTTTTTTCCGGTCCATGGAAGACATGGCTTGGCAGTTCAGGCTGGACTGTTCCCATGAGGCACAGGGTAATATTGATTTGCATATGGCCATGTCTGAACTGGTGTGGTGGAGTTAGCTAAAGAATGATGATGGATTAAACCCAGATCAGTTGACTGGGAATGAGTGTTTCATTAGCTCAAACGCTCCGTCCATCATCCCCTTTGGTATCGCTTTGTCTGCCCTAAGTTGGCAGGGAATGCCCAGACGTGGGTGCCTTGCTCACTTTGCCACTGGAATCAAGATAGCCTTGCTGACGAGGGTTATAAACCTGAAACCAATCCCAGGATGCTTGTTTCCAGTCCTGGGAAGACATTATTATTATTATTATTATAATTAAATTTGTAGAGCGCTCAGCTACCCGTAGGTTTCCCGGCGCTAAAACCAAAGAGAGGAGGGGAAGGGGAAAACCAGTTAGATGTTAAATAACCAGGTTTTAATCTGTCTGCGAAACCTGAGATAGTTAGGTTCGAGTCGCAGCTGAAGTGGAAGAGAATTCCAAAGAGCAGGAGCGAGCCAGGCGAAAGAGCGGCCACCCATTCTAGCTTTTTTAATCCTAGGGACTGAGAGTAGGTGTTGGCTAGAGGAGCGCAGATTGCGAGGGGGACAGTATTGTTCAATCAAGGGATTGAGATAGGGTGGAGCCAGGCCGGAGTTTATTTTATGTATGATACAAAGGGCCTTAAATTTAGTACGGTTTTCAATGCGGAGCTAGTGCAAGGTACGTAGGGATTTGGAAGTGGAGGATGAGGCAGGAAGGTTGCACAGTAGTCGTGCTGCCATATTCTGGACAGTCTGGAGTTTGCGTATCACCTCTTTGGGGGCTCCCAGAAAAAGAATGTTCCCGTAGTCCAGTCTGGATGTAATTAAAGACTGGACCACAGTTTTCTGAGTGTCAGGGGGAAGCATCCATATGATTTTACGCAGCCACTTGATGATAGTAATACAAGTGGAGGAGGTTTTAGTCGCATGATTTTTCATGGATAATTGGTCGTCAAAGATGACACCAAGATTGCGTGCTGTTTTAGACGGGGTGGGTGAGGTGCCCATTTGAGAGGGCCAATGTTGGGGTCCCCAAAGGGCGGTGTTGTGACCAAACAGAAGAAGTTCTGTTTTGCCCCCGTTCAGCTGTAATTTGTTGTCTGACATCCAGACTGCGATGTTACTGAGTCTTGTACGGAGGGAGGAAAGGGAAGAGTGAGAATCGGAGGAAAGAGAGTAGAGGATCTGAGTGTCATCGGTGTACGAGTAAATAGTGAGCCCCGCATGCTCCGCAATAGTTGCCAAAGGTCTGACGTACAAATTGAAGAGCAAGGGGCTCAGAATGGAACCCTGCGGAACACCGTACGCCGATGTAAAAGTGTGAGAAATGGAGGAAGAAGAGAAGACCTGAAAGGTGCGGTTGGAAAGAAAGCTGGTGAACCAGTTGAGAGCCATGCCGGTAATACCAGAAGATCTGAGGGCGTTAATAAGAATCGGGTGGGAGACCGTATCAAACGCGGCACTAAAATCGAGCAGAATGAGTGCCACGGTTTCCCCTCTGTCTACTCGGGATCGGATGTTTTCAGAGACCCCTAATAGAGTGGTTTCTGTAGAGAAGCCAGATCTGAAACCGGATTGAGAAGGGTGTAAAATTCCATTTGCTTCAGTATGAGTAGACAATAGAGAATAGATATGTTTTTCCAAAATATTTGAGAAAACCGGGAGAAGGGAGATAGGACGAAAGTTGGATGGGATATTGGGGTCAGCGTTAGCCTTTTTTAACAGAGGCACCACCATAGCGTGTTTCCATGCAGATGGTACAGTAGCGTCTCTCAAAGAGGCATTAAGAAGGTCCATGATGAGTGCAAGGGAAGAATTATCCAGCCTTTTTAGTATTTGAGGGGGGAGAGGGTCCAGCGGGGAGCCGGATTTAATTTTGCTGATAATGTTAGAGAGAGTGGAGATGTTAAGCGGAGCCCATGTGTCAATCCACTGTAAGAAAGTGGGACAGATTTCGCGAGGGGACCTGGGATCACATGAGGTCATGAGTTTGGGAGAAGTTGAGGGGGAAGGTAGGGCAGAAGTAAGGGATTTATCCACTGGAGTCACGCAGTCTATGGGACATGGGGCAGACGGATAGGGTGGGGGTGGAGGGGAGGGATTCTCAAAATTAGAGTAAATGGTGTCGATTTTGGCGATAAAGAATTCAGCCAGTGAATTGCACTGACTGGAGTCAAGGCAAGGTGGTTTGGGCTGACACAGTGCACCTGACAGAGTCTGTACAGTTTTGAAAAGAGCTTTGGGACGATTTTGAGCTTCAAGAATGGTTGTATTGACATATTCAACTTTAGCTATTTTGCATAAGAAGTGGTATTTGATTAGGGCAGCTTTGTAAATTTGCTTGGAGCATAGATCGTATTTGATGCGCCATTTAAGTTCAAGGTTTTTGCAAATAGTTTTTTCTGTTTTTAAGGTATCTGTGAACCATGGTGCGGGCGGGCGGTGGGGATTATGCCTTTGCATGCATTGGGGTAGACATGCATCGGCAGCCTGTGTTAGCCAAACGTTTATAGCCTCATTGGCTCCGGTATTGGTGACTTCTGTGAGGGGTCTGGTATTCTCAAGGTGGAAAGCGAATTTATTAATGTCAAGCTTGTTCCAGTTTCTGAATGGTCTAGATTCAGTGGGGTTAACAGAGGTGTTAGGTTGATGATCAAGGGTAATGGTGAAAGTTACCAGAAAGTGATCAGACCATACCATGGGTATGGAAGGCTTACATTGGATAATTTCTAAATTAGAGAGGATGGGGTCCAGAAGGTTCCCTGCTTTATGCGTGGGGCCCGAGTTATGTAGAGTGATATTAAGAGCAGCCAGGTCCTGTAAGAGATTATTGCTGATGGAGCAGCAGGGATCATTTAGATGTAGATTGAGATCACCAATAATTAAAAAGTTATTAGAGTTCAGAATTAAGGGTGCTAGATGCTCAGGGAGGGAGGAGGCCCATGAACTCGCTGAGCCGGGGGGGCGATAAATAAGCAAGCCGGAGAGAGTGAAGTTAGGGGACAGCGAGAGCTTAAAAAGACCTGCCTCACTGTCAGGTAGTGTAAAGTCTTCCCATATACATGAGTACCATCTGTTGTAAATTATAGCTATCCCTCCACCGTCTTTCATACCCCTGTTTTTACCGACATAGGTGTAGTTGTCTGGTAGGGCAGCTGCAATATCCGGGCCAGAGTGATCCTTTAACCATGTCTCAGTAAGGAATAGAGCCGCAGGTTCCTCCGAGACAAGTAGATCAAAGATTTCACTCTTGTGTTTGACCAAGGATCTGCAGTTCAGACTGAGCAGAGTCCAGATCTGAGATAGGTCAGTGGCTATATAATTGGAGCTTGAAAAAGGAACATCGAGAGAAGCAGTGGTGGTTATGGAGGGGAAGGAGGTAAGGGGAAGGTAACACACAGGGCAAGAGCAAGGGGCATGGTGAGGGTTTAGAATAGTGCAGCATGCAGGTTGAGGAGACCTAAGTCTAAGGAGAGCCTCCTTAGTGTAGGTGAGTGATGGTAGAGGGGGTGTGCGGCCAGGGGTCCTAGCCCCTAGTCCCGGCCCGTCGCGGACGGGCGCAGACGGGCTTGCCTTAGGCGCGCCATCGGCGCGCAAACGGCGCTCCCGCTGCGCTCGTCCGCTGCGCTTCCTGAAAATGCACATTTATACAAGTGCCAGAAGGTGATTGGGGGACGTGGCCTCAAAAGTGGGCGTGGCCGGCAGCCTCACCGGCGATGGCGGCGGGAAAACAGTGTAGGGACAGGTCCCGAGGCAGCGCTAACTCCGCTGCTTGGTGCTACAAGGCACACGGAAGTAAGTAATTACAGTGGTTTTTAAAATAAGCACAATTTAAAAATAAGTTCGCTGTGGTGCCAGCTCCCGGCTTCCGCCTCAGGAGAATGGTTTAGACAGCGCGCTAGTAGTCAGCGCTTTAAGTACCTGGGGGCCGGGGGGGCGTGGCCTCAAAAGTGGGCGTGGCCGGCGGCCTCACCGGCGATGGCGGCGGGAAAACAGTGTAGGGACAGGTCCCGAGGCAGCGCTAACTCCGCTGCTTGGTGCTGCAAGGCACACAGAAGTAAGTAATTACAGTGGTTTTTAAAATAAGCACAATTTAAAAATAAGTTCGCTGTGGTGCCAGCTCCCGGCTTCCGCCTCAGGAGAATCATGGCTTGGCAGTTCAGGCTGGACTGTTCCCATGAGGCACAGGGTCAGACTGATTTGCGTATGGCCATGTCTGAACTGGGGTGGTGGAGTGAGTAAAAGAATGATGATGGATTAAACCCAGATCAGTTGACTGGGGGTGAGTGTTTGATTAGCTCAACAACTCCATCCATCATCCTCTTTGGTATTGCTTTGTTTGCCCTAAGTTGGCAGGGTATGCCCATATGTGGGTCCCTTGCTCACTTTGCCACTGGAATCAAGATAGCCTAGCTGATGAGAGTTATGAACCCGAAACCGGTCCCAGGATGCTTGTTTCCGGACCAGGGAAGACATGGCTTGGCAGTTTGGGCTGGACTGTTGCCATGAGGCACAGGGTCAGACTGATTTGCATATGGCCATGTCTGAACCTGGGTGGTGGAGTGAGCTAAAGAATGATGATGGATTAAACCCAGATCAGTTGACTGGGGGTGAGTGTTTGATTAGCTCAAACGCTCCATCCATCATCCCCTTTGGTATTGCATTGTTCACCCTAAGTTGGCAGGGTATGCCCAGACATGGGTCCCTTGCTCACTTTGCACTGGAATCAAGATAGTCTGGCTGAGGAGGGTTATGAACCCGAAACTCGTCCCAGGATGCTTCTTTCCGGTCCAGGGGAGACATGGCTTGGCAGTTTTGGCTGGACTGTTGCCATGAGGCACAGGGTCAGACTGATTTGCATATGGCTATGTCTGAACCTGGGTGGTGGAGTGAGCTAAAGAATGATGATGGATTAAACCCAGATCAGTTGACTGGGGGTGAGTGTTTGATTAGCTCAAACGCTCCATCCATCATCCCCTTTGGTATTGCATTGTTCACCCTAAGTTGGAAGGGTATGCCCAGACATGGGTCCCTTGCTCACTTTGCCACTGGAATCAAGATAGTCTGGCTGAGGAGGGTTATGAACCCGAAACTGGTCCCAGGATGCTTCTTTCCGGTCCAGGGAAGACATGGCTTGGCAGTTCGGGCTGGACTGTTCCCATGAGGCACAGGGTCAGACTGATTTGCATATGGCCATGTCTGAGCTGGGGGAATGGAGTGAGCTAAAGAATGATGATGGATTAAACCCAGATCAGTTGACTGGGGGTGAGTGTGTGATTAGCTCAAACGCTCCATCCATCATCCCCTTTGGTATTGCATTGTTCACCCTAAGTTGGCAGGGTATGCCCAGACATGGGTCCCTTGCTCACTTTGCACTGGAATCAAGATAGTCTGGCTGAGGAGGGTTATGAACCCGAAACTCGTCCCAGGATGCTTCTTTCCGGTCCAGGGAAGACATGGCTTGGCAGTTTTGGCTGGACTGTTGCCATGAGGCACAGGGTCAGACTGATTTGCATATGGCCATGTCTGAACCTGGGTGGTGGAGTGAGCTAAAGAATGATGATGGATTAAACCCAGATCAGTTGACTGGGGGTGAGTGTTTGATTAGCTCAAACGCTCCATCCATCATCCCCTTTGGTATTGCATTGTTCACCCTAAGTTGGCAGGGTATGCCCAGACATGGGTCCCTTGCTCACTTTGCCACTGGAATCAAGATAGTCTGGCTGAGGAGGGTTATGAACCCGAAACTGGTCCCAGGATGCTTCTTTCCGGTCAAGGGAAGACATGGCTTGGCAGTTCGGGCTGGACTGTTCCCATGAGGCACAGGGTCAGACTGATTTGCATATGGCCATGTCTGAGCTGGGGGAATGGAGTGAGCTAAAGAATGATGATGGATTAAACCCAGATCAGTTGACTGGGGGTGAGTGTTTGATTAGCTCAAACGCTAAGTCCATCATCCCCTTTGGTATCGCTTTGTTCGCCCTAAGTTGGCAGGGTATGCCCAGACGTGGGTCCCTTGCTCACTTTGTCACTGGAATCAAGATAGCCTGGCTGACGAGGGTTAGGAAGCCGAAACTGGTCCCAGGATGATTGTTTCCAGTCCAGGGAAGACATGGCTTGGCAGTTCGTGTTGGACTGTTCCCATAAGGCACAGGGTCAGACTGATTTGCACATGGCCATGTCTGAACTGGGTTGGTGGAGTGAGCTAAACAATGATGATGGATTAAACCCAGATCAGTTGACTGGGGGTGAGTGTTTGATTAGCTCAAACGCTCCGTCCATCATCCCCTTTGCTATTGCTTTGTTCGCCCTAAATTGGCACGGTATGCCCAGACGTGGGTCCCTTGCTCACTTTGCCACTGGAAGGATAGCCTTGCTGACGAGGGTTATGAACCCGAAACCGGTCTCAGGATGCTTGTTTCCGGTCCAGGGAAGACATGGCTTGGCAGTTCGGGCTGGACTGTTCCCATGAGACACAGGGTCAGACTGATTTGCATATGGCCATGTCTGAACTGGGGGGGTGGAGTGAGCTAAAGAATGATGATGGATTAAACCCAGATCAGTTGACTGGGGGTGATTGTTTGATTAGCTCAAACGCTAAGTCCATCATCCGCTTTGGTATTGCTTTGTTCGCCCTAAGTTGGCAGGGTATGCCCAGACGTGGGTCCCTTGCTCACTTTGCCACTGGAATCAAGATAGCCTCGCTGACGATGGTTGTGAACCTGAAATCGGTCCCAGGATGCTTGTTTCCGGTCCATGGAAGACATGGCTTGGCAGTTCAGGCTGGACTGTTCCCATGAGGCACAGGGTAAGATTGATTTGCATATGGCCATGTCTGAACTGGGGTGGTGGAGTGAGCTAAAGAATGATGATGGATTAAACCCAGATCAGTTGACTGTGGGTGAGTGTTTGATTAGCTCAAACGCTCCGTCCATCATCCCCTATGGTATTGCTTTGTTCGCACTAAAATGGCAGGGTATGCCCAGACGTGGGTCCCTTGCTCACTTTGCCACTGGGATCAAGATAGCCTTGCTGACGAGGGTTATGAACCCGAAACCGGTCTCAGGATGCTTGTTTCCGGTCCAGGGAATACATGGCTTGGCAGTTCGGGTTGGACTGTTCCCATGAGGCACAGGGTCAGACTGATTTGCATATAGCCATGTTTGAACTGGGGTGGTGGAGTGAGCTAAAGAATGATGATGGATTAAACCCAGATCAGTTGACTGGGGGTGAGTGTTTGATTAGCTCAAACGCTCCGTCCATCATCCCCTTTGGTATCGCTTTGTTTGCCCTAAGTTGGCAGGGTATGCCCAGACATGGGTCCAGTGCTCACTTTGCCACTGGAATCAAGATAGCCTCGATGAGCGTTGTACACCTGAAATCGGTCCCAGGATGCTTGTTTCCGGTCCATGGAAGACATGGCTTGGCGGTTCAGGCTGGACTGTTCCCATGAGGCACAAGGTAAGATTGATTTGCATATGGCCATGTCTGAACTGGGGTGGTGGAGTGAGCTAAAGAATGATGATGGATTAAACCCAGATCAGTTGACTGGGAATGAGTGTTTCATTAGCTCAAACGCTCCGTCCATCATCCCCTTTGGTATCGCTTTGTCCGCCCTAAGTTGGCAGGGAATGCCCAGACGTGGGTGCCTTGCTCACTTTGCCACTAGAATCACGATAGCCTGGCTGACGAGGGTTATGAACTTGAAATCGGTCCCAGGATGCTTGTTTCCGGTCCAGGGAATACATGGCTTGGCAGTTCGGGCTGGACTGTTCCCATGAGGCACAGGGTCAGACTGATTTGCATATAGCCATGTTTGAACTGGGGTGGTGGAGTGAGCTAAAGAATGATGAGGGATTAAACCCAGATCAGTTGACTGGGGGTGAGTGTTTGATTAGCTCAAACACTAAGTCCATCATCCCCTTTGGTATCGCTTTGTTCGCCCTAAGTTGGCAGGGTATGCCCAGACGTGGGTCCCTTGCTCACTTTGTCACTGGAATCAAGATAGCCTGCCTGACGAGGGTTATGAAGCCGAAACTGGTCCCAGTACGATTGTTTCCAGTCCAGGGAAGACATGGCTTGGCAGTTTGTGTTGGACTGTTCCCATGAGGCACAGGGTCTGACTGATTTGCCTATGGCCATGTTTGATCTGGGGTGGTGGAGTGCGCTAAAGAATGATGATGGATTAAACCCAGATCAGTTGACTGGGGGTGAGTGTTTGATTAGCTCAAACGCTCCGTCCATCATCCCCTTTGGTATCTCTTTGTTTACTCTAAGTTGGCAGGGTATGCCCAGACATGGGTCCGTTGCTGCCTTTGCCACTGGAATCAAGATCGCCTCGCTGACGAGGGTTGTGAACCTGAAATCGGTCCCAGGATGCTTGTTTCCGGTCCATGGAAGACATGGCTTGGCAGTTCAGGCTGGACTGTTCCCATGAGGCACAGGGTAATATTGATTTGCATATGGCCATGTCTGAACTGGGGTGGTGGAGTGAGCTAAAGAATGATGATGGATTAAACCCAGATCACTTGACTGGGAATGAGTGTTTCATTAGCTCAAACGCTCCGTCCATCATCCCCTTTGGTATCGCTTTGTCCGCCCTAAGTTGGCAGGGAATGCCCAGACGTGGGTGCCTTGCTCACTTTGCCACTGGAATCAAGATAGCCTTGCTGACGAGGGTTAAAAACCCGAAACCAGTCCCAGGATGCTTGTTTCCAGTCCTGGGAAGACATGGCTTGGCAGTTCAGGCTGGACTGTTCCCACGAGGCACAGGGTCAGACTGATTTGCGTATGGCCATGTCTGAACTGGGGTGGTAGAGTGAGTTAAAGAATGATGATGGATTAAACCCAGATCAGTTGACTGGGGGTGAGTGTTTGATTAGCTCAACAACTCCATACATCATCCTCTTTGGTATTGCTTTGTTTGCCCTAAGTTGGCAGGGTATGCCCATACGTGGGTCCCTTGCTCACTTTGCCACTGGAATCAAGATAGCCTGGCTGATGAGAGTTATGAACCCGAAACCGGTCCCAGGATGCTTGTTTCCGGACCAGGGAAGACATGGCTTGGCAGTTTGGGCTGGACTGTTCCCATGAGGCACAGGGTCAGACTGATTTGCATATGGCCATGTCTGAACCTGGGTGGTGGAGTGAGCTAAAGAATGATGATGGATTAAACCCAGATCAGTTGACTGGGGGTGAGTGTTTGATTAGCTCAAACGCTCCATCCATCATCCCCTTTGGTATTGCATTGTTCACCCTAAGTTGGCAGGGTATGCCCAGACATGGGTCCCTTGCTCACTTTGCCACTGGAATCAAGATAGTCTGGCTGAGGAGGGTTATGAACCCGAAACTCGTCCCAGGATGCTTCTTTCCGGTCCAGGGAAGACATGGCTTGGCAGTTTGGGCTGGACTGTTGCCATGAGGCACAGGGTCAGACTGATTTGCATATGGCCATGTCTGAACCTGGGTGGTGGAGTGAGCTAAAGAATGATGATGGATTAAACCCAGATCAGTTGACTGGGGGTGAGTGTTTGATTAGCTCAAACGCTCCATCCATCATCCCTTTGGTATTGCATTGTTCACCCTAAGTTGGCAGGGTATGCCCAGACATGGGTCCCTTGCTCACTTTGCCACTGGAATCAAGATAGTCTGGCTGAGGAGGGTTATGAACCTGAAACTGGTCCCAGGATGCTTCTTTCCGGTCCAGGGAAGACATGGCTTGGCAGTTCGGGCTGGACTGTTCCCATGAGGCACAGGGTCAGACTGATTTGCATATGGCCATGTCTGAGCTGGGGGAATGGAGTGAGCTAAAGAATGATGATGGATTATACCCAGATCAGTTGACTGGGGGTGAGTGTTTGATTAGCTCAAACGCTCCGTCCATCATCCCCTTTGGTATCGCTTTGTTCGCCCTAAGTTGGCAGGGTATGCCCAGACGTGGGTCCCCTGCTCACTTTGCCACTGGAATCAAGATAGCCTTGCTGACGAGGGTTATGAACCCGAAACTGGTCCCAGAATGCTTGTTTCTGGTCCATGGAAGACATGGCTTGGCAGTTCAGGCTGGACTGTTCCCAGAGGCACAGGGTCAGACTGATTTGCATATGGCCATGTCTGAACTGGGGTGGTGGAGTGAGCTAAAGAATGATGATGGATTAAACCCAGATCAGTTGACTGGGGACGAGTGTTTGATTAGCTCAAACGCTCCGTCCATCATCCCCTTTGGTATCGCTTTGTTTGCCCTAAGTTGGCAGGGTATGCCCCGACGTGGGTCCCTTGCTCACTTTGCCACTGGAATCAAGATAGCCTGGCTGATGAGGGTTATGAACCCGAAACCGATCCCAGGATGCTTGTATCCAGTCCAGGGAAAACATGGCTTGGCAGTTCGGGCTGGACTGTTCCCATGAGGCACAGGGTCAGACTGATTTGCATATGGCCATTTCTGAACTGGGTGGTGGAGTGAGCTAAAGAATGATGATGGATAAAACCCAGATCAGTTGACTGGGGGTGAGAGTTTGATTAGCTTAAATGCTCCGTCCATCATCCCCTTTGGTATCGGGATTGCAATTGAGCAACAGATACTTTCTGACTGCCCTCCTCCCATCTGTGCTGCTGCCAGAGAAGAACAGTGGCATGTGTGTGACCTAAATTTGTTTTTGCTCAAATTCCTGTTGTAACACAATAGCTTGACTTGAGAAAGAGCCCTGCCTCACACAGGTTGATAAACAAAATGATCCATGCTGCTTGGAGGGCAATCACTCTCTCTGTTTCTAGATGCAGTAGCATATGAAGAGCGTGAAGTAGGCATGGATACAGGGATAAGTCCATGTATTGAACTACATGTATTGTGTATGGCACTGATGGAATCAGGAATTTCCATGTAGTTTTACGACCTGAAAAATCAGTCCCACATAGTAATTCCCCATTCCAGTGGGTTGAGCTGATAATTGGACAGTGGTGGGGAAGATCTATCCCACAGCCTTGGTACATTTGCATATGATTTTACTGCTACCACACTTCGGCCCAATTAGTAATCAGGGCCCTGTGGTAGTCATGGGCCCAGGGAGATATTCTGGTGCCGAGTTGCCTTTACAGTGTCTCACGGTTGCTGATACAAGGAACTCCCCAAGCGTTTATCTGTATATACTTAGGGGCAGATTTACAAGCCCCTTGCGAGACATTTACGCCGCCGTTGCATCACTTCTGTGACGTAGCGGCGGCGTAAACCATGTGCCATGTTGCGCCTTATTTACAACGTGACGCATCTAGGGAGATGCGTCACGTTGTAAAGCCCTGCGCTACATTAAACCTGCGTCAGGTTTAATGTATGCAGGGTGGGCGTTGCGTCGGAAAAAGCCTCGGAAAAGTGATGCAGTGAAATCTACAAGATTTCACTGAGTCACTTTTCCGACGCTGCTGCATCAAAACCCTGCGTCTGCTTGAAGCAGGCGTAAGGCATGATGCAGCATGTTTGGTATGGGCAGCCCCTGAGCATTGCTGGAGTTGCGCCGTGCTTGTGACACGACTCCAGCAATGCGCTGCCCTTATGCCATCAGATGCGTCACACATCTGTTTTTTCCTTGCGCCATGATGCGCTGCATTGTAAATGCGGCGCATCTGTGGTGGCGCAAGGGTAAACTTGCGTGACGCATATTTCCTGGCGCATCCCTGCTGATTTGCAGGGATGCGCCAGGAAACATAAATCTCCCCCAAAGTGTCCGGGTCTCAGTGATACATGATGTTACTTATCCATTGAACAATAAATAAACACAAGGGTTTTTCTCCTGTGTGCAGCTGCCCTGGTGCTGAACAATATAAACACAATGGAGCCTATTCACAAAAGCCATCTTGTAATAATGAAATTATTACTGGAGTAGTACTACTTACATTACAAACTACTTTTCACAGACCCTCATTCGGAAACCCCAATCTTGCCTATCTTTTCTATGCAGAGATCTCTTCCAAAGTGGTGCAGATCTCTGCATGCATAATCCCCAGATTTAGGTGTAAGTATGGGAGGAAGAAGGGGGAGTGGCTTGAACATGAGGAATACCTACTACTAAATGGGAGGGGATAAGAGAAGGTTAAGGAAGGTTTCAGGGAGGTGTAAGAAGGTGTTTAGAGAAAACATTCTAATACAAACATTCACCTACAAAAAAGAGTAAGACCATTGCTATTCACAAACAACACTTTTAAAGTTAATACAGACATAGAACAGTAATACATGTACTCCAGCCAAGCCTTGGAGTAATTCAAGCACCATACATGGCACAACTCGTGCCTTTAGACAGGAATTTAAGTGGGCTGGGTCTGACCACCAGCAGTTCCAAAAAGCAGGTACTGAGATGGGTCCCTATCGAGCTCTCCACTTGCACTGTCCCCTCAGGATGAAAAAAATAAATCTTAACTCTGCATCAGTACCACACTTCACTGCCTTTTATGTAACTTCAAAGAGACTCGTTATAGTTCATTCACAGTCCCACCATTTCAGAACCAAAGCATTTTCAATATGCTATGCAACAACCATTGACATAGCTAATTGTTCTGGCTTGTTGTAGGTGTAATGTTACTTGTTGTATTATCAATTTGGATGCAATGACCAAAGTAGCAAAATACCTGTCTGGCTAACATAAATTTTCAGCCAACGTGTTTTTAAACCATGCCCTTAATGACATTGGCCATGGCCCTATGAGAGAACCCCCATTTTCATTTACCCTGCTTCTAGGGAATAATGGGGCATATTTACAAGCAGGCGATAAAAAATTATTGCCGCTTTTGCGGCCATTTTTGGCCGAAAAGAGGCGATAATTTTATCGCCTAATTAGCAAGGCCACGCTAATGCGTGAAACCTTGCTTTAGCGTCAGGATTCCTAACGCCCAGCTTTGCATCTCTAATGAGATGCAAAGTGGGCGTTCCTGACCTAACATGACAGGAGAAATGTTGCTAAGCGACATTTCTCCTATCATAAAGCCCCACGCTATGAAGCATAGCGTCAGGAAAAGTAGCGATAAACCCTGTTAGCGCTACTTTCCTTACGCCTGCTTCAGGACTGACTTAGCCATGATATCCTATGGAAGGTGGATATCATGGCTAAGTTTGTGAGTCCCTATCAGCAAGCAAACGCCACATTGCGTGAGATTATCGCTGGGTTTCCAGCGATAATCTCACGTTAGGTAGTTAGCGTGAGGATTTTTATCGCTGAGGAGATAAGCATTGCTAATAGCACGCTATCTCAGCCATAAAAATCCACGTTACCCGCCGATAATTATCCTCACGCTAAGAGCGGTGAGCAATAATTATCGCGGGGTGTTGCTGATATGCCCCAATGATGGCAGAAACATAATATAAATCTCCATAGGCAGAAACATTAGATTCATTAAACGATTTTGACTTTTAAACTAAATACTTATTAAAAAAAATAATGTTAGAAAGTTAGGTTAAATTAAAACAAAACGTGTTTTAAAGTAATTAAATGAAACTTTTACACTCATAACTTTTAATCAAATTGACTAAATATTACCGAACTATTAAAATGTTAGTGTTAGAGAAATTGTTTTTAAAAAGTTTGATTAAAATATCAATTACAAATTAAATTAATATATCTTAAAAGGAACTTATTTAATAAACATTTAGATAATTAGGTTAATATGTGGTGATATTGTATTAATTCTAGATAAGGTACTAATTATATATACAGTGTCTCAAAAACTGCAGTACTTGCTTCTACTTTCCTCCCATTGTACACACTGTGTGATGCACACAATTGCTTTGTAATAAAAGTGTCTCTTTCTCACTCAGCCCAGTATCCTTGTTCTCGCGCCTGATTGGAAGTTATCGAACCTTTCCTTTCATCCGTAAATATGTAGTCAAATAAAGCATTGATTCCGTTGATGCCGCATAAGCCCGGAGAATGGATGTTTAATCGGAAGAAGCAGCCTCTAGAAAGACTGGCATTAATGCATAAACCTGCAGCTAACCCCCCTAACGAGCAGCGGAAGGTTCCTGGAGAGAGTGATCAATCAGTGGAAGGAAACAGCGACGTGTTAATGAGAGCGGCCATTAATGGCTCAAATGGGACTCTCCCGGATAGAGTAGGCATCAGCCTTTGATGGACAGGTGCTTGCATGGCTGAGCCCATTCTAGAATCAGACCCAGAGGTGTATCTATATTATATGAATTCATCAAATGTTGAAACTTAGAAGTATCCACGGACTTGCACAGTATATTCAGGCCGGAACAGACAAGAAATGGATGGAGGCTGAGCGGTATTACAGAAATGGCAAATCAGTGCGAATTGCTCATTCATAACCTCTAAGGGGCAGATTTATGTTCCCTGGCGCATCCCTGCAAATCAGCAGGGATGCACCATGGAAGATGAGTCACGCAAGTTTGGCCTTGCGCCACCGCAGATGCGCCGTATTTACAATGTGGTGCATCATGGCGCAAGGACAAGCAGATGCGTGACGCATCTGCCGGTGTAAGGTTGGCGCAGTGCTGAAGTTGTGTCGCAAGCACAACGCAACACCAGCACTGTTCCAACCTGGCCTATCCCTAACATGGTGCGTCACGCCTTACGCCTGTTTGACGCACCAGCGTCGGAAAAGTGACTGCGTGAAATCTTGTACATTTCACTGCGTCACTTTTCCGAGGCTTTTTTCGACGTAAAGCCCACCCTGCATACATTAAACCTGACGAGGGTTTAATGAGGCGCAGGGCTTCACAACGTGACGCATGTCCCTAGATGCGTCACGTTGTAAATCTGTCGCAGCATGGCGCTAGCTTTGCGCCGCCGCTGCGTCACAAAAGTGATGCAACGGCGGCGTAAAAGTGGCGCACGGGACTTGTAATCTGCCCCAAAGTGTGTGTGACTGGCTCTAGTGAATGTGACTGGAAACAGCCCACCACACTCTGCAGAGTATGAGATTCAAACGACAGGTGCCCAAACCACCCCAGCACCCTCCCTGTAAGGTTGTGTATGTATGCAAAGGTCTGTGAATATTTCCTCTATACCAGTAAAAGGGATTCAGCAATGTATCAGAGTCCATAAAAAGGTCTGTGGGATACACAGGGCGTACATTTGACCCAATATAAAAAAAGTTGAGCCATCCCATACACTTCACTCAACTTTGTCAAAACCACTTTTATCTAGCTCCAGTTAAGCGTGTCAAGCTTGTGGGGGGGGGGGACGACACTTTTCCCATCCTATGGCACTGCATTTTACTGTTCGCTCTCAGGCCAGCAGTAGTTGCAGCATAAACAGTCCACTCCTCCGTGGGAGATTTGATTGTTCAGGACTTTTCTTGTCTTAAGACGTTAGCCCTACCCATTTCTTTACCTCCCCGGTCCAAGTGCCCTAGTGCTTCAGCTGCAACCACTGGACTTACTGTACCTCTCTAATGGCCAGGTAATCCCAACCTGAAAGGTGATAAGTGATCATTTACTGATTTTACATTTCATTGTATGCTTTATGTATCAGTTGTATGCCGCATGCCTGATAATATTTCAGCCCCTACGGGTTTCTTGATACAAAGAGCCATACTAGTATTAAGGTATCACTATCACCTCCCTGCTTCATTTATCCTGCCTCCCTAAATCCTGGGGGCATATTATCAAGCACGGAGTTAAAATTATCACCGCTTTAGCGGCGGAAAACTGCCGCTAAAGCGGCGATAATGGGCTTGATTATATGCCGTAGAGAATTCTCACAGAAGCCCATGTTAACACCAGAACATGGGCTTCTATTGGAATTCTTAAGGGCATATTATCAAGCCAGGCGATAAAATTATCGCTGCTTTAGCGGCAGAAAACTGCCTCTAAAACAGCGATAATGGGCTTGATAATATGCTCTATGGAATTCCAATTGAAGCCCATGTTAAATGTGAAGGACGTCTAACATGGGCTTCACTTGGAATTCCATAGAGCATATTGTCATGCCCATTATCGCCGTTTTAGCTGCAGTTTTCTGCTGCTAATGCCTGGCTTGATAATATGCCCCTATATTTGGAGGGGATCCTTATGAAAATGGAATGGGAGAGGTATAAAAAAATTAAAATGGGATATATGTGAGAAAATAAGTTAAGTTAAAACAGCCTTTTGCTGGTATAATATGTTATTATTGACCCCAAACGACAGGGATAATCCTGAACATGGAGTACCAATTCACTTGGAGAGAGTGGTGAACATGCTTCTGTCTCAATTGTGCCCTCAGGAGCAGGTGAAATAGCATTCATCAGGACATTTTCCTCTCTGCTAACGTGTTATGTATCAAATGCTAAAGGAAGGTTTTTGGATTCAACACCACGTAAATTCGTTCTGGTGAGGTTCTGCATCATTTATAAGTACAAATAAAATATATGGCAGGTACTTACACAGTAAAACACAGTAATAGTGACAAAGGTGCAACACACATGTATCTAGTGAATATTCACTACACACAAAAGGGGCATATCAACAACAACCGGCGATAATTATCGCTAAGCGCACTTAGCGCTAGGATAATTATCGCCGGCTAGCGTGGATTTTTATCGCTGAGATAGCGTGCTATTAGCAACGCTTATCTCAAAAGTGATAAAAATCCTCACGCTAACTGCCTAACGTGAGATTATCGCTGGAAACCCAGCAATAATCTCACGTTAGCTTGTTGATAGGGACTCACAAACTTAGCCATGATATCCACCTTCCATAGGATATCATGGCTAAGTCAGTCCTGAAGCAGGCGTAAGGAAAGTAGCGATAACAGGGGTTATCACTACTTTTCCTGCCGCTATGCTTCATAGCGTGGGGCTTGATGATAGGAGAAATGTCGCTCATGTCAGGTCAGGAACGCCCACTTTGCATCTCATTAGAGATGCAAAGCTGGGCGTTAGGAATCCCCATGCTAAAGCAAGGTTTCACGCGTTAGCGTGACCTTGCTAGTTAGGCGATAAAATTATCGCCGCTTTTCGGCCGAAAACGGCCGCTAAAGCGGCAATAATTTATGATCGCCTCCTTGTAAATATGCCCCAAAGTTCTCTCGCTGACACTGTTTGTGAGTGCACATATGGACAGCAGCGACTCCACTGTCCTTGGCAATGACAAGGAGAGTGAAAAGTCCACATCAGAAGGCTCAAAAAGGTACAGTGTGGACTAGAATTGTGGGCACCATAATGACTTCAAAAAACATAAGAGCACTTATCTCAACAATGCTGAGTTAAAAAAAAAAGTGCCACGCCCACTGTATTGCTTAGGATACAACTGCAGCTTACACCACCCACTGCCTCTGCCATTGCTGCAAAATGTCAGTACCAGCTCCTAGACAAGCAGCTATTCCTATTCTTGTTCGTATTCATAGCAGTAGTATATTAAATTGCTAGACTGTGTTAAGAAGTAAGTGCCTGTGCCCAGCAATAGCCAACACCGGCACAAATTAGGCATTGTATCACCAGAAAAGAGCCAGCTATAACATGGCAAAATTATCTTGGCTACTAGTCTCAGGAGTAATAGATGTTAGCTCATGTCCCCTTCTATGTAAATTGCACTTGTTTACTGCACTGCAAGTAAATAGTCTCAAGAGTAGCCTTAAGTTAGTACTGGCTCATTCTCTAAACATTTCCCTTTTATAATGATGTGCATTTTGCTATCTGCATATCACATATAGGGGCATATGCACAAGGACTGGCGAAAACTACTGCTAATGCTAGTTAGTGGCAGTTTTTTTAACGCTGTGTACTACTGACTGAAAATTGTTGCCTTGTTAGTGACGTATGTACAAGACGTAACTACATTAACTACATGGCGATAGCTTCAGGGATCAGCGGTGAAAACTACCCCTAACATTAGAGTGATGGCTATAGGAATTAGCGGGCGAAAACCAACGAAAAGGCCCATTAGTGGCAAAAAACACACGTTAGTCAGTCTAACGTGAGTTTTTTTGCCTCTAATGGAAAAAATAGCCTATCAGTCGACCCCCAATAGATAACAGGCAAAAAAAATATTGAAATGCTGAATGGAGCAGCCAGGGCCAAGTGCAGCAAACATCAACAAACCCCTCAAGCCACCCAACATGACCAGGATGAGAGCCTAAATGCGTTGCTGGACCTGGGTTTGGAGCCTGGATGCGTTGCTGGACCTGCATCTGGAGCCTGGATGGGTCGCTGGACCTGCGTCTGGAGCCTAGATGCATCGCTGGACCTGCGTCTGGAGCCTGGATGCGTCGCTGGACCTGCGTCTGGAGCCTGGATGCGTGGCTGGACCGGCATCTGGATCCTGGATGCATTGCTGGACCTGCGTCTGGAGCCTGGATGCCTCACTGGACCTGCGTCTTGAGCCGGATTTCCTCGCTGGACCTGCGTCTTGAGCCTGGATGCCTCGCTGGACCTGCGTCTGGAACCTGGATGCCTCACTGGACCCGCGTTTTGAGCCTGGATGCCTCGCAGGACCTGCGTCTTGAGCCTGGATGTCTCGCTGGACCTGCATCTGGAGCCTGGAGTGGGATGTGGAGGAGCTGTGGAGTCGATGAGCTGTGGTGGTAGACATTGAGGAGCGGCGATCGCCCATACCTGGTGGTGAAGTCTGGCCAGTCGCATGGAGACACATTGCTGACCTGCGTGAGAAGACCGCATTGCACCTCTTGGAGCTGTGAATGGTAGAGGCGCTCCTGTGCACCAACGTAGGGAGGTCTGCATCACCGGGGTGCACAGAGAGGATTACCAATGGTGAGCGGCACCTCTCTGCATCACACGCTGGATGAGGTTACGCTGGCCGGACGCTGTGGAGGGTGAGTTCCCTGAGCTGCGCCAAACTTGTATTGCGTGAGCACTGCAAGTTCACGCCTAAGGGGGCCCTGCTGCATCAATTGCATTGGGAGGTTCACCAGTGGACTTGGCGGCACCTGCTGTACCCACACCTGTGAAATCCCACCTGGCTGAGGCTCCTGCTGGGTGAGTCACAGATTTGGAGAGAGTTTAGTGGATTGCGCCACGGTGTCAATGTCCTGGTAAGGAGAAGGTGGGACACATAGCGGAGGAGGCCCGGGGGTCGAGTCTCCCAGACCTAGCACCAGTAGATGACGCACCCCCAGTGCCGGCTCATCCGCTATGGCGGAAGAGCGTCGTCCCACTGCTTTCAAGCAGTGCAAGAAGAGGAACAATCATCACATGATGACAACTTTCTGATGTTATCGTGCCCCGTTTCCTTTGTTAGGGCTGCTCCACTCATTGAACAGGGCAGGGGCAGAGTGGCATGCCCACTAAAGTGCGCAGTGACTGTTTGATCGGCCCTCTTAGGCCGTACAAAGCAGTGATGCGCACTGTCCTGGTCGCAATGCAGGCTTCATTACAGCCTGCATGGAGAACATGCCCAAACCTCCAGCCCGTGGCTGAATGCCTCATCCCGGCGCCAATGACCAATCCCAATGCCGCATTGCAGTGTTGGCTCAAGGGAGGGAGCCTGGCTTCCTACTTCCTGTTCCTGAAAGCATACTCAGGAGAGCAGGAGCAACAAAGACACTGGACCCGGCCTCAAGGAAAGATTTCGCTCATTTAAATATTTATAAAACCCATTCACACACACTCCCCAGCGTCTACGCCCCATCAAGTGTGCTTTCCAGTGTTTCCCACCTCCCAGCTGTTCAGTACCACCCCGCAACTCATTATATCGCATTCCATTACAATGCATACTAAAACTAGGCATATTGCAACAGTAGGGAAGGTGTTGGATTGCAGACATGTAAACATTACCCCTTAAGTGGGTGCAACTCTAAAACTGGCCCTTGCGCCCCAAAGCAAACCCTGAACCCTAAAATTAATCTTTGAGCCCCCCAAAACAAACCCAAAAAATCATATTTGACCCAAATGCACACCCCAATTCTCATATTTGACCCAA
This sequence comes from Triturus cristatus, assembly GCF_964204655.1. NCBI lineage: Eukaryota > Metazoa > Chordata > Amphibia > Caudata > Salamandridae > Triturus > Triturus cristatus. The sequence continues at coordinate 1,011,071,424 of NC_140583.1, read as the reverse complement.
ATGCACACCCCACTTTTCAAGATTGTCCCCACAACACATCCCATATTTCAGATATTACCCCATAATACCCCCCAACTTTCATCACTGACACCCGAAACCCATACCCACCCTAAAGATTTCAAATATCCCATTACTGACCTTACAATGCGTTGTAATGGAATGAGATATAAAGGCACCTGTGTTGTTGGATTTGCGTCCTAACGATGTAATGCCTGCATTGTAATGGATGTCTCCCATGCCAAAGGCAAGCCATAGGCAAGGCCGTCTGCGTCCGTCTGACCCTGGACCGCGCTCAGCACCAAGGACCCTTCCTCTCGGACACTCCTCCCCTACAGTGCCAGCACCCTCCTCGCCATCAACCCTGGACTCCACATCGCCTGCCAGGATCAACATCTGTTCCGGACATCGCCATCGCCATCACTGATGGCTACTAAATCACCCGCAAGGACCACCCCGACCATCCAGGAGGAGGCATTGTCATCACCTACAGAAGCACACTCTGACTGACCACGCACTCTAATGACCCAACGGTGACCATGGAACACCTCAACTTCCAGATCCGGACAAACACCAGCCCCATCCTCTGTGGCACCCTCATCTGCAGGGCCCCCAGACCATGGACACCCATTCTCCGATACCATTGTAGACCTCATTGCACACCAGGCTCTCCCATCCACCGACGACATCCTACTTGGGTAACCCAAGTTCCACCTGGACAACCCCAGTGAACAGAACACTACCCCCTCCTGGGGTAGCTCCCCAACATCAGACTCAAGCAGCAAGTCACCGCAGCAAGCCACATAGCAGGACACACGGTTGAGCACGTCTTCTCCGGCTTCGGGTCCTTCAACTACAGCCACACCACCAGACTCTCCTGGACCGACCATTATTGTATACATTACGTCTTCACCATGCCCACTGCACACAACAGCCATCATCGCCCCCCTCGCAGCTGGGCCAAGGCCACCAATGTATGTCTCGTCAACTCCCTCAGCACCACCACTCGGCCAACGCTTAAAGATGATGACACCGCAGTGCGCAACTGCCACCTGTGGATCTTTAACTGCGCCGGCACCCGGGCACCCCTCAAGAATGGCACTGCGTCAGTACCTTACGCCTGCATGATGGCAGGCGTAAGGGTGACACACTGCCACAGGGATAGGCTGGCCCCATGCATTTCCTGTAGTTGCGACATGGTTGTGACACGACTGCAGCAATGGGTGACTTTAGCACAGACAGATATGTCAGGATTCCAGACGTATCTGTCATTACTTGTGTCATGGAGCGCTGTCCAGTCAATAAAGCGCATTCGTGGTGTCGCAAGAAGGCGGTAGTGAAAAGTGTTGCTACGCTCTCTTGTCAAAGCGCTGCAACACTTTGCATGAGTGAGGCCCAGGAATGCGCACTATCTTATTGATGGTGCATAGTCCTGCCCTGTAGTTTTGTCGCAGGGCAGTGCAGCAACATTGCTTGCAGCGCAGTCCAGTGACAAAATCTTCTGAAATGAGGCCCCAAGGGTTATCTCAATTTTTAAGACCAGATATTTTTAGAAAACTGCCTCTAACTGTAGTTAGTTTGGTGCTCCAAAGTTCAGGAATCCCCTTGCACATATTAGATATAACAGAGGTTAGCGACAGCTCGTACATACGGTGATAAAAAATATTGCAGTATTAGCGGCGGCAAAGTGCCGCTAACGCGGCGTTAAGTCGTTGTACATATGCCCCATAGTATTTAACTTCATGGTGTGGTTGAAGTGCATTTCTTTCCAATTAATGTTTTTTTAACTGTCTACTGAGTTATGGGCCTCTACCCCACAGTTCCTCCCTCTGTAAGACGTGAACAACTCTGCCTCGTTATTCAGATGGTCAGTTGTTGCAGGGGTTTTTGGTCCAACAGTAATCATTTTACAATCTTTCATGGCATCTCCTGACACATGTTTCCCTGCAAGGGCTCGCCAGAGGACTGTAGCAAGTGCAACCCCATACTGGCAGGATTAATACCAAAGTAGGTTGCGATTTACTATTCAGTTCTGCAGGGTAAGTAATCTTTTGTATCCACTGTAAAGCAGAACATACCCATTACTATGTGTTCTGTGCTGTGTTCTGGTGGAGTGCAGGATGAAGTCCTTACCATCTAGAAGGACAAACTCATATAGGCACTCCTTTGCGACTAATATCGCCTTCAAAATTCAACATTCCATTAAGTTTGTTACACTTTGGTTTATTAGACTTCATATTCCAATAGTAAAATTTGTATCCATTTGTAAGAAATCCTTTGGTTCAATGCGGTTTTATCATAACATGTTCAATCAATTGTTGTTTAGTTCACATGGTTAACAAAAATTCCCCGATGCATTTCGGGTCCAGCCCTTCTTCAGGGGTTCTCCCTATAATAAATTAAAGTGTACTACTTGATCCTGAATCAGAATGTTTATATTTAAATGTCAGTAAAAAGTGAAGTGTGAAATCTCATGTAAATAAGTTGCGGTTGGTGAGTTGTGGTTTCGTGAATAAATAAATCATTCCAAATTATGAAAACATTAACCACGTGTGCTTATGGCAACGAGATAACACGATTTCATCCTACATTCAAGTAATACACCCCACGATCAGGGGGTGATACTCCACAGCACCCATAAAGTAATAAGCAGTGATCAAATTGGGTATCATTATCACAATACAGAGTGTGACCGTCTCTTCATAAATTTCTGGTGGAGTGCAACATTTCCAAATCTTGTTACTAGGGCTTTCTGCTATATGTTCTTTATTTATCCTATCAAAAGGCCAACACATTAAACTGGTGGATTTGTTTTCAACCCCAACAAAAGACACATCCCAAGCCCCCATGGGAAACCACAGACAGATATCTGTATCTTTTCAGCCCCTGCCTCTACTGGACCCAGTAGCTGTGAGGAATGAACCTGCGGAACGGCGTGCATAATCCTTGTCAGAGCGAAATAGCACCTACGGGCCTAGGAACCTTAACATCAGGAAATTAGAAAGTCAAAACAGCCTCCACCCAAAATGACTTGCTTAAAATGGACTCATGAACTGTCAGTCTGTATTATGTCTCTTCCAAATTAAGCCAGGCCTGCAGGCAAGCAGGCAGCATCTTAATTACAGAAGGATTTTGAAAAATATTGTTTATGAACACTGTGCCAGTCTACTCCCTCTTCACTAGCATATTTGCATTATTTTTGTTTTCGTTTTAAACTAATTAAATTACAGATGCAATTAAATATTAAACGTTTATCTCGTAAATCTTTTCTTGAAACTGCAAAAACTATCTCCTGAAAGCATAGTTGAAGTATCGCCTCCAACACAGCGCTCCATGGCGAGATTCCATTTGCATCCTCTGCACGTTTGTGTGTAGCTATCAAAAATCAACATGGCGCCTTTGCAGGGTGCAATTCACACACTGCGAAATTACTTTCCTTCGGCTGGAATGAGCTTGAGAGAGAAATCACTTCCTGTCTGGTGAACAACAACTACATTCTTGTCAATTTTTAAGTTATTTTTTAAAGATGCTTTCAGATTCACTCATTCTTGTTTTTTTTTTTATTTGGGGCAGTTCTTTCAGAGTTTGTGAGTCTGAACAATTAAGCAGAGCACACCCTATGCATCCAGAGTTGAGATTTGGTGGTGTTTGATGGAGTGTATTATTTTGCAGGGTGTGCTACTTAGTTGTTTTCATAATGTGGATTGTGATAGTAATTTATATGTTATGTCCATGGCTTAGTCCTACCCCTGATCGTCTACAGTTGGAGGCTTGATAGAAAGTGGAAGAGATATGGAAGATAATTTCGAAATTGAAGGACAGACTGTGGTCTCTGCTCCCCTATTGAAGGCCACCCTCTATACTGTGATACCCCTACTTGTGTGGTGGGAATTTCACTGCCTTCAGAGAACCATGGGTGTGGGAGCGGCTCTGTAGGAAAAGATGTTTGCAACTGGGTGATGTATTTTTTTGCCATATTAAGCAACATTTTTTCTTGGTTTCTAAGAATCAAACACCATAGCAGAGGATTTTATTGAAAAAATGGCCTCGTGTCGCAATGAGAATTGTCCCAGCCAATGAGGGTCATTTGCATTGTTTCATGTTGGAAGGCTCAAAGTTTTTTCTGACATCCCCAAACAGGAAATAAGTAGATTGGAATGGATGCCATAAATAGAGTGTTTCTTCAAACGTGCATACACCAGTGACCCTGTGGTGGATGGGCTGCAGGTGACAGGTTTTTGGAGGTTGAGCCAGTTCAAGCTTCGTTACTGGAAGACTAGGATTTCACCCACCTCTAAACAAGGCAGGAGAACTGCAAATTATTGGGGGTGGAGTACTGACAATTTATAGCAGCACTTCTACTCTGCCAAATCCAAAATTAAGCCTTAGGGCCTCATTTCACAGTTGGGCCTGAGTGTCAAAGGGCATTTGAGGAACAGTCCTAGAGTTACCTGACTGGTTTCTCCACCCAGTTACTGGTCATCTTGAGCTTTTAAAAGCTGCAAAGCTTTTCCTGGCAATCCCGAACAGGAAAAAAGTGCATTGGAAGGGATGTCGTAAATGGAGTGTGTCATCAAAGGTGCATTGACTGGTGACTCTGTGCTGGATCGGCTGCAGGCAACAAGTTTTTAGAGGTGGAGCCAGTTCAAGCTTCACTACTGGAAGCCTAGGATTTCACCCACCTCTAAACAAGGCAAGTGAACTGAAATTTATTGGGGGTGGAGTACTGACAATTTATAGTAGCACTTCTAGCCCTTAGGGACTCATTTACAAGCCCATTGTGCTGCTGGTGCATCACTTTTTTAGATGCACTGATGGTGCAGTGTGCTGGCCCATATTTACAAGGCCATGTAAAGTCACCCGGCGTGACTTTTCATGGCCTTGTAAATATGGGCCCCTTTCACTCATTACCCTGTATGAAAGGGGCATTACCTGGGTGTTGCTACGGGTGTTCCAACACAACATCCATGGAAATTGACACATTCCCAGATTTGCAAAGTGTCGTGGGAGTGCACCAGAATACTAGCCTCCCTAGGGAGGCCTAGGAGTGGCGCAAAGAGGAAAATTACTTTTATTTCTCCTGTTGTTTTGCTCATTCTATGTGTGCTGCAGAAACACCCTTACAATGGTTGTTTATGTGCAGGAAGGTGTCCCTTCCTGCACATAAACAATTATCCCTGCAGGCATCCTTGTATCATGGTGCAAGGGTGTCTGCATTGGCGCACAGCTGCTGTTTGTGTGCCAGCACAGTAGAGAAGGACAGGAATGCACCATATTTTGTAAGTGCAGTGCATTCTTGCCCTTTTATTTTGACACACGGCAGTGCAGCAGGAAGGCTTGCTTAACTGCTGTGTGTCAAATCATATTAAAGGAAACCCCTAGTCTCTTTATTTTAAGGCAGCTATAGGCAGTGCCCAATTGTTTAAAGTAGGGGTTCACAGCTTTATTTTTTCCCAACTCTCAAAATATTGGTAACTAAAATAATGAAGACATCAGGGGAGAACGTATAGATAAAATCACAAGCACCCATTCAATCCCCAGACCATCTGCTAAAAGAATGGCTATATATGTCTGTGAGTCTGTTGGATGTGCACAAAATGTGGGTGCTGCATTTCCACCTGACAGAAATACTCATGAAACGGGTGGCGAGGGTGAGCATGGCCCTAAAACTGGTGCAGGAGTTAAGAATGGCAGAGGTAGGAAACAATTTATATTCACAAAAACATAAAACTGACACAAATGTGGTATGCTTTGTAAAGTTTAATCAAACATATATATTAGTACTCATCATCATTAAAACCCTTTTGAAACTATAGGGAGCCTGCATTTGTTCCAGGACAAACCATTTCCAATAGGCCTTGCTTCAATTTCTAAGCCTTTCCAGCTGATTTATAGTTCGCTCTGATGCATTAGGTGATGCATAGGCTGTCCTGTTTTCAGTGTTTATTTTTTGTCGATGTCAGTTGTGTTTTCTCAGTTTTTGCCAAACCTTTGGAAAGTGGTGTTTATTCAGCTACATAACTCCCAAAATAGACAGAAACCGTGCATTCCAGTGTTTACAAACATTTTAGGTTTTTTGCAGTAATTGTTATAAAGCACAAATTTAATTTAAAGAAGAAGTAATGATGGTTTTTTAGGGGCATATTCTCAAGGACACATCACTGATTTAGCGGCACTTTTCCGCCACGAAAGTGGCGATAGATTTATCGCCCTATTCACAAGCCTGCGCTAACAGCCGACATCGTCAGTTTACCTGCAATAGCTGCTGCCAAAAACACTGCCAAGGCTGACAGCGACAACTAACGCTAATCATATGCAGAGTAGGCGTTCCCGTCCAAAAACTCACGATAACACCACTTTGCGATATTCTCAACGACCAGCCAGATCGGTGATGTGGGCTAAAAACAGGCGAGAAGGCACGTTAGCAGCAGGGACTTAAGACCTGCTTTTTTCTGGTCTTAAGTAGGACGGAAACCTGCAGTAGAAAGGGAGCCCAGGGCCACATCTGAAGACTAACAGATACCATGGAGCTACTAATCATGCAGCTTGGAGACCCAAGAAGGCCACAACACCCACCACCACCATCCCCAGGACCACCCCTACCCCCACTCCCAGGACCACCACCCCCGGACTACCAGTAAGGCAGCGCACAACAAAACAGCGGACCTTCTGCGTGTGTCTCTGTGTCCGCCATATCCTGACCATAGGCCTACACACACGTGGCCAACCACTTCCGACGGCCAAATTTATACTGGTGACGAGGTGGCTATGCCACACGCCACCCGACGCACATCTCGTCATCGCCTGCAGAGGCGTGTCTGCCAGTGCGGCACCCCTCACCCAGCCACAAGGCTGCCGCTGTGACCAGTGGTGCCTGCGCGATCCTGTGCGCCTGCTGCACCCCAGCCCGCTGGTCCCCAGACCTGTTCGGTGCCCAGCGGTGATTGCCCTCCCCTGCGCACCCAGGCCTCACTGCTCACCTGCTACCACCAGCGTGTCTTCAAGAGGGCCCACCATGTGCCGGATCAATCTTTAAGCCCGAGGCCCGCAAGCCTGGCAGCCTCCTCAGTCGATCGCTGGCTTCCGCACAACAGGCCCCCAGCACACCCTGCAGCACTGCACCGCAAAGTTTTGTGTGTGCTGACTGCTCCCTTCGGCCTACTCTGCAGTCCAGCAGGTCTCAGTCAAATCCATTTCAGTCCGGCCCAACAGGCCCACTGCATCATCTCAGGCTGCACACCCGCTCAGCTCTTCAGGTGGGCCTAACTCAGTGCACCGCAAGTCATTGTCCTGTGGGGCTACCCCACAAGTTCGCCTCCAGCAGGCAACAGCATGTCCTCGGTAACGCCATTGGAGCCCTGCACAGTCATGGGCCCAACCCGTCCCAGGCAAGCCGCTGGAAAGCCTGGGTGGAACGTCTGGAGACGTTCTCCGAAGCGCACGACATCCCAGTGCCGTGGCGGCGGCCCACGCATAGGCGTGTGAGGAGTGTGAAGAAATGGCCTGGGGCTCTGGGCATGGTTCAGTTCTGGGCGTGGTTCAGTTCTGGGCTCATACATGCCAACTGTTGTGTGTGTATCTTCATTGCCACAGCATAGGCCAAAGGCTTAGCCTCAATTGCGAACTTGCTTGATCATAGACATGGCAATTCTGTGTGAATTAGAATGTTTTAATCACATTCGGTGGAGTGTTGAAGCGGGACCAGTACATGGCCATGCAAACCCCACTTTACATTGTTGCCCCGTGGAGGGCCAGCCAGAGTCCTTTAGGGATTGACAAGTTCATTGGAAGAGGAAGAGTTCAGTCCGCAACTGACTGCTGTGTCATTGGTAACTAAACCAAATATGGCAGTCCATGTCGTGGGCCAAGGTGAGTGTCGCAGAGTGTATCGGGGGACAGTGGAAGGTGTTATTCCAGGGCATGATGCAGAGGGCAGAACCATAGTGAAACAGGCCATATGGCGGAGATGAATGCTACTGCTTCCTTCTTACCAGAATGGCAGAATCATCAACATCATCGTCCTCTGATGTGTGATGTTCCTCACATGTGGGTGGTGGTGTTTTGGTCTGCAGCACTGTGTGGCACTGCCACACCAGGGGCCGGAAGTGAAATGTCTGCTGCACTGTGTGGCAGTGCCACATCAGGGCCCGGAGGTGGAATGTCTGCCCCACTGTGTGGCAGTGCCACATCAGGGGCTGGAGGAGGAATGTCTGCTGCACTGTGAGGCACTGACACATCAGGGGCAGAGATGTGGATGGAGTAATAGCAGCAGCATTCATCTGCGCCAGGCCTTGTGGCAGTAATGCCATGATGAGCATCTGCAGGGAATGCAAGATCCCAGCTACATCTCGCTGGTGTGCAGCCGTGGCAGCCATTCTTTCCACCTGTCTCCGCTCCCTGTTCTCCATGATCTTCTGCATGTATCCTATCTCCCGAGTGACATCGCTGGAGGCACTCTGAATAGACAGTTGTTCTTGTCTCATAGTCATGAACCCAGCGATGTCAACCCTGGATTGTTGGAGAGCATGGAGAGGACTGTGGTTGTCCGTTAGGGACTGTAAGTGGTCCCTAATGGGACTTAGACACCCACGTATGGCATCTAGTTTGGCTGCCATAAGGCCGAACCCCACCCGCACCTGTTCTGCCAGATTCTCCTGGCACCCCAACACATGATGTTGGAAGGCCAAGTGTTCATCATGGGGGTCTTGGGAGGCAGCCGTGGTGGTGGGTGCTTCCTGCTGTGTGATCTGTGCAGGGAGTGGGGTCTCCTCGATGCAGCGGGGCTGCCCTGCTCCTGGGGGTGTGGTGCTGAGGGTGTCCATGAGCTGTTGGAAGGCGTCGGGGTCGATGGTGTGGAGGTCCTCTTCATCATCAGTGAAGAGATGTACCGTCTGCTGGTGTTGATTCTCCCTCTGCAATGTAAAGGGGAGATGCAGTTTAACAGTGTGGTCCATGTTTGTACCACATTGTCGTCAATGTTGATGTGCTCTGATTCTTATGTGTGTGTGCTGCATTGTGGGAGAGTCGCCCCTCCAGCCCTGATTTTGCTGACCTTTATCCCTTTCAGGCGGTGTGCCTTTCACTTCTGTGCTCATACAGTGCTGAGATGTTGCAGACTTGGGTACATTGGGCTCTTCTTGGGAGTTGGGACTCTTGGGCATGGTTTGTCCGCAAATGTCTAATTGACATCAGGGGTTGTTTGTGCACGTGGATGTGTAACCTGCTCCTTTTCGGATGTGGTCCACGCTCAGCCACCTCAGTGTTGTGGCATGCACTATGTCATGATAATTGGACTGCAGCCATGCTAATCGTCATGCAATGTCACTTGCATTGTCAGTGTGGCACAAGGACACGCAGCTTGGCTGGGTTCAGCACATGTGCATGGGTTTGTTGTGAGATTGGTGATGTGTAGGGAGGGCCCCCTCTGGGCACATTGTTGATGGGGGCCTATTTTATTTTTCTATGTGTGCTGCAGCATGCCAAGGAGATCAGGGACATGATCCAGAGTCATTGTGGGTGTGCACTGTGCTATACTTAATTGTACATGTGTGCCATTGTGCCCATCTCCCCCTGTCCCCCAGTCCCTGGTCGTTACTCACCTCATTGCTATTGGGTCAGGTTATGATGAGCAGTGTCCGGTCCCCCAACTCCTGCCACAGTCTCCCCACTGATTACTGTGGACACCATTTCTTCCATCTCATCCAGCTCCTGCTGTGGCGCTGGACTCCCACCTCCAGTCTGTATTGTGGCTTTCCGATTGATAGCGAGTTTCAGCTTGGTTTAGCGCTTCACATCACTCCAGCGCTTCTTGCAGTCGTCCACTTCCCTTCTCTCCATTCCAACTGCATTCCCCTTGGCCAAGTTGGACTGCCAGATTGCATTTTTTGTTGCCAATGACACAGTGGAGGTGATGAACAGCTGTTGGTGGTGTTCTATCACCTCCGTAATCAGGATCTTGTTTTCCTGTGGACTGAATCGCGGGTTCCTCTTCTTCTTATCCTTGGCCTTCTCCTTTCTGGAGGTCCCTGGCTGGTCTTCCGGGGGTTTGTGGGGTTCTGGTTGGCCTCTGTAGTTGCTCCAGCTTCCTCCATGGTGCTTCTCAGTTCTTTTTTTGGGCAGCTTTTATGGTGAATTTTCCAGCCTGACGTGGGAATAGCATTGTTGGGCCCATCGCAACTTTTTTCACGTTCGGGTGTCCTTTTTTATCGGCGTCCCAGTATTTTTAACGCAGACATTTGACGTGTTATCGGGGAACTATCGCCTGTTGCAGGCGTGTTGAGAATACACCGCTAACACGGCGTTAGTTTCCCGCGATAGACAGCGTTATGTAAAATTGCTTTAGCCTAGGTTGGCGATGATTATTGCACGTTCTTGAGAATATCACCCCTAGTGTCTTTGCATTCAGAGTGTGTTCAATGGACTTATGTCAGACTTTTTTAAGCATAAAAAGTATTACACTCTCACTAACACTCACATCTCATTACCTCTCTCGCTCACCCACTCAGGACTCTGTCTGGTTACAGGACTGTGAGTGGATTAAAATGCTATATTCAAATGTTTTAATAAACAATTTCCTGGACACAGTTGGGGTCATTCACCTACTCCTTACTGAATAGTATGACACTGTAGTGGGGGGTCAGCCCTGCTGGCAGCATAGTATTAAGTGAAACTTCGAAGTTTTAATTACACCTGATTAAATTTGTAGCCATACATTTTAAGGTACCTGAAATGTGATGCTTTATGCATGCTCATAACTGCTTTTCTGAACTCTCTGCCTGACTACATTAAGGTGCTGCTGATGTTATGTGGACATTCATAGCTGCCAAGTGTCCCCATGGCATATGTCTCAGTTTAAGACAGTTGTAACCTTTTAACTGACACATCATTATATTCTGGGACTTAACATTTTGCTCTTAGCTACAGGCTCAAAACCCCCAGGATTAAAGAGCGGCTGAGTGAAAAGCCAGGAGTATCTGAAGGTATTGTACATAACAATGTAACACCTTGCAGTTATGAACTTTGTTGGTATGAAGAAAATTGTGTGTCATGTTTCAGCACTATCCCATGTGCATGGTGATAGCACAATTCTCACAGGTACCTGTCACTAGATCTTGCACTGAATGTTTAAAGCCTGGGCTGTTTGGCAGCTGGGCTGCTATCAATATTGATTTGTTAGAAAACAGGCCTGATGTATCAAAGGGTTTTACCCACTCTGTGTCTGTGGGCTCTTCAGAGCTAGCCATTTCACCAATCAGTGAAATAATTAAACACTGCTAAAAGATCGAATATGAATTTAATAGTCACAGATTCTCTACAGTATGTAAGATAGTTAGTTAAGACCTCAAGCATGCTTCTAAACCCTGCAGTTTTAATGCAAGCACAAATGATCCAGGTTGATACTCACAGGTACGGACAAAGAGACAGCGTTGTTTCTTTGTCTGTGATTCCCGGGGAACCTCTTGACCATAATATTGGTACAAGAGGGTGATATCTATATGATATTTCCAGCTTGCCCTAATCCAGTGAGACTGTTGGCCTAGCTGCTCTTGGCTCATCATATTTCTCAATTGCCCTAGAAATATTCTGTTGGAATATCTTTCCTAAAATTTTGGTGATATTATCTTCATCACCGCCTCTGGAAACGCATGCCTGTGACGGTTATTCCCATGATACTTTGAATTTGGGATTTCCAACTTTGAATATTCGATTTTGGTGATACTATCAATATAACCGCTTTTGGAAACATACACATGTGATGTTTATTCCCATGATACCCTGTACCTGGGAGTATCAACCTGGATCATTCGCCCTGAAGAAGTCCATTCTCTGGACGAAACGCGTCGGCTGTTTCCTTAAATGTTTTTATCAAAAAATTGAATAAAAGAAGAAGAAAGGATACCTTGGACACAGACTTATTTGTTTTCTGTTAAACTGACGTTTTCTGTTTTGTTGAGTAGTGCACCTAGTTGTTTGTTTTTTAAACTGTTATTATCCTGTATTGGATAGGCACCGCAACAGTGGGTGTATTAACAGTGTTCACACACCGATAGTGTACGATTTTCACCAGATTTTTTTACTATTGAGGATAAGCAGGTATGGGGCTGGTTTCGTTGCAGAGTTCACTGTCATCATAGTGTTTTACCTATAAGCTTTGGAGTTTGGATAGGACTAAGGGGTAGTCTTAAGTGTAAGCAGTTAATGGGCTCCAGATCGAAGGTTGGTAAATTGAGTACGACCAATACTAGGCAATACTAACATCATGATTTACGCTACTTAGATGAGGCTGCAGAGTGAATTTAATTTAATTAAAGGTGACTATGTTCACTACGCCATGTAAAAGGATCCATGATAATGTGTCCAATTATAAACAAACTTCTGCCAAAGGATAGCAGTGACATTCTCAGCTTAATTACTCTCCTCTTGAGCTCTTATCTAATCTCTTTTCCTCTTCCCCATTCTCTCTCATTTCCCTTATCAACTCTTGAGTATGTTTTCACTGGTTTGTCCCTTATCTCCTATCCCTTCCTGAACCGTCATCTTCTTTCCATGTCTGTCTCTCCATTTTCTCGCTCTGATATCTCCATGTCTCACCCTTCCCAATTTCTCCTTTCTCTCTCTCATACCTCTGTAATGAGCACCTCTCTCACCTACCTCTTACTGTCCATTGCCCATATTACTACCTTTTGGTGTCGTTCTTTCACTCCCAGGCCTGCCTTTCAATCTTCTTTGTCTCTCCTTGGCTAAGCGCCTGACCAGGGCCTCCTGAAAAAATTGGGTGAGAAGTGGCATTCATCCTCTATCTCCCTCTACCATCCTGCTCCTCTCTATGAAATATAATTCACTTGTTGCATGAAGCACTGCCCTGAATGCTAGAGCACTTGAATAATAAGATAGGATTTACCCAGAGTCCCATCACTCCCTAGCACGACAGAATTTACACACACTAGGGTGAGATCGAGTTACAGTAGGAAGCATACGATTAAATACCGACCAAGTCCAGAGCGGTGTGCAGACCTGTATTTCAAAAAGCACAATGCTAGCTACAGGCATGGGACAACTCTTATATGGCCATAATGCTGCATGCTCCCGTACCCTCCATGTCCCAAGCATCTGCTCACTTTCCTCTGGTTCTACCGCTTTGTATCTAGACTCTTCGCTTCTTTCTTTTAAAAGTTTCACTTCCATTAACATGTTTTAAAGGCAACTTCTACACCACTGAATCCTGAATTGTACTGTGACAGGTATTCCCCATGATAATGGTGACAAGCCCGTAGTAGTAGCCGCCGGCCACTAACCATCTCCACTGGCCCAACTTCTCCTGACCGGCCCCTCCCTTTACTTACCTTCAGACCTTGCAAGTTGTTATCAGCAGAGTGCTGATGCAGGGCTTGCAGAGCCCGACTTGCAGGCTGTATGAGTGGACGTGCAGCATTTTGTTACGAGTGGGCACTGGATGTACAAACTCACATCACCATGCAAGTACACACATTTCTGGTACACTCAGACACTCACAAACAGCATTCAATCCATTTTAATACCTTTAAATTTTAGGGACAAATCAATTTCAGCTGGTGGAGAATTCTTTCTTGTGCCCCTTCGAACTGCACCTGCATCTACCACATTTGTCACATTCTTCTCAAGTCAGCCAAGTCACAGAAAGTTGCATTGATCACTTCATTGGGATACACTCCGTGGCATGCGATGCGTAGTGTGATAGACTGTGCAGGTCCTATGTAGACCTTGTCCAGTTAATCATAGCATGACACAAGCCCTCTCAGAACCCTCCAGTTTAGGGAAATTCAAATGGGAGCTGCTGGAGGCTTTTCGGAAGCAGAGAAGCACCTGTCCGGCCACGTGGTAGATACCTAACGTGAAAGTGCCATGCCGCTGGTCAGGGTACCAGTATTCTCCCTGGCTAAGGAGATATTCTGGTACTGACGGCTAGAAAATGTGGAAGTGCTGATACTCAGTACCAGTGAGTCCCGGCCTATTTAAACTAGTGAATATGACTCTGTTCAACTTGAAATCTTACCCTTATAGTCATGGAAGTGTTTTTCATGAATGAATGACTTATCAAAGAATTTAAATAGCGGACCTATTTCCTTAGAGTATAGAAAATATTTGTTAACTCTCACATGAAACCATTTCTAACATCTAAAGGTGCACAAAAGGTGAAACCTTAATTTCATGTTGATATAAGTTCAGATACACATGCCATCACTTTATCTTCACCAACGGACTCAACCCTGTTAGTGCCGCACTTACCCAATATAGAATTACTCCCTCACTTCACTAAGCAGATGACTCCAAGTCATACAGAATGCAGCAGTCAGCCTCCTCCCTCAATCCCACACTGTGCTCATGCTCTGCACCTCAAACTTTTTCAATGGCTCCTGTCCAAAGCTTTTTTCAAACACTTGACTCATACATTCAAAGCATTTCACAGCACTGGCCCAGCATACCTTAAAATCACTTCAGATTTTTGAAGACTTCCAGACACCTTTACGTTCAGCCAGATTCGTACTTGCACACATCCCAAGCATACGCAGCACCAGAACAAGGGAAAGTGAGTTTTCATAATGTGCTCTGAAAGGGCTGAAAGACCTGTCCCTACACATCTGCGCTGTCTCTAAAATTATTGCATTCCTCACAAAGCTGAATGTTTGCCTCTTCAACTAGGTTAATCCATGCATCAGCCCAAACTTCTCCTGGGTTAGCGACAGGATATCATCTTGCTTTGCATGGATCCCTGCAGATTCCAGAAGTTTTACTCACAGAAATGTGTGGAAAATGTGTGTTTTAGAAAAAAGTTATGTCCTGCAAAGGCTTCTGGGTAAAATTTCCAGATAAAAGCCACGCAAGGCATGCACCCCTGACCTCCACTGGTTTTCTACCTTCCAAAAAATGTGCAGGTTTTCCATCTTTCACTAGATGCCGGCTGAGAAAGGACCCAAAACCCACAGTGACCCATATTACAAAAAAGGGTGCAGTTTCAGTGCAAAAATGTGATGTGTCTATATTGCGTTTGGATTCCTTTTCTGTCACGGCACTAGGCCTGCACACACAAGTGAGGTAGCACTTTTCAGAAGACTTGGGGAAACACTGGGTGATAATAAATATGCGGCTCCTTACAGATAATAGATATTTTCCCCACAGAATTGTGTGTTTTTAGACTAAGGGGCTGATTCCTATTCTGGCCGCAAAACGAACCAACCGACACGGACCCGGACCGAATACCGACCGACAGGGACCAGCGCTGTACGACCCGCGCAGTACGATGCAACGCTAGTGAATTACAACTGACACGTAGGGAATACAAGCCGTACGACTGAGCCGTAGGGAAAATAGTGATCCGGCCGGAAAACCGACGTGATTTTCACACAAACCCGGAATGAACCCGACCGACCCGTACCCGCGATGTCCGATCCGCGCAGTATGATGCAATGCGTGTAAAACCAGACCGACTCGCACGGAGACCAAGCCGCCCGACCGACATGCACAGACAACCGGGCCCACAAGCAATAGAGACCTTCGTGACCGACGCGTATGAAACACAGAAGATAGGCAGCGTGAAAGAGGCGGAGAAGCCCGCACGAGACAACAGCAGCATCCGTTTCCGTTACATGAATGTCTCCTTCATGCCTACAAAACCCAAAGGAAAAAAGACAAAAAAAGGACCAAACAAGCAATGACAAAGTCAATAAATATAAAAAAAAAAACTGGGACTAAGACACACCCACAACTCCAACTATATAAAGGACTACAATCACTACCATCATCCCTTGCAAACAGGAGACACAGCCAGCAGCAAACACCAGTACACAGCAACCACAGACACACTCAAAACTCACCCATCACACAACCCACACACCATCAGCACCTCATACAAAAGCACACACACATACAGCCAGCAAAACCAGCACCAACCCACCCTTACTTGCACCCTCACACACACATCCCTCACCACCACCACCCATCACTATGCCCCCAAAGAAGAATCCAAAGTTCACAGAAAGTGAGTTAGAAGTGCTGGTAGATGAGATCATCAGAGTAGAGCCACATTTGTTTGGTACATTGGTCCAAAAGACCACCATGTCACAGAAAACCAAGATGTGGGCAAGGAATGTGGACAAGGTGAACGCTCAAGCACCAGCAAGGCTCACAAAGGACGATATCCAGAACAGGTGGTATGACCTGCGCAGGAGGGTCAAGAAACTCATCGAAAAAGATCACACCCTGAGACAGTGCACCGGCAGTGGCCCTCCTGCCAAACCAGTCTACTTCAGGACCTGGGAGGAGAAGGTGCGGGACATCCTACCACCAGAGAGCGTCCATGGGCTAACAGACATATCAAAGCCTGGTGAGTACACAAACAACATACCCAAGATTGTGCGGCAAGGGGACAGTGAAACTATGCACCGCAAGCAAAGCTACACTAACAAATAGATAATCATCCCAAGATGTGTATGCCAGTCAGACAAAAACAATACCTGCCATCTCATAGTGACTTGGAACTGTGTCATGACATGCACCAACCTACAAACAAATCGAGCAAGACAGTGGCACAAAGCTAAATAGACACTGCCAGACAGTTTGCCACCACAAACACACTGCTTCACAGTGCAGCTGACTGACATGAAGGAATAGTGGGGATGCAGGTGAAGTGAGTGTATCCAAAAGCATGATGGGGCCTGTAGTCACAAATAATGCTCCCCCTCCTATTGGCCTATCAAGACCTCTCTGAAACATGCCCACATCACAGGGAGTGGAAAATTACTGACACTGGGTCCTGCTGTGGGGAACACAAGGCCCTGCTAGGGGATGTGTGAAAATCAGAAGCAGGACACCACTGACTGACATCTTGAAAGACAACTTGCACGCCCTACAATGGAAGCACATTTCATGATGGGAAGGAGGACTGACAGCCCTGAGCATACTTACCAGCATGTGGAGACACCCCCCCTCTCAACACAAACTCCACACAACTTACCGGGTAGAATGCATTGACACACACCTCAGTGAAATATCAGCAAAAGATACCCCGTACTGGGTGCTGCTGTGTGAAGCACAGGAGCTCTCTTTGGACTTGTAGCCAAACAAACACCAGGATTTCACAGTCAGCCATCTTGCCATTGCTGTCACACTCCCTCACAGGGAAGCAGAGTCAAGAGGAAGGAAGTATGGGCATGCTGGGAAGGGGGGTGTAGCCAAGAGTATGATGGGAGTTGCAGTCACAGACAATCTACACCCACCCACATGGTCCAGCAAGCTCACACTGAACCATACTTGCCCCACAGGGAGTGTGAAGGGACTGACAAGAAGTCTGACACTGGGCTCTGTTGTGGGGAGTACAAGGCTATGCTGGGAAATGGCCAACACCAATATCAAACTCTGTCCGTGACAAGCTGGGAAAAAGCAGTGTACAGGCAGGCATCTGTTCGAAAAGTAGAAAGTCATGTTTGTGAACCATCGATGCATGTAGAAACATAACTCACATTGTGTGTCTCTTCCAAACACAGGTGGTGGTGGGCACCCAGCACCAAATGATGAGGATTCCAGTCCCAGACTCTGGCGGACACTGAGCTCTCTGGTCTGACTCTGTCTCTGTCCTCTTCGGATGACGACGACAAACCTGGCCCCTCCAGTGTGAGGCATCATGCAGCACCAGCAGCATCAACATCTGCACCCCCTGTACCCACGCCTCCAGCATCTGGAAACCGACAGGGCACCCCTGCCAACACGGGCAGACCAAGGCCAATGAACACCCACAGCACAGGGACACAGGACCCCCCAAAAGCTACAGCAAACACCACCAGCAACACCACCCAAGGGGTCCCAGTGTCACCTGTGCGTCCCACCATTGGTCCTGGCCGTGTGGATAGGGGTGCTGGGAGGGGTGGGAGGCAGAGGGCATGCCTTGTAGAGGGGTCTGGACTGCATGATGACCCCCACCTGGCACGCATCATAGATGCGTACCAGGATAGGACTGGAGGATTTGGCCAGGTAGTGGGGATCCTCAAGGACATGCAACAGGAGCAGGTAGCCCACCATGCCTGCATGGAGGCCAAGTGGGATGCCCCTACTGCGGTTCATCGGGACATACTCCAATGCCTCCTCCAGATCAACACAAACCTGTCCACACCTCCCTTTGTGGCCACAACATCTGTCGCAACACCATCTGCCAGCGCCACAGGGAGGGAGGAGTACTCTGGTGGAGAGTCCCCTGCACCGCAGAGGCCTGCACCTGAGGATCCCCCCCCCGGAAGAAGAGGGGTCGTCGGAAGAAGGACATGTGAGAGGCAGATGTGCCAGCACATCACCCAGGGCCTCTAAACCTGTTCTGGACAATGTTCTTTGTGCGCAACCCATTCACCTTGTCCAATCGCACACAACTCGCCCACATGACACGGAGGGTTGGGCCAATGTAGCAGATGACTGTGGACTTTACTCTGGACATTTCATCTACCAGCCCTTCCAACTCAACTGTGAATTTTGGATTCCAAAACCAATGTACAGCACCCACCATCCTGTGCACTTCCCTCACACATGTTTGAAAATAAACTCACCAGTACACCATACTTGCCTCTGTTGTGATTCCAACTTGTCATGTGTCAGGGAGATGTTGATCTGCTACACAACACAGTGCATGCCAAATACTGCAACAATGTGGCCAACGTAAGGTGAGTCATGGTGATGTGACACATGTGAGGGAGACACACCACTATGGCACCACAACACATACTCACCATGGCCATGTTACCCATCCCACACAATGATGTTGACCTGAAACACATTGGCAAGCACAGACACAACACCAACCCCAGTCAGTGGTAACAAGTCCACAGGTGAGGTAAGCAGATGTCAGTCAGATGTGGGAAGACAGACAACGCTCATAACAAAGCGTTTATTCCACAATAGTTGCACGATAATTCTACGTAACAGTGGACACACGCTCACAAAGTTTTGGAGAATTGAGGTTGGTCATCGTCATCGTCATCCTGGATGAGAGGCACCTCCTTCCGCACTGCCATGTTGTGTAGCATGCAGCAGTCAAGGATTATTTTGCACACCTTTGCAGGCTCAAATGGGAGGGCCTCTCCGGTCTTCTCCAGGCAGCGAAAGCAGCTTTTCAGGAGGTTGAATGTCTGCTCAATCACCCTCCTGCTTCGACCATGTGCCTCATTGTAGCGCAGCTCGGCTGGTGTCACAGAGTTCCTGAGGGGTGTCAGCAACCACAGCATGTTGGGGTATCCGGAGTCACCTACACACACAAAAATGAACAAGTAGCTGAGTTCTGTAGGAGTGCGCAATACAACATTGACAAACACACACAATGAGAAACAGTTAGTACACACCGACAAGCCAGGCATGCTGAGCTGGCATCTTTGACATTAGCGTTGCAATGCGACTACTCTTCATAGTGTAGGCATCATGCGCAGGACCAGGGAACTGTGCACACACATGTGTGATAGACATGTCAGCAAGACAGACCACCAGAACATTGATGGAGTGGTAGTGCTTCCTGTTCCGGTATGCATGCTCATGTGCCTGTGGTAGTATCAGGGCCACATGTGTCCCATCAATAGATCTGATGACGTTCGGCATCCTCCCCAGTGTATAAAAGGCATCCTTTATTTCAGGGAGCTCATCTGGGCTAGGGAACTTGATGTACAGGTCTAGGAAATGCAACATCCCCTCCAAGACATCACGTAGCACCCGTCTAAACATAGTTTGCGACATACCACCAGCAGTAGCCACAGTGTACTGGAAGGTACCAGTAGCAAAGAAGTGAGGGCTGCCATCACGTACATGACCACCACCTCACATCTCAATTCCACATGTGCACATGAGTCCCTTGTAGTACAATGGCCAATCATCTGGCTATGTCACCCAACCTATGTACTGCTGCGACGTTCCAAACACACACCACAGTGACAAGTGAGGCCTGATGTCTCCCAGGCATCACAGATCTTTGCCATGCAGAAACCCAGGGTCCCTGTATTGCCACATTGACACTGGCATGAACATAGCGTATCACGTACACAAAGGTAGTGGCCACTGTTGTTCCTGCCAGGGAATGCAGCCTTACATGCCATGGAACACTGTGTGGGCAATGCTGTAGTGTGGTAGGTGTGCACAGGTGTCCCTGGCTAGTAAATGTGTGTTGAATCCTTAGAATAGTCACACCAATGAGGTCCGACGCATTGCACGGTTCATGATCGAGCCGTGCGTCCGCTTTGTCATTGAATGCAATGGGGTCCGACGCGGGTGACAATGCGTACGCATTGCACGGTTCATGACCGAGCCGTGCTTGCGCTTTGCCATTGAATGCAATGAGGTCCGACGCGGGTGACAATTGCTACGCATTGCACGGTTCATGACCGAGCCGTGCGTACGCTTTGCCATTGAATACAATGAGGTCTGACGCGGGTGACTATCATGCATACGCGTCGGGCAGGCATGGTCCGAGACAAGAGTACGCCTTGGCCATTGAATCGTATGGAGACGGTTGCATGTGTATTTTCAAAATGCGCGTTGTACAGTCAGTTGACCGAGCCGGAAGCACCCATTGGCTCCGGACTGTCATGGAGACGGATGCGGATTCAAAACTTGTACGAGCTGTGCACTGGAAATTCAGTTGGATGCCTACAACAATGTTGCAATTTCAAGTTTTTCATGAAGGTGAAGTTTGAACGATGCGGAAGGCGTGTACGAGTTGTACATTTAAATAGATTGGCCAGATTCATAGAATGCCACGTGTTGTACCTATCACTTGGGACACATGGCACATATTCTGCCTCTGCAGCACAGATATAAGGCTGGCTGGCCCCCAGGGAGCTCACTTGCCTGCACTACATGTTACTGGACCAAATCCCTGCTACCACTGCTGCTGTCTCTGCATCCTCTGGCTCCTGCTATGGCACGTACTCTGGAGAGGGCCCCAGCCTTCACTGAGGAGGAGAACCAGGCCCTGCTGGACGGGCTCCTTCCACAGTACAGCAAGCTCTATGGGAAACCAGGGGAGC
Organism: Triturus cristatus; assembly: GCF_964204655.1. Taxonomy (NCBI): domain Eukaryota; kingdom Metazoa; phylum Chordata; class Amphibia; order Caudata; family Salamandridae; genus Triturus; species Triturus cristatus. The sequence goes on along the minus strand of NC_140583.1, from coordinate 1,011,050,401 downwards.
AGGTGAGTGTGCAGTCCACTGCCTTTCTAATTATGCATGTTGTCTGACTAGCAGTACTAGCAGTGTGTACACCATTGGCAAGCATTCTCTCTGAGTACTTTCATCCCCAAAGTGTGTAGGTACATGTAATGAACAGGTGTCCTGCTGTTAAAGTTCATTAGTGCAAGCTTAAACTATCCAGGCATTGTTAACATGTCAGACATGCAGGTGATTTGTCCTTCCCCATGGTTTCACTACCTGTGTAACTCATTTCCCTTTGTGATGATGATATGTATATACAAATGTGTGCTGCACAAATATGGGGCATGTGTGTTAATGTACTTTTCACTTTGTCATCCTCACAGGTTGATACCCACCAGAAGCAGGAGATACGGCTGACCATCGCCCCGGCTGTTCGTTCGGCAGGGGTCTACAAGCGCCGGATCTGCAACTGCCAGAAGAGGTGGCAGGACCTTCGGGGCTGGACCCGGAGGATAGCTAGAGTCCAGCTGAAGCTGTTACCTCCACGCAGGAGGGGCGGACACTGGACCCTGACCCCCCACATGCTCCGGATACTGGCGGTGGTCTTCCCGGACCTGGATAGGCAGCTGAAGGCCAGACAGCAGCAGGAAGAGGGTAAATCCATGCCTAATCTGTGTACTATGCCTGACATGCTAATTGCAGTCTTTTGGCCTGGTCACACTTCCACATTACGTAGGTCTTGTAGTCCAATACTCATGTACCTCAATTGTGTCATGCACCCTCCTCATCTGTTCCACGGGTGTGGCCCCTACAGTCTGTTGCTTGTGTCACTAGGGCACTGTGTCCCTGCAGTCAGCTATGCTTCAACTACCGGACCGCATCTGTTCCTGTGACTCTGTTGTGTGTTTCATGGGTGGGTCAATTGTTTGCACAATGCCTGAGATCTGACATGTGATCTGTGTGTGCCCTTGAGATGTGTTCCAATTGCTGGTCTGACTCGCCACATGTGGCTGGGGTATTCCAAACAAACCCATGCAGCAGGGGACTTCAATTTTGGGGCCTTAGGAGTATGTATATCAAGTATGTCACACTTGCTTAGCCACCTGACTACTGTCCAGGGCCAAACACTGTTTCATGTAGACCTGGCCAGTCATGCCTCCTCAAGGGCATTTAGAAACACTCTGTAATCCCACTCCTGTGTATAAAATTACAGGTTGTGCTTAGTGACATGTACCCTCTGGTGTCTGCCTCTGTGTCATTAGGGTGTGGCTTGTTGTTATGTACAACTGGGGTGTCCATGATTTAGAGGGTCAGCATGACATCTGAGATGTGACTGTGAGAGACAAGACCTGTGTGACATATAGGTGTGTGATCATCTAGCAGCGCACAATGGTGTATGCAACTGTGTCCTTCATGCAGCTGGGTTACATGTATGGCAGACTGTGATGTGTTAATGTACAGGGAGTTGTGTTTGCAGAGACTCATATGTCTGATTTGCATGATGTGGGGTCTTCTGGGTCCTGTATATGTTGTTTGCAGGGGATGGGCAAGTGCGCCGGTCATCTGCAGAGTTAGCTTTACCCCTGAGCTAGGATTGGGAGTCAGTGCATATTGTTGTTGTCTGGATGCCCTGCCCCTGTGACAGGAGACATTGTTGACTGACTTTCAGGGCATCCCAGTGCCATGGCATTTAACTTGCTATGAGTGATCCTGCATTGTGTTCAAATGTGCACCATGCACCCCATTGTGGCATTGCCCATCAGGACATGAGAACATCATAGTGTGTGTTGCTGGCATGCATCACAAGCATGTGAAATGAGTCTCTGCCCATCCCTTCATCCGGACACCTGTAATGAGTCAGTAGAAGAGATGTGCTGTGTGTATAATGACATACTCCTACATGTTCACTTTTGCCCAAATGAGGTGTGGGTGGTGCATGTCGGCACATTGGGGTATTAGCATCCAACATGCAACAGACATATGTGTGCAAGTCAAGGAGGGATATGTGTGCCATGGTTGATGTTGAGAATGACAATTGGCTTTTTCTAAACAGTGTTGGCACTTTGAGCTGTGTTCAGATGATGATGCCAGGGCTTTCCCTGTGATGTGATGTATTCACTGTGGTGTGTGCAGTCGGAGCAGGTCACTGATGTTGTTCTCTTACTTCCTATTCCTATCCAGATACATCCACGGCCACAGGAGGGGACAGCTTCACGGACCAGGAGGAGCCACAGAGCCTGACAGGGACAGAAGGAGAGGAGTCGGGGGGACCCAGTGGCACGGAGAGCGAGTAGAGCCACACAGAGGAGTCATCAGCACCATCACCCCCAGCTGAGGGCCACAGCAGCTCTGAGGATGACTCCCTTGTGGAGGCGGGTGTCAACAGCCACCAAACCCCAGCTAGTGAGGCTGTCCCCACCACCACCACCACCACCACCACCCTCCCATCAGCTCCCATCCCAGAGGTCCTTGTGGGCTCCCGTGTTCGTGAGCATGTCTCCTTTGTGCCAGGCACCGCACCACCTGTGTCCCCTGCTGCCCTGAGTGAGGAGTCTGAGGACTTACTTAGACAGATCTATGTGGGGCAGACGTCGATGCTGAAGGTCCTCCATGCACACACAAGTCTGTTGACACAACTGGTGTCGTTCATGGTGGGCATTTCCTTGGGCATGTCTGCCCTACAGAGGACCAATCAGTCCATGGCCTTCTCCCTGACGGCAGCAGTGTCCCTCCTCCAACAGTCCCGCACCCCTCATACTCCTGCACCACCCACGATTCCTAGAAGCCTACCTGTCCCAAGCACACAAACACCTAAATAAAGGGCTAGACGTGCACACAAGCAAGCGCAGGGGACTGATATCACACTCACAGGGGCTGGTTTCCAGACACACACACAGTCATCCACAACCACTCCGCAGTCCTCCGAGACTTCTCCCTCCCAGCCCCCTTCCCTTGCATCACCTGCAACCCCATCTCCCCAGAAGCTCTTCCTCTGTGATCTTGGCCTCTTCCCCACCGACCCAGCAGATCCTGATTACAAGGGGAAGAGGAAGTCTCCACACACAGAGGTGAGGGCCCCTCACACCCGGAGACCCTCCCCCAGGCACAGTCAGACTGAGACACCCACCCGCAAGTCCCCCAGAGCCGGAAGAGCAAGACCCCCCCGCCACCACGCAGCTCCAAGGCAAAGTCTCCGTCTCCCATCCCCCAGGCCACCACTCCAGAGGATCCCCCGCCACTCCCTGGCCCGGGTTCTTCCACCCACAGAGACACCATCCCCAAAATGCTAAGGCCCTCCCCCATACCACTTGCTCCTCCACATCTGGTCAGACGGTTAGAGCAACTGATGTGGGGACCGTGTCCCCCCTGTCCTGCCGACCTCACCTGCCCCCCATTCTGCTCCCATGGATGTAGGCACTGCAGTGGAGTCCACGACCACCCCGTCTGACTTGGGCACTGCAGTGGGGACCCAATCCACTCCATCTGACCTGCCCACTGGAGTTGTGCCGGCACCCACCCCATCTGACTTGTGCCCCACAGTTGTGACAGTACCCACCACTGCAGTTGCAAGTGTCTCGCCTGCATCCACCACCTCTTCACTGCCTCCTTCTGCTGCGCCCTCATCCTGTCCCTGCGGTGCCTTGCTTGCCCCCATGTATGCCCCTCCGAGGGGATGACCCCGGTCCTTAGCAGTGCAGGCAAGCAAGGTGTGACAGTTGTTACTCTAGTTCACTCCTTGGCATTTGGGCATGGACCTGCCATTGGCCTTTTGTTTGAACAGACGTTTAACTTTTAATATGCTGAATAAAGCTTTTTTCTTTATCCCTGTGAACTTGATTTAGCTGTACATTATGTTGATGATGTTTAACATGCCCTTGCACCTGTAATGCTTGGTTTCCAATGTTGAATACTGATGTGTTGCTGTGAGGTACACCATGTGGTCCATGAGATATGTATCCTATTCTTGTGGGTATCCATGTCATCCTTTGCAGCTACCTGGGTGTGTCATGATCAACTATTTGTGGACATCTCTGTGACCATTTCATTTGCATGGTCACATCTCTGGCTTGCACCCATGCACATATGATGTGCTTCCCATTGTCCAATTTGTCTATTCCACAGACTTTGTGCACATCACCACTGGACCTACAGGTGTGGGCATCATTGGTATAGGAGCAACTGGGTCCTCTGTGCAACTTGCTAGACATATTGTTTGAGTATGTGTAGATGACTTAGGGGAGACACACGTACCCAGGCTGTTGTGACCAGAGCCTTCATTGTGTGGTAACTGATGGCTGACTGCCCAAGTGTTCTGCAGACATGAGTGAGACGTGCTGTGAATATGTTTGGCACAGCTGGGCTTCCACAGGAGTTGAGTCCCCCCAAGTAAGTGTGTTGTCCCGTTGTTAGAACCGGCGGTCTCTAGTTGGCAGAGGTATGCACTTCTGACAAATAGGGACCCACCTTCTCTAGTCAGGGCAAGGGGATTACACACTCAGATAACCCCTGCTCACCCCCTTGGTAGCTTGGCAGAGCAGACAGGCTTATCTCAGAGGCAGTGTGTTAAGCACTTATGACCACATACAGTAATAAAGTGAATACACTACGAATGGACACAACACAGGAGTTATTATAAAAATAGTATTTTTATATAAGGCTTAGCACACGACCAAATAACGACAAAAATATACCACAATCTTAATAAATACTCTTTGGAAGGAAAAATAATAGTTCAGAAAAGTTTCTTCTTAGGAATTAGTTCTTTAGCAACAAAAGTAAGTATTCTTCTGAAAACACTGTTCTTGGCAACAATGTGACCCCCACAGGAGTCACACGACGCAGAGTCTATGATATTCCCAAGGTTCGGCGTCGACCGCGAGGAGCGCTATGTCGAGCCTGGAGTTGCAACAGACCCAACAAACACAGTACCTTTGGAATGAAGAAAGCGATGATCCACGGCATCGAGGGGTCGGCGTCGAGGGGTCGGCATCGATCGTGCCTTGGATTCGGGGTGATCCGCAGCGGCGTCGAGAGGTGTCGGGCCGGAGCAGCGCTCACGGCGTCGAGAAGGGCGTCGTGTCGATGCGATCAGCAGCGGCGTCGAGACGGGGTCGCTTGGAGCTGGAGCCAAACTCACTACTCACTGGCGTCGATACCGGCGTCGAGACGGGGACACTTGGAGCTGGAGCGAACTCACTACTCACTGGTGTCTTCCACTGGCGTCGATCAGGCCCGGCGGCCGGCGTCGAAGGCTCGTAACACTGGAGCCGTACTCACAATGTCGAGCTGGATTCGGCGGCGTCCGGCGACGTCGAGAGTGCAGATTTCCCCCGTGTACTGGAAACAACACGTTCCAGCAACTAGCAGTCCAGCAGAGGGTGAAGTCCTTTGGCCCTGTGACTTCAACAGGAGGCTGGCACTCTTCCAGCCCTTGGAGATTTTCTTGCAAGCTTGAGAGTACACACCAAGTTCCTCTCTCCTTGTCCCTTGCCAAAAATAAAGAAGCAGCTACAGGTTCCCCCCAGCAAACAGCACACTGGCAGAAGGGGGAGGCAAGTCCTTGGATCAGCAGGCTTCGTGTCCTTGGTAGAGGTTTCCTTGTCAGAAGTGATCTAAGTTCTTTGGTTCAGGGGTCCTTCTTTTAGACCCCTTTTCTGCTTTGTTCCCTTTGTCCACGCAGGGAAATTCCCCCCATCCTAGGTTTGTTATGGGTGTTGCCAGGCCGAGGCACCTGGCCTATTCACTGAGCAGGGCAGGGTCATCAGCCGCCCAGCAGGAGGTGGAGCCAGTATTGTCACTGGCAGGGGCAGGGCTATCAGTCGCCCTTCAGGAGGTGGAGCCAGCATTGTGTCAGGCAGGGCAGGCTATCAGGGACCCCACTCTAAGTGTAGATGCATCATCCACCCTACACTGACTCATTCAGACCTCTGGAGCCACCCAGCCCCTGACACACACACCAAACCAGCAGAGACCGGTGGATAGTTGGACAAGAAAATAGCCACTTTCTAAAAGGGCTATTTTCAAACACAGAATTTAAAAACCATCCATCCTAAAGGGAGTGTTATTAAATTCTGAGTTCAGGGATACTAAACTCGACCTGCTACCATGCTCCCTGAGTCAGATAGATTATAATGGAGTTAATAATCAGTCTGCCCATTCTGGCCTATGGGAGGCAGGTAGCCCTTCAATAGTGAAAAACGAAAATGGCTGTAATTCACTATTAGGTCATGCCACACACATCAGGGCATGACCTACCTTTTACCAACAATGCACCCAGCCCTAGGGCCTACCATAGAGGTGTCTGAAATGTGGCAAAGTGAAAGTTTTAGAGACTGTCAAGTAGGTTTCCTTGCCAAGTCGACATGGCAGTCAGGGACTGCACGCAGGCTCTGCGATGGCAGGCCTGGGACACATTTTATAAGCTGCTTCTGTGGCTGACACAACCAGTGCAGCAAGCCCACCAGCAGCAGTTAACTTACATGCCCTTGGCACACGCGGTGCAATAGACTAGGGTCTGAACAGTAAGTCAACCAAGCCAATCATGGTAACACCAATCAATGTATCAATTTAACATAGGGAGCACTTGCACTGTGGCACTGATCAGCAGTGGCACAGTGCCCAAAGCAATATTCCAGCAAAAACATCGTAAACAGAGGAGGCCAACAGAAAAAAATGGAGGAGAGACTCATGCCAATGACGCCAGGTCTAACACCCGTGACATAGCCTGGGCCCATGGTGTGTGTTGTATGAGCATGTGTGTGTGTCCACATCCCTGTTCATACACAGGCAGTGTTCCCTTCATATGTTCCCGTTGTTGATGCTTGCTGAGTGGTACTGGGTTCATCCCACAACTTTTGCCATGGGCTACCAGATGTGTGGGTGCATGACACACTACTGTTAATTGGTGTATCATCATTGGGATTTTTCAGTTCTGAGTGGTGATGATGTTGTCAGACACAGATGGGACACAGTCAGGGTTCACCAAGGCTCTTGTTTATTTGCAAAAACATGTAGTTGTCACTAGGTGGTACCTTTCAGTGATTGAGACATTTGTATGTATGTGTGACTGCTCCCACTTGTCAGGTTCATGGCTGCAATGTTGGCAGGTGTCAGCATGTGTGCCTTGTGGTTCTCATTGGCTTCTGCATTGTCCTGGGACTGTGGCAGGGATTCGGAAGGTTACGTGAGCTTTGATGTCATGGTCATGTACCGCATACTGTGCAGTATGTCTGTCATTCCCCAGGGTTGTAAACTGTCCTTGGGTGATGTGTCTGTGCACCTTAGTCCCTCCCAACATTCCTGTGTTTGTCATGGGTGCATGTGCAATGTCACCTGTCCATGTGGGCTTCACAGATGCACATTGTTGCAGTTCAGGGTGTGTGGTGTTGAGGCTGGGCTGGTGTAAATGTTTGCATGGATGGTCCCCTAGCTCCCGTTTGTCCATGGATGAGGGATCATGGTGAGTGATTTGTGTTTGTGTATGTGTGATGTACGTTTGTGGAACAGGACACATGTCTGGGTTTCCCAGTTTGAACAACATCTGCCTTTGTCATCACAGTGGAGGTGTCATGCATGCTTGTGTCACCCCAATGTCTGGTCCCTGGGGGTAGTGCTGTTGTGTGTCAGTCTATTGCTGTGTTAGTTGGTGTTCATTCAAGCTTGTGTCACATCTATCTGTTGTGCTCCCTCTCATCTCACAATGTCTGATTGCCCACTAAGGGTGTCCCAATGATGGTTTACTTTTGTATGGCACTGTGTCCACATCTGTGTCACTGTGGTTCAGCCCCCCTCATGTGTTGTGTAGTTGCTTGGTGATACTGAGACACACACACACACATGCTGTGTCAGATGTGCAGTGTGAGGTTACCTGTTTGTGTTTGTGCATCTGCACCAGTGCATTGGTATTGCTGTTGTGGGCCTTTGTCTGGATGCTGTTTCTGTGATTTTCCCTGCTGTCCGTGTGAGTCATATCACATCATTGTGCACATTCATCCTGGTTGTTAGGTGCCATTGCTGGCATGGAATGGGAGTTTGTGAGCTGACACCTACAGTCTACACAGGTTGTTTTGATTAGTGTGTCTATTTTCGAGATGTGTTTATGCTTGGTGATGGTCACTTCTGCTCTTGTGTCATTGTACACTGTATGCATTGTCAGCCCCCATGTGTGGTGCTTGTCTGCACATGGCCGAGAGTGTGTTAGATTTTCACAGCACTGTTAGCCTCACCACATCTCTGTGGGAATGGGACACAACTACTAGTTTGCCCCAGAAGTGTTTAATGTGCTAGGAGCAGGGATCATACATGCTATTTGTTATTTTCAGCTTTGCCCATGATGACACTTACCTTTTGGTCACTGTGATTAGGGGGGGTTTAGACCCCATCACCACATTGCTCAACATCTGCTGCAGTTTGGAAGCCCACAGTTAACTTTTGTTCTACACAGTGAGGGGGTGTTATTTTTACATTGACACAGTGCTATAGTGATGCTTGCTTTGTGTAGGGCACACTCATTTGTTGGTCACACATGTGCTGTTAGTTACATTGTATGTTCGAAGTCATAATCACTGTTGTGGGCATTTGTCACAGACTACACACTGTTGCCATGATGTTAGGGGGGATGTATTTTGCTGACATGCCTAGTGTTGGAGTATGATGGATGTGTGGCGCATCACCCATCCTATGAGTGGGAATGGCAGGGGTGATGGGCAACATAAGCCCTATGAGTGGGGGTGGCAGTAGTGATGGGCAACAGGTCCCCTATGTCTGGTGGTGGCAGTAGTGATAGGCAACAGGTCCACTATGGGTGGGGGTGGCAGGGGTGATGGGCAACAGGTCCCCTATGGCTGGGGGTAGCAGGAGTGCTGAGGAACATAAGCCCTATGAGTGGGGGTGGCAGTAGTGATGGGCAACAGGTCCCTTATGAGTGGGGGTGGCAGGGGTGATGGGCAACAGGTCCCCTATGGCTGGGAGTGGCAGGAGTGCTGGGGAACATAAGCCCTATGGGTGGGGGTGGCAGGGGTGATGAGCAACAGGTCCCCTATGGCTGGGGGTGGCAGGAGTGCTGGGGAACATAAGCCCTATGAGTGGGGGTGGCAGGGGTGATGGGCAACAGGTCCCCTATGGCTGGGGGTGGCAGGAGTGCTGGGGAACATAAGCCCTATGGGTGGGGGTGGCAGGGGAGATGGGCAACAGGTCCCCTATGCCTGGGGGTGGCAGGTGTGCTGGGGAACATAAGCCCTATGAGTGGGGGTGGCAGCAGTGATGGGCAACAGGTCCCCTATGGCTGGGGGTGGCAGTAGTGATGGGCAACAGGTCCACTATGGGTGGGGGTGGCAGGGGTTTTGGCCCCTTCCCTGACACGGGCACTAGGCCTACCCACCCAATTGAGATATCATTTTTATCAGGAGTCTTAGGCGGATAAATGTTTGAGGGGTTCAAGGGATTCTGGGTAACAAATGCTGGTGGGAGCCATGCAAGTCACCCCACCCTGGATTTCCCTATGTGTCTAGTTTTTAGAAATGTACAGGGTTGCTAGCTTTCCCTAGGTACCTGCTGAACTTGGGTCCACAATCCACAGCTGCTGACATTGCAACAAAGGGTCATATTTTTGGGGACAAAATGTGATGTTTCCATGTTGCATTTTGTTCCATTTTCTGTCTTTTCTGTCTTAGGGACTAGGCCTACCCACACAGGAGGCTTGGGGGAATGCTTGGTGGAAGGAGGTTTGTGGCTCACAAAACCATCCCACAAATGTGAGGAAAATGCGGTTTTAGTCAAAGTTTGAGGTTTGCAAGGGACTCTGGGTTAAAATATCTGGTGAAAGTTACACAAGTCACCTCACCCTGAATTCCCCTAGGTGTCTAATTTTCATAAAAATGTTCAGGTTTACTAGGTTTCCCTAAGTGGCAAGTGAGCTAGGGCCCAAAATCCACCAACACCTTTATTGGAAAAAGGTCAGTTTTCAGTGGAAAAATGTAATGTGCCTGTGTTGGATTTTGGCCCATTTCCTGTCGTGGGCACTAGGCCTACCCACACAAGTGAGATACCGTTTGTATCGGAAGACTTGTGGGAGCATAGAATCGTAGAGCATTTGTTATTAATAATTGGATTTCACTGCTTTTGTGCCTTCAAAATGTGAGCCAGTGTGTAAGAAAGAAGGCTTTTTGAAAAACACCCTCTGAATCACATGCTAGTACAGGTACCCACATACACACAACTTTAGAGATGTGCAAACTCCATATCCTGTGCCTATTTCAGAAATACATAGGTGTCCTTGATACTTTTGGAAAATGGCCCTCTCTGAAGAGTCATCCCAAACCTTTTGCCTTCCTCCTCTTATTTTTCTGAGCTTTTCTTATTGACTTTAGGACTCTATGTGCATTATCACTGCTGAGCAGTGCTAAAGTGCATGTGCTTCTGCTCTAAATATAGTAATATTGGTGTATACACAATTGGAATACTTAGCTTGCTTGTAATTTCCATGTAAAGTAGTATACCATATACCCAGGGCCTGTAACCCGAATGCTAATAGAGGGCTTGCAGCACCGATTGTGCCACTCACCTAAGTAGCCTTTCAAATCTGTCTGAGGCCTGCCATTGCTGGGCCTGTGTGTGCAGTTTACTGCCACTTTGACTTGGCATTTAAAACTCCTTGCCAAGCCTTAAAATCTCTTTTATTACACATACATCACCGCTAAGGTAGGCCCTAGGTAGCCCTAAGGGTAGAGTGCTGTGAAAGTTAAGTGACAAACCGCTGAATTTATTTTTCACTACTGTGAGGCCTACTCCTCTCATAGGCTAATATTGGGAATTCCTTAATAGACTTTTGAGCTGTAATTCATGATAATAAAGGAGTAGCTGCATCGTGTTTCATATCTTTGGAGTGGTAATGATAAATCCTCTTTGCTGGTAAATTTGGATTTAACATTACTGTTTTAGAAATGCCACTTTTAGAAAGTAGACATTTCTCTGCTCCGTGCGCCTTGCAACCTGTCTCCAATACCCATCTGGGATGGGTGACAGCTACAATTTGTGGCTTCTCTCTAGACAAGTTATTTGGTTTGGAGGGGCACAACTTTTATTTGATTTATTGGGTAATTTAACCAATTGTTAATCGCCTAAAAATTTAGAGCTATAAGGTGCTACAGCGCTACACTTGCTGTCACATCAAGTTTTGAGATTAGAAGCCGCTATGACAAGTATGATAACCTGAATGCACTGTGCACTGTTCACTGAGTCCAAATGGAACTCCTCAATTTATACTTCAATAAACTGATTGAAATAAAAACGTAATCAAACTTGATTGTCATTTATCGAACAGTATTGTTCATATCATCATGACATTACAAGTGATGTTTCCGAGAACGAATCATAAATGAAATACAACATGTAATACATTATCATTTCATGTATTTTAACAATTCTGCTAATAACGTGGTAATTGATAGACAACTCTCATGTTACATTCAAATGGGTGCCCGATGCATTTTTGGACATATCAGTCCCTTCCTCAGGGGCCAATCTACAAAGAAAAATAATAACCAGAATAATTCAATGTAAATATTGGCAATCATGGAAAGTTATAACCAGGCATCACCTCTGATAATTGTTATGTTAATGTCGTGTTATGGGAAATTGTGTGGATGGATTATCATAAAAACACCCAGTGTGCTAGTAACTTCACCTTACTAATGTGTTAAACACTTGGGGGTTACCTCAGTGAGCTGTAAAGAGAATTTGAAAAGCTGTGTCATCCGTCCTATCATAAAAAAATCCACATGTCATCTACTAATACACCTGACCTCGATTAAGTGCGTTGTAAAAACGTACACTAGAAAAGTGCTCACCTTCAAAATTTCCACGTTAGGGACTGAATAACCTCATTGGTAATGAAAAAACAAACGTATTGCCATATCTGTGGCGAAATGAAAAAGAATGTCACCAATCTGATGTAACGATAGCCAAGTCGTGATTACAAACAACTCAAGAGTGAATCATGCGCTCACCTTCTGAGACTGAGAAAACCACGCGTAGAAACTTATTTGGGGGAGAGCATGAGTCAAATGAAACCCTAATAAAAAAAAAATATCATGAGTATTATAAAATGTAGGCACCTGATGGGATTATTGCCAAGATTACCGCCACAATGCAACTCACCGGCACAACTGCCGAACCAGCCTCCCGGCGTGGAACCTCTTTCCAAAGTGTACCACGAACGTGCTGTACGTAAGACCCGAAAAAGACCTTGAATGTATTAAACATTGAAGTAGGACTACAGGTAAGGATATGAAATCTATGGCCACCATCTTAGCAAGGAAAACTCCTTTAGTACATAGACCTAATATGTTGCAAATGATCTGTCTACTGTATTCCAAAAAGTAATCTAGCTGCTAGATGTAATTAAAAATAGGGAAATTCTAAAGTGGGTATATCATAAATATGAGACCCTGATATTTTTGAGATGCCCAATATTAAGACCGCAGCGGAAGCATGCTGATTGCTGAATCTATGAGAATCAAAAGGTGAACTGTTTCAATCGCCCATCATAAGAATGTGCAAATACCTAAAAATGCATCCCACCACCACTGGTGTTGGTGTTAATGTGTTGTTGTGTTTGGGTGTATAGCAGGGTTATTAATATCTCATCATCACAATTCCACATATGTTCAATGGGTGTCCTGCCTGCTGCCTAATCATAAGAAACAACTCATATCCAAATGGTCATTAATGCCCTTGGGTATCATGGTATCCAAATTTTTGATCCAATATGTTTCTCTTTGGAGAAGTTTCTTGGTGTTGTCAATTCCCGGTTGGAACCTAAGTTGAGACATGGTGTGTTTGGCCTCCACCTAATGTAGTGCTATGCTTGATGTAGTACTCTGAGTCCGAATCTTACTTTTATGTGCTGTAATCCAAACTTGTAATTTGGGTTCCCTTTTGCCAACATAAGCTTTATAACATGGGTACTTAATACAATAAACCATGTTGCTCATGTTGCAATCGCTGGTATGTCGTCATTGAATATTTTTGCCTGTCAATGGGTGTGATAAGGTATTGCCAAGGATGACGTTGTTACAGTGTATGCAGTTATTGAATTTTTTAGTCCCTTGCATTCCATCCGTGCAGACAATTTTCTCAAGATGTGACAGAATAGTGCGTAGATTTCTGCCCCTAGTGTAGGCATGTAATGGTTTTTGCTGAAAGATTCCATTGAAATCCTGGTCACTTTCCAATAATTCCCACCTAGTGTTTATGATCTTTTTGAGTGCTTGTGAACTAAGACACAAACACTATTCTATTTTTGTCTGGTTTGTGCTGTTTTATAAACAGGTCGCAACGCTCTTTTGTTTGTACTCGTCTTATGCTATCTTGCAGTATAGTTTCAGGATGACCACAATCAAGGTACTATTGTTTATATTCATCTAATTTCTGGGTAAAAATGTTGGAATCTGAACATATCCTTTTGATCCTGATGAATAGAGAATATGGCAAGTTCCTAATCAGACTCCTTGGATGAAAGCTGGTGAATGCCAAAGCATTATTGCAGTCAGTTGGTTTGCTGAAAATTTGAGTTTCAAAGTGTGTGGCAGAAGGTGATTTACTCACTGCTACATCCAGAAAGTAAATGCTATGATCCTCTATGTTATAGGTGAATTGTATCCTAGGATCAATTGTGTTCAAAATATCAATCCTCTTCGCTAGCTCTTTTCTGGTATCTGTCCAGATGATAAAAATATCATCTATATATCGACTGTACATTTTAAACTTCCGCCACCAAGCTGGATTGCTCATAAAGTTATGGTACTCAAATTGGGCCATGAATATATTAGCATATGTAGGGGCCCCCGAAAAACCCATGGAGGTCCCGGTCAGTTGTGCAAAGAACTGCCCTTGCCATGAGAAATAGCTGTGGTTCAGACAAGACTTCAATAATTGAAGAAACAAGACTTTTTCAGCACAAATATCTCCCATCTGAAGTAGGGCCCATTCCACTGCTTCCAATCCCGCATCGTGTGGTATGGACGTATACAAATCTGTAACATCTATGGTACATAACAGTGCACTCTCCAGATGCTCAACATCCACCTGTTGTAGTTTCTGTAAAAAGTGATTGGTATCTTTGAGATACGACTGCCAACTCTGGAGAAATTGCTGCAAAGAAAAATCCACAAATCTTCAGAGTGGATCAAATAATAATCCACACCCTGACACAATAGGGTGAAATGGGGGACCCCTTGCATCTTTCTGAATCTTCAGTATCATGTACAACTTCTATCTCCGAGGGCTGCTTGTGGAGATGTAAAACTTAGTTTGTGTGTTGATCCACTCATGATCAATTGCGTTCTGTATAATGTCCTCCAATATGCCTTGAAGTTGTGTTGTTGGATCCTTCAGTAATCCAAGGTACGTGTTTTCATCATTCACATGTGCATTACCGTTAGTGTGGTAAACAATGGTATCAATTGCCACTATTGCTCCCCCCTTATCTGCAGGTTGCACAGTAATCTCAGGGTTATTATCTATAGTTTTGATAGCCTTTTTGTCATGTACAGTTAGATTATGACCTATGTTGGCGTCCAAATTCAGTTTTTCCAAATCTTTATGAGTCATGGTTTCAAATGTATCCAGCATCTTGTGTGAAACAGTGCTCTTTAGTCTACAAATGGTGGGTAGGAGTTCCTCAGATGCATTTTGTGTAGTCACTACGTTGGTAATGTCGGTACAAAAGTCATGCCCCTACGAGCACATTGATTTGTTGGTGTGTTAATTGTGTTGAAGATATGTTGATCACTAAACTACTGTCTTGCCACTGCGTAGTGACTTGCCGCTTTTTTCTTTGTCATCGCCTTGTTTTTTGGATAACCCTGGTGTTCCTCGGCTCGTTGGAGCTGGTGGTTGCCCCTGATCTGGAACCTGTGACAAAAAAGGTACTATTAATGAAGCTTGAGGTGATTGACCAGATTCATTGGATGGTCCTGCGCTTTGTAATTGGGTGATGACCGTTTGTGCCGATGTTCTCCTGGTGGATGCTTCTTTGTCAGAGACGATACTTTCCTCTGATGACACGTTTGTTTTCTTCTGATCAAATCTCCTGCGGGCATATATCTCAGCCCACGTATAAACTTCATTTAATTTGTAATCGATCGTATCTCTTTTGTATTTACGTAGTTTGCCTTCTTGTAGTTCTTTACTGTATTTCTCCAACTTTTGGTTGAGCTCTTCAAGATGTGATTGCAAGTATTGTTTTCCAATCGGAGTTCTAATTCACTTTTGAGATTGAAGATTTCTTCCTCAAGATCCCGAATGGTTTGAGAAAGAGGTTCCACACTGGGAGGCTGGTTAGGCAGTTTTGCCGGTGAGTTTGCATTGCGGCGGTAATTTTGGCAATAATCCCGTCAGGCGCCTACATTTTATAATACTCATGATATTTGTTTCTTTTTTTTAGGGATTTCATTTGACGCATGCTTTCCCCCCAATATGTTTCTACGCGTGGTTTTCTCAATCTCGGAAGTGAGCGCATGATTCACTCTTGAGATGTTTGTAATCACGACTTGGCTATCGTTACATCCGATTGGTGACATTCTTTTTGTTTCGCCACAGGTATGGGAATACGTTTGTTTTTTCATTACCAATGAAGTTATTCAGTCCCTAACGTGGAAATTTCGAAGGTGAGCACTTTTCTAGTGTACGTTCTTACAACGTACTTAATCATGGTCAGGTGTATTAGTAGATGACATGCGGATTTTTTCATGATAGGACGGACGACACAGCTTTTCGAATTCTCTTTACAGCTTACTGAGGTAACCCCCAAGTGTTTAACACATTAGTAAGATGAAGTTACTAGCACACTGGGTGTTTTTATGATAATCCATCCACACAATTTCCCATAACACAACATTAATATAACAATTATCAAAGGTTATGTCTGGTTATAATGTATTCCATAAATGTATTGGCAACTGGGTTATGAGGCTTACATGGTATTATTAATTATGATAATGATTCATTAAGTGTTTTATTTTGCTTTGTAGACTGGCCCCTGAGTAAGGGACTGATACGTTCCGAAATGCATTGGGCACCCATTTGAATGTAACATGAGAGTTGTCTATCAATTACCACGTTATTAGTAGAATTGTTAAAATACATGAAATGATAATGTATTACATTTTGTATTTCATTTATGATTCGTTCTTGGAAACATCACTTATAATGTCATGATGATATGAACAATACTGTTTGATAAATGACAATCAAGTTTGATTACGTTTCAATCAGTTTATTGAAGTATAAATTGAGGAGTTCCATTTGAACTCGGTGAACAGTGCACATTGCATTCAGGTTATCATGCTTGTAATGGTGGCTTCCCTCTATACAGCCACATACACAGGAAGTGTGGGTGTGATAGAGAACTCATCTGCATTCATCTACATTCTGATAGCTCTTCCTGGACAGGAAGAGGGAGGGTGAGCTGACACATGCACCTTAATAGGCCATGTCCTGTTCCCACTCAAAGGACTAATGTTCCCCCACAGATAGCCCGGCAGACAGGGGACCAGTGCACTTCATTGGCCTGCTTTGAAGTCACCCCCAATTCAAATGCACATTTGGGTACAAGTACAGGATCTCTGAGCCTACCAAGACAGTACACTACTGGATTTGTGAAGAACTCTGCTGGGAGTAAAGACTGCTGTGCCACAAGGATTGACACTTTGCCTGACTGCTGCTCTGGAGGAACAGCTTTCTGCTTTGCTGAGCTGCCCTGATGTCTGCTGATCTCTGCCCTGCTAAGGAAAAGGACTGGACCCACCTCACTTGAACCCAGAGTGACTCCAGGTCCACCAAAGACTTCCTGCAAATCTGCAACAGCACCTGGACTCTGTCATCTGTGGGTCCTACCTTGCTAAGTGGAGCCAATCCAGTCCTGGGCCGTTTAAAGGTGATTTCTGCTGTCCAGAACCATAAAAATTGACGCATTGATGACTACACCAATTGCAACAGACGCATTGCCCTTCAATGCCCACGCAAGAGCCTATCGATGACATTGCCCCAAAAGACTGCCCGCCTCAACAACAACACACAGCGTGGCTTGATGATGACTCAGTGCCTGCATCTTAAAGGGTTGCTTCATCACCTGCACGAATCAGCTCCGATGTATCAAAGCTTCGATGTCAGCGCTTTGCTCCATTCAAGGTACTTTCTCAGAGGGACCTGCATGAGTCCTGTAGTTGGCCTGCCCTCCATTGTGTTTGGCCTGAACTTTGGATTTGCCCCGATCCAGCATGACCGCAAGTAACCCCTTTGAGCTAATAATTTCAAAGCACTTTTAAGGGTTTATTCTTTAAAAATACTGATTGAATTTTTGTTGTTATAGTCTTGATTTACTCAGAATTATTCACTACTGTTTTCATTGTGCACCTGTGTGTATGTGTGTGTGTAGCACCAATACTTTACACGTTGACTCTTTAGATAAGCCTGACTGCCCTGTGTCAAGCCAGAGGGTGAGCGAGCACAGGTTATCTTTTTGTGTGTTTAGCTTACCCTGACTAGGATTGTGGTCCCAAATTGGACAGGATACATACCTCTGCCAACAAGAGACCCACTTTCTAACAATATCCATTTTTCACTCTACACATTTCACCATATGAATTGGTCTATACTCAGTTCACAATGAATAAACATTATACCGTGCAGATCAGTTATTTGCTCTGGGTTCCTCTGGTTCTTGGAGATTCTGCAAATCCTATATGCCCCCGCAAACACAAGAGTCTAGCGGCCGTAATGATATATTGCTTTTGTAAATTGGCCATCATGGCGACAAAAAAAAATCCCACTCTTTTTCATTATTTATTTATTTACTTGAGGAATTTGTTTCTATGGGAATATCTTGAGGGATCTACACATATGACTCCTGGTTAAATACACAATTTTACCTACATTTCCTGGATCACCCATTAGTTTCACTGTGGTTTCCTCCACAAATTGGAAGTAGTTTGAAAGCACAAAAAGTAGGAAAATTGGCCACCTCCTTGGAAAATGCCAAAACAGTGGTAAATTGGTAAATACATTAGGTTTTTTGATTCAGCTGTACATGTTCCTGAAAGCTGGGAAGTTGGTGACCCTTGCACAGCAAACCGTTCATTGATGCTATTTTTAGGGAAAAAACGTTTATCTGGAGCACTGTTTTCCTAAAAAAAACTCAAAATGAAGGTATATTTTTCCTATTTAATCAGGCTTCTTCACAAACCCTGGGTGGCTTTAGAACACCCAGGATGTTGGGAAATAAGGGCAGAAATTTGACATGGAAACCTTACGTGAACAAAATCTTATGGAAACATAGGTGCAAACTTACCCAAATAGCCAAAAAGGGCTCAGCAGTTGGGAGGAAATGGTGCAGCAATCAATGGGTTACTGAGAGTATTGGATCCGCAAACCTTAATGGATTTATTCATAGATTAGCAAAGTTACAAATTCAAATCATCAAATTAGTTGTAAGTCAGTATCCAATACATAAATGCATTAGTCAATATAATTTAAAGCAATTTAAAATCTTAAATGCACTTATTAACTATTAGAAAGCTGTCTCCAAATAAACCGAAGCAGACTCAGTTTTCCCCTAACGGGACATCGCTACTCAGCTAAGCAAGGGAAAGGTCAGGAAGGCTTGGAAGGTGTCAGCAGAGAAAGTCACTGAAAGGCAGGATATATACATCAAATAAAGCTTTGCCTAGCAAGCAGGGTAGGCATCTTGCCCATCAATCAGTTAAATTCCTCCAGGCAAGAAAAAGGGCATCTTCTCTAAAATAAGTCAAATGTGAATCTTTCTAAAGGAAGCTAAAAGGGATCTGTGTCTCAAAGAAGCTAAAAAGAAATAAGCATCTCAAAGAAGTGAAAAGGGCATCTGCATCTCAAAGAAGCTAGAAGGGATTCTGCTCCATAACTATACAAACACATTCTTAAAACAAGAGAATGCTGACAGTATCCACAGTGTTGCTTCTTCCCAGTTTAAGAAAAGTGATTTCCAGGAATGCTTCAGTACAGTCTTGCGGTATAAAATGTAAAGAAGTACTGTTTTTTCTGTATACAAGGAGAGAAATAGAAGGCCTCCTAAGGCCTTGCTTCGATGTCTGGCTCAGCCCTGGCAGGACCCGACCAAGGTAGAGTATTGTATGAAGTTATGCACAGTACACAGTTAATACACCAGGGGGCATATCAACAACAACCGGCGATAATTATCGCTAAGCGCACTTAGCGCTAGGATAATTATCGCTGGCTAGCGTGGATTTTTATCGCTGAGATAGCGTGCAATTAGCAACGCTTATCTCAAAAGCGATAAAAATCCACAGGCTAACTGCCTAACATGAGATTATCGCTGGAAACCCAGCGATAATCTCACGTTAGCTTGTTGATAGGGACTCACAAACTTAGCCATGATATCCACCTTCCATAGGATATCATGGCTAAATCAGTCCTGAAGCAGGCGCAAGGAAAGTAGCAATAACAGGGGTTATCGCTACTTTTCCTGCCCCTATGCTTCATAGCGTGGGGCTTGAGGATAGGAGAAATGTCGCTTAGCGACATTTCTCCTATCATGTCAGGTCAGGAACGCCCACTTTGCATCTCATTAGAGTTGCAAAGCTGGGCGTTAGGAATCCCCACGCTAAAGCAAGGTTTCACGCATTAGCGTGACCTTGCTAATTAGGCGATAAAATTATCGCCACTTTTCGTCTGAAAACGGCCGCTAAAGCGGCGATAATTTATTATCGCCTCCTTGTAAATATGCCCCTAAGAGAGAAGACACTCAATATGAGGGGCCCATAATGTGGCCTGGAATGTCTCCATCCCAGGGATTACTGTTACCAGGGGTATCTGTAAATCTGGGGGTCGGGAAATTCCAGCCCATGTTCAGACTCTGAAAGTCTACCAATAAATAAGGAATTACCAGGGAATCAGTAGTTCTGAGTCTTATACACCCAGTAATTTTTAATATTCCCCACACAGTCACACAGAGATTTTGCGAAATTATGAAGGGACCTGCAACTTTTTTTACTGGTCCCATCGGAATTAAGAGGCATCTCACACTGAGAACCAAGATAGAGATACCAGGAGTACAAATGTGAGGTGAAGGCTGCATAGTGCAAAAGTGCACGAAAAAACATCAGTAACAGGCCAATCATCCTGTGTATTGCACCAGTGGCTCCTCTAGTGGCAGGAGGCTAGGTGAGAGGGGAAGTATTGAGGTGACTAGGTGGAGTTTTGAGGCAGCACCAAAGTTGCTAAATGTATAGAGACATGGGTACTAAAGATGAAGTAGGTTTCAATGGAAAGATGCCAGTAGAGCAAAAAGTCAGAAACATTGGAAGATGCCGGGGGACCGATAAAGCAGCATTGGTGCTTTCCGATGAAGGCTGTGGTAAGGTGCTAAAAGGGCATGGCCTCTATAATATTGGGGTAGGATGTAGAGCACCGGATGGATTTAAAATGTAACCTTGGAAGCTTGGAGAGCTGACGTTTCTATAGTAGGTCCAGAATGGCAGGATACATATCAGGGTTTCAGGAGATTCAGGCAAGATGCACTTTAAAAACCATAAATCAAAATGGGAATCAGAGATTGATCTGAAACACTGATGCAAGCTATGCCCTTAGGGACCAATGCTGCCCACAACTGTGGTTATGAAATCTAGTACACGCCTTGTGACATTGAGATGAAGTGAATCTGGGAAGAAAGATTCTGGATTTCAATATTTAGGGGCTTAGTTACAAGCCCCTTGCGCCACCAGTGCATCACTTTTTGTGATGCACTGGCGGCGCATTTTACTACCTCATATTTACAAGGATGGGAAAAGCCACCCGGCGTGGTTTTTGCTGTCCTTGTAAATATGGCCCCTTTACACACAGCACTTTACGCAAAAGTTGTGTTCCATGAGTGTTGCTGTGGGAGTTCCCACTCAGCAGTCATTGAACCTGACAGATTTCCATATTTCTGAGAAATCGTAAACCTGGAAATGGGTCTCAATGCCCCCAGGGGAGGCGTAGGGAGGCGTAACGAGGAGGAATGTATTCATGTTACCTCATTTAGTTCCTCTTTCTATGCGTGCTGCATTCCGCAGCACACATAAAACGAGGAATTCACCTCTGGTGATTGTTTATGTACAGGAACGTATCCCTTCCTGCACATAAACAATCATTAAAAAATATGTTTTGCAAGTTCTATGTGTGCTAATGCAGCACACATAGAAGTTGAAAAGTGCCATTTCAGATTGTTTATGTGCAGGAAGTGAACCCTTCCTGCACATAAACAATCATCCCCGTGACGTAGGCATCCTTGTACCATGATGCAAGGGTGCCTGCATCGGCGCATGGCAGCCCATTGTGCGCCAGCGCAGGGGAGAGCAGAGGAGTGCAACATATTATTGTAAAAATGTCGCATCCGTGTGCTTAGAAAGCGTCCTAGCGTGGCGCAGCCAAAGGGCTTGCGGTGCCACACTGCTCTACTTTCTTGTAAATGAGGCCCTTAGTATTTTTTTTAAGGATTTGTAAGGTAAATTGAAGAAACTACGAAAAGAGCTTCTGCAATGGTCTTGTTCTCTGAGATTGTTGGTTTAATCATGGTTATACATCATTCGAAGGTAAGGTCTGCATGGGTACCGTTTGTTTTGTCCAGCCACCTAAAAAGGACGCTGGAAATTGGGAGTTTACGACATGTAGCAGGCAATGAAGCAAATAATTTTTCAGTCTATATTCAGTTCTATATTAAATTATCAGTGGCTGACATAAGTGTGACCTGCATGCATAGATGTGTGCCCACAGTGTATGACTCAAGCTTCACCTCACTGGCCATGGCCAAGAAGCCCGAAACTTGTCTGAATTGCTTCTGTTTCCACTTGGATGGACCTGACCCAGCAATTTGGGATGGACAGTTCACATTGAAGGTACCAAGGTTGACTGCACATGACAGGTTCTTTTCTGAGGTGGCACTGTGAGGTAAAAAAGATACTGAAATCCAGATAATATAACCGTCCCTAGCATTCACTCCCTTGGCAGAGGACCCCAGCCAAAAAAAAAAACAGTTATTGCTGTGTTGAAAGTCCATCCGCCAGTACCCAGGATTCCCTTAAGCCAATGTTGATGACAAACAGGCTACCATGTATTTTCTGCCTGCTAGTCATTTATTTGTATTTTTCTGAAATAAACCCAAAAGCAGGGGGGCTTATTTATGAACTCTTGCGTCACATTTACGCTGCCATTGCGTCACTTTCGGTGACACTGTGGCGGCGTAAATAATGAGCCACATTGCTCAATATTTATGAAGTGACGCATCTAGGCAGATGTGTCACTTCATTAAGCCCTGCGCTACATTCTACCTGTGTCAGGTATAAAGTATGCAGGAATGGCGTTCCCCCGCATCAAAGCCTCGTAGAAGTGGCGCATTGATATCTATAAGATTTCAGTGCGCCACTTCTAGGACGCCACTGCATCAAATCCTTACGCTTGCCAGTGCTATAATCATAGCCTTCCCTCTTGCATTGCCGGAGTTGCATCACGCTTCCATCTGTCATTCCTTGCGACATGATGCGTCATACAGTACATATGACGCATCGATGGCGTCGCAAGGAGAGCGCACTGAGAAGTGTTGCATTGCTGCTTTCTCGCAGTGATGCGACACTTCTCATAAATAAGGCCCAAGTGTTTTTTAGAGAAGGAAAACTCCAGGGCTATTACCCACACGGAGTTTTCTCCCTGCACTTGAGTTCCATTGTTACTTTTGGCTGCCTAGATTCGCTATGCCTTGCAGCAATTTAAATGTTTATTGCAACGTCATTTATTCAGATGCAAATCAATAAACTTTTTGCTTTGATATCCAGTTTTGAATGTAAAAGCGTGTATTTGGAGAGAAGCAGGGAATATCAAAAGTGGACCTTTATCCATATTTATATATGCTTTTGGGTACTTAAAAGCATGGCATGCTACTAAGTCAAGTACTGGTCCATGACTAATAAAAATGCACCAGCCAGTGGAGATTAGAATTTTCCATACAAAGTTGTACAGGAATGTGTTGTGATTACATTCCTTTCATTTCCAAATTTCTGTTTTTGTATTTTTTTACTTTTGTTTGGAATCTCATGTCAAAACAATCGACCTTCAGAAAGGAATAAGGACAGGTTTATGGGATACTGTTGTGGCCTTATATGACACGTCATTGTAAACTTGAAGAGTGAGAGCTGTGCAAAATTCTTGTATCACATTATTTTGTCTGCTATTTACAAGAATCGAAAAAAATCAAAAGCATTTATTATGTGTCAATGTAAGTGATAAATACATTTATATTACGTAGACATAGCCACTTGAACCGCTCACATTGCCATGACCGACTCAGCTCTTTACATTTTAAATGAAAAACAATATATAAGAGTAGCAAAAAAGATCATGTGATGGATAAAAAAAAAGAGCCCGGTAACATCTTCTCCATGAACGATGTCCCCTTCTTTGATCATCGAAGCCCTGTGTATGCTTAAATGCAGCAGCTGGGTGTCTTATCTTCGAATGGCCCATGAAGGCCTTTTACTGTGGTCCCTGCCTGCAGATCTGTCTAGAGAAGAAACGATCGCTGGAGCTCGGTTTCCTGAACGGTGATAAGGAAACGTTACTAGTCCAACCACCATTTTTTAAGAAGTTGACTTGTACATTTCTTGCGTAGGGTGAAATAGAAATGTATTTCCATATAAAAGGTGTATTTGCAAAGTGCACTTTCACTCAGGAGGGCATCTAAGCACTGAATAACAGATATTTATTGTTATCCAACTTACTGTACTCATTTTATCGACATCAGAAGGATGAAAGGCTGAGCGGCCCCACTGGGATTTGAACCTGTGACCATGATGTCAAACACAGGCCCCTACAGTAGACACATTAGTCCACTAAGACACCAGATCCAGCATCGATGCAGCATAATGAGCCACCAATAAAACCTATACAGCAAAAGCTTTGAAGTGATCAGCCGGCACTTGTCTTTCTATGTGTGCTGCTTTTTTACGTCAATGCATCTCAAAAGCAAGTGGCTTTGAAATGAAGTAGTGATTCGGTTGGGTAATTTCTGTTTACCATGACTGCATTATGCAGTTTTCCGTTATAATATCAGTTAGACTACAGTAAGATAGTTTCAGGTGTGAAGCTTAGTCAGTACTCTCACGATTAGGCTAAAACACAATTCTGCACAAATGTTCAGTGCTTAATTTGAGCCAGTGGTTGTTGCTGAGGCCCACTGTCATTCATTTTTAGGAACTGACACTTAGGTTTCCTCACTGGTCATTACCCAAGAGCAAGAGAGGGCATACACACCCAAGGGAAAGAAGGAGGCAGAGAAAGAAGGAAATCCTGTCACAAAGGTAGAAAGAAGGAACCTGCAAGAGTGAGATAAAGGGACAGGGAGTGTCTGGTGGTGGATTGAAGAAGCTCTGAATGCGCAGCTTTCATACTTGGTGAGTGGACATTTAATGGCACCAGCCATGGGCTTTTGAACTGAGCTTTGGGCATAGCATAAGATGTGTATTTGATAATTGCATGTTCATTCAGAAGGGTGTCTTGGCCAGTGGCGGCTCCTGCGCCGCTTGGCAAATCCTTGTGAATTTTTCAAAATTAGTTCAACGCTGTCCAGGGTGATCCGTCAAGTGAACTGCTGAACAGAATTATACCAAATTTGGCAGAAAGGTAGATGTTGGTCCAGAAAGCGATCTTTTTCTGAATTGGTGTAAATCCGTTCAGTAGTTGCAGAGTTATTTAAAGGTTTTTCAGATATACAACTGGGGACCCGGAAGGTTTCCGACCCCTCCCAATCTAATGCTGGGATCTGATTAGCTGACAACACTTCAAACCAGGAAGTAATGACAGCCATCTTGGGACTCAGTTGAGCCAGGTAACAGAAAGAAATGTAAAAAAGAAAGAAAAGGGGCAGGGTAGAGACATCCTGACCCCTAGGCCTCTTAGGGGGTCCCCACAGGGCCCTGCAGGACCCAAAAATGCATTATAAAAAAATCTTATACAGAACCACTCACACACATACTCACTCCGATACAACTTGTATGCCCACTCACACACCCGCACATCCCCTCACATACCCATTCACATATCTATACCAGTACTAACACACCCACTCTCTCACTTGTATAGTCACTCACACAACCATTCAATCACCAATAAAGCCCCTCATACAGCCAGTCACTCACCCATACAGCCGGTCGCATACCCACACACTGAACCATACAGCTACTCAGACACCCACTTATTTACCTACACAGTCACTGACACACTCAATCACTCACTCACTCATACAGGCTCTCAACACAACCACTCACTTGCCCACACAACCACTAACATACCCATTCACACAGCCATACAAGCACTCACACATCAGCTCACTCACCTAAATAGCCACTCACACAGACACTCTCTCTCCAATCCAGCCACTTACACACCAACTCACTTAACCAAACACCCACTCAAACAGCCGCTCAATCACCCATGCAGCCACTTACATACCCAGTCACTCACTCATATAGCCAAGCAGACACCCACTCACTCACCCGTACTGTCACTTAAAAACCCTTCTGCCTACCCATAGAGCCACTCACACAGTCACACAACTCACCTCCCCATTGAGTTATGGCCAGGCCCCAGGAATGGGGTTCCCAGGGCCATATAAGGCCAGGCAGGTGAACTGGGTGTCCCCCCCTCCCAATTTAATGATTGTATTTGGCCCCAGCGGTGGTAGTCCCCCTCAGAATTCATTTAAAAAAAGCCCCCACAAGGTGGTGGCCCTCGGGGCTGGGGGGGTCAGCAGGCCTCCCTGCATTCATATAAAAATAAGCCCCGGGGAAGTGTTAGTCCCTGTGCCATACAAATGCCCCCCTCCTTTAATTTTAAAATAAATGGTCATGCCCACAGGCCCTAGCTCACTTAGGGACTTTTTCCTAAACAAGTGCAAGAACCTGCGCTGTTTTTTTAATGTTTGCCATGACAGGGGAGAGCAGAGGAGTGCAACATATTATTGTAAAAATGTTGCATCCGTGTGCTTAGAAAGCGCCCTAGCGTGGCACAGCCAAAGGGCTTGCGGTGCCACACTGCTCTACTTTCTTGTAAATGAGGCCCTTAGTATTTTTTTTAAGGATTTGTAAGGTAAATTGAAGAAACTATGAAAAGAGCTTCTGCAATGGTCTTGTGCTCTGAGATTGTTGGTTTAATCATGGTTATACATCATTCGAAGGTAAGGTCTGCATGGGTACCGTTTGTTTTGTCCCGCCACCTAAAAAGGACGCTGGAAATTGGGAGTTTACGACATGTAGCAGGCAATGAAGCAAATTATTTTTCAGTCTATATTCAGTTCAATATTAAATTATCAGTGGCTGACATAAGTGTGACCTGCATGCATAGATGTGTGCCCACAGTGTATGACTCAAGCTTCACCTCACTGGCCATGGCCAAGAAGCCTGAAACTTGTCTGAATTGCTTCTGTTTCCACTTGGATGGACCTGACCCAGCAATTTGGGATGGACAGTTCACATTGAAGGTACCAAGGTTGACTGCACATGACAGGTTCTTTTCTGAGGTGGCACTGTGAGGTATTTAAAGATACTGAAATCCAGATAATATAACCGTCCCTAGCATTCACTCCCTTGGCATAGGACCCCAGCCAAAAAAAAAAAACCCAGCCTGCATGGCAGTTATTGTTGTGTTGAAAGTCCATCCGCCAGTACCCAGGATTCCCTTATGTCAATGTTGATGACAAACAGGCTACCATGTATTTTCTGCCTGCTAGTCATTTATTTGTATTTTTCTGAAATAAACCCAAAAGCAGGGGGGCTTATTTATGAACCCTTGCGTCACATTTACGCTGCCATTGCGTCACTTTCGGTGACACTGTGGCGGCGTAAATAATGAGCCACATTGCTCAATATTTATGAAGTGACGCATCTAGGCAGATGTGTCACTTCATTAAGCCCTGCGCTACATTCTACCTGTGTCAGGTATAAAGTATGCGGAATGGCGTTCCCCCGCATCAAAGCCTCGTAGAAGTGGCGCATTGATATCTATAAGATTTCAGTGCGCCACTTCTAGGACGCCTCTGCATCAAATCCTTACGCTTGCCAGTGCTATAATCATAGCCTTCCCTCTTGCATTGCCGGAGTTGCATCACGCTTCCATCTGTCATTCCTTGCGACATGATGCGTCATACAGTACATATGACGCATCGATGGCGTCGCAAGGAGGACTCACTGAGAAGTGTTGCATTGCTGCTTTCTCGCAGTGATGCGACACTTCTCATAAATAAGGCCCAAGTGTTTTTTAGAGAAGGAAAACTCCAGGGCTATTACCCACACGGAGTTTTCTCCCTGCACTTGAGTTCCATTGTTACTTTTGGCTGCCTAGATTCGCTATGCCTTGCAGCAATTTAAATGTTTATTGCAACGTCATTTATTCAGATGCAAATCAATAAACTTTTTGCTTTGATATCCAGTTTTGAATGTAAAAGCGTGTATTTGGAGAGAAGCAGGGAATATCAAAAGTGGACCTTTATCCATATTTATATATGCTTTTGGGTACTTAAAAGCATGGCATGCTACTAAGTCAAGTACTGGTCCATGACTAATAAAAATGCACCAGCCAGTGGAGATTAGAATTTTCCATACAAAGTTGTACAGGAATGTGTTGTGATTACATTCCTTTCATTTCCAAATTTCTGTTTTTATATTTTTTTACTTTTGTTTGGAATCTCATGTCAAAACAATCGACCTTCAGAAAGGAATAAGGACAGGTTTATGGGATACTGTTGTGGCCTTATATGACACGTCATTGTAAACTTGAAGAGTGAGAGCTGTGCAAAATTCTTGTATCACATTATTTTGTCTGCTATTTACAAGAATCGAAAAAAATCAAAAGCATTTATTATGTGTCAATGTAAGTGATAAATACATTTATATTACGTAGACATAGCCACTTGAACCGCTCACATTGCCATGACCGACTCAGCTCTTTACATTTTAAATGAAAAACAATATATAAGAGTAGCAAAAAAGATCATGTGATGGATAAAAAAACAGAGCCCGGTAACATCTTCTCCATGAACGATGTCCCCTTCTTTGATCATCGAAGCCCTGTGTATGCTTAAATGCAGCAGCTGGGTGTCTTATCTTCGAATGGCCCATGAAGGCCTTTTACTGTGGTCCCTGCCTGCAGATCTGTCTAGAGAAGAAACGATCGCTGGAGCTCGGTTTCCTGAACGGTGATAAGGAAACGTTACTAGTCCAACCACCATTTTTTAAGAAGTTGACTTGTACATTTCTTGCGTAGGGTGAAATAGAAATGTATTTCCATATAAAAGGTGTATTTGCAAAGTGCACTTTCACTCAGGAGGGCATCTAAGCACTGAATAACAGATATTTATTGTTATCCAACTTACTGTACTCATTTTATCGACATCAGAAGGATGAAAGGCTGAGCGGCCCCACTGGGATTTGAACCTGTGACCATGAGGTCAAACACAGGCCCCTACAGTAGACACATTAGTCCACTAAGACACCAGATCCAGCATCGATGCAGCATAATGAGCCACCAATAAAACCTATACAGCAAAAGCTTTGAAGAGATCAGCCGGCACTTGTCTTTCTATGTGTGCTGCTTTTTTACGTCAATGCATCTCAAAAGCAAGTGGCTTTGAAATGAAGTAGTGATTCGGTTGGGTAATTTCTGTTTACCATGACTGCATTATGCAGTTTTCCGTTATAATATCAGTTAGACTACAGTAAGATAGTTTCAGGTGTGAAGCTTAGTCAGTACTCTCACGATTAGGCTAAAACACAATTCTTCACAAATGTTCAGTGCTTAATTTGAGCCAGTGGTTGTTGCTGAGGCCCACTGTCATTCATTTTTAGGAACTGACACTTAGGTTTCCTCACTGGTCATTACCCAAGAGCAAGAGAGGGCATACACACCCAAGGGAAAGAAGGAGGCAGAGAAAGAAGGAAATCCTGTCACAAAGGTAGAAAGAAGGAACCTGCAAGAGTGAGATAAAGGGACAGGGAGTGTCTGGTGGTGGATTGAAGAAGCTCTGAATGCGCAGCTTTCATACTTGGTGAGTGGACATTTAATGGCACCAGCCATGGGCTTTTGAACTGAGCTTTGGGCATAGCATAAGATGTGTATTTGATAATTGCATGTTCACTCAGAAGGGTGTCTTGGCCAGTGGCGGCTCCTGCGCCGCTTGGCAAATCCTTGTGAATTTTTCAAAATTAGTTCAACGCTGTCCAGGGTGATCCGTCAAGTGAACTGCTGAACAGAATTATACCAAATTTGGCAGAAAGGTAGATGTTGGTCCAGAAAGCGATCTTTTTCTGAATTGGTGTAAATCCGTTCAGTAGTTGCAGAGTTATTTAAAGGTTTTTCAGATATATAACTGGGGACCCGGAAGGTTTCCGACCCCTCCCAATCTAATGCTGGGATCTGATTAGCTGACAACACTTCAAACCAGGAAGTAATGACAGCCATCTTGGGACTCAGTTGAGCCAGGTAACAGAAAGAAATGTAAAAAAGAAAGAAAAGGGGCAGGGTAGAGAAATCCTGACCCCTAGGCCTCTTAGGGGGTCCCCACAGGGCCCTGCAGGACCCAAAAATGCATTATAAAAAAATCTTATACAGAACCACTCACACACATACTCACTCCGATACAACTTGTATGCCCACTCACACACCCGCACATCCCCTCACATACCCATTCACATATCTATACCAGTACTAACACACCCACTCTCTCACTTGTATAGTCACTCACACAACCATTCAATCACCAATAAAGCCCCTCATACAGCCAGTCACTCACCCATACAGCCGGTCGCATACCCACACACTGAACCATACAGCTACTCAGACACCCACTTATTTACCTACACAGTCACTGACACACTCAATCACTCACTCACTCATACAGGCTCTCAACACAACCACTCACTTGCCCACACAACCACTAACATACCCATTCACACAGCCATACAAGCACTCACACATCAGCTCACTCACCTAAATAGCCACTCACACAGACACTCTCTCTCCAATCCAGCCACTTACACACAACTCACTTAACCAAACACCCACTCAAACAGCCGCTCAATCACCCATGCAGCCACTTACATACCCAGTCACTCACTCATATAGCCAAGCAGACACCCACTCACTCACCCGTACTGTCACTTAAAAACCCTTCTGCCTACCCATAGAGCCACTCACACAGTCACACAACTCACCTCCCCATTGAGTTATGGCCAGGCCCCAGGAATGGGGTTCCCAGGGCCATATAAGGCCAGGCAGGTGAACTGGGTGTCCCCCCCTCCCAATTTAATGATTGTATTTGGCCCCAGCGGTGGTAGTCCCCCTCAGAATTCATTTAAAAAAAGCCCCCACAAGGTGGTGGCCCTCGGGGCTGGGGGGGTCAGCAGGCCTCCCTGCATTCATATAAAAATAAGTCCCGGGGAAGTGTTAGTCCCTGTGCCATACAAATGCCCCCCTCCTTTAATTTTAAAATAAATGGTCATGCCCACAGGCCCTAGCTCACTTAGGGACTTTTTCCTAAACAAGTGCAGGAACCTGCGCTGTTTTTTTAATGTTTGCCATGACACTCACAAACCAACTCACAGAGCCACTGAGACAATCACCCACCCTCTCACAGACCCACACAGAGACACACACACCCACTCACAGACTCACTCAGAGACTTACGCACTCACTCACAGACCCACTCAGAGACTCATGCATTCACTCACGGACTCCAGAGAGACACTTATACAGCAACTCCCAGGCCCACTCAGACACACTGAGACATTCATGCACTCACTCACACCCACTGCGACATGTATGCACTCAGTCACGCACTCATTCTAAAAGGCTACAGGATGCATTTGGATAGAAAATTAAAAACAACTTAAAAATTGCCTAAAAAGCCAAAGGTTACATTAATTTTCATAGTTAGGAAATAGAATTAAAATATTCTTAGAAATTCACTTAAAAAAAACAAAGGTTACAGGGACGTTGGGACGTTATTCATCAGAGATCACTTTGGTTGCAGGGCAGAGTCCAACTGTCTGTCAGCAGGGTCCGAAAGCAGTAGGCAGCAAGGCAGCACAGCACAAAAGCAGGTCTTCCAGATCCACATTCAAGCAGAGTGTCATTCATTGTCACAGCACAGCATTTTTTCTGACAGAGGTTCTTTACAGGTCCAGAATTGTTTGATTTGGTGAGTTCCGAGACAGACTACTTAAATCCAGTTGTGCCTTTGAAGTGGTGATGACTTCAAGGAAGCATCTTTGAAGTGCACAGAAACCCTTTCTACTAAGGCCTGCCTCCAGACTAGCTGTCTAGCGTAATCGGCACTTTGTGTGGGGACAGACACTGCCCATTCAGGTGTGTCAGCTCCTCCCTCCCTTCCTGCCTGTTAGGAATACAGATGAGTACTAAGACAACCTAACCTTCCTGTGTTTGTGGCTGTCTAGAGAGAATGCACAAATTGTAACTATCACCCGACCCAGACATGGATTGGAGACAGGCTGTAGGCACACAAAGCTGTAAGAGCAGAGAAATGTCCACTTTCTAAGATGGCATTTCTCAAGTAGTAATGCTAAGTCCAACTTTACAAGTAAAGATGATTTAGCATTACCATTCCAAAGATAGAAAACATGACAGAGCTACTTCTTTCTATTCAGGAATTACAGTTTAAAAGTGTATTAAGGAATTTCCAATGTTAACCTATGAGAGGAGTAGGCCTCACAGTAGTGAAAAACGAATTTAGGTGTTTTTTACTACCATGACATACAAAACTTGAAAGTGCATGTCGTACCTTTTACTTGCAGAGTGCCCTGCCATATAGGCTACCTAGGTCCTACCTTATGGATTACTTAGGTGTAATAAAAGGCATATTTCAGGAGTGGCAAAGAAATGCCAAATCGAAAAGCCACTAAAACTGCACATACAGGCTTGCAGTGGCAGGCCTGAGACATTTTTAAAGGGCTACTTGTGTGGGTGGCACACTCAGTGCTGCAGGCCCATTAGTAGCATTTAATTTGCAGGCTCTGGATATATGGTATATCACTTTGCGAGGGAATTACAATTAAATTAAATATGCCAATTGGGTATACACTAATGTTACCATGTTTAGGGGAGAAGCACATACACTTTAGCACTGGTTGGCAGCGGTAAAGAGCTCAGCGTCCTAAGGCCACCACAAAGATTCAGCAAAAAGAGGAGTTAAGCAGGCAAAAGGTTTGGGGACAGACTACCCTCAGGATGACATTTCTAACACTAAGGTGCCAATTCCGATCCGGTAAAAAAATTCCCCGTCCGACTCGTATCCGGATTTTTTTCCGTCCGAATCGTCAAAGTAGCGTACAAACTGCCAAGTACGATTCGAACGGAAAAAAGTCCATACGAATCGCATTGGGAAGATTTCCCCACACATCCTCGGGTCGGGAAAAGTCACCGACACGTCCCCGGTCGAAAAACCCACCGTGCGGAAAAATAAAGTCCGACAGCGCAAGTACGATCCCTCCCGTCCTCCCCATTTCACAACCGTACGCAAAAAACACCGTCCGAACCGAACTCCCATAGCAACCATGGAGACATGTGCCCGCATACGCGCCGAACACCCCACCACCCCCCCGCCCGCGTATGTACGCACCGAACCCCCACCCCAGCAGTGCATGTACGCCCCGAACCCCCACCCGTGTATGTACGCCCCGAACCCCCACCCGTGTATGTACGCCCCGAACCCCCACCCGTGTATGAACGGCCCCAACCCCCCCCAGCCGTGTATGTACGCACCGAACCCCCCCCCAGCCGTGTATGTACGCACCGAACCCCCACCCGTGTATGTACGCACCGAACCCCCACCCCAGCAGTGTATGTACGCCCCGAACCCCCACCCGTGTATGTACGCACCAAATCCCCACCCCAGCAGTGTATGTACGCCCCGAACCCCCACCCGTGTATGTACGCACCGAATCCCCACCCCAGCAGTGTATGTACGCCCCGAACCCCCACCCGTGTATGTACGCACCGAACCACCACCCCAGCAGTGCATGTACGCCCCGAACCCCCACCCGTGTATGTACGCCCCCGAACCCCCACCCGTGTATGTACGCACCGAACCCCCACCCATGTATGTACGCCCCGAACCCCCACCCGTGTATGAACGGACCGAACCCCCCCCGCCGTGTATGTACACCCTGAACCCCCCCCAGCCGCGTATGTACGCACCGAACCCCCCCAGCCGTGTATGTACGCCCCGAACCCCCATCCGTGTATGTACGCACCGAACCCCCACCCGTGTATGTAGGCCCCGAACCCCCACCCCAGCAGTGTATGTACGCCCCGAACCCCCACCCGTGTGTGTACGCACCGAACCCCCACCCCAGCAGTGTATGTATGCACCGAACCCCCCCCCAGCCGTGTATGTACGCCCCGAACCCCCACCCGTGTATGTACGCACCGAACCCCCACCCGTGTATGTACACCCCGAACCCCCACCCGTGTATGAACGGCCCGAACCCCCCCCCAGCCGTGTATGTACGCACCGAACCCCCACCCGTGTATGTAGGCCCCGAACCCCCACCCCAGCAGTGTATGTACGCCCCGAACCCCCACCCGTGTGTGTACGCACCGAACCCCCACCCCAGCAGTGTATGTACGCACCGAACCCCCCCCAGCCGTGTATGTACGCCCCGAACCCCCACCCGTGTATGTACACACCGAACCCCCACCCGTGTATGTAGGCCCCGAACCCCCACCCCAGCAGTGTATGTACGCCTCGAACCCCCACCCGTGTATGTACGCACCGAACCCCCACCCGTGTATGTACGCCCCGAACCCCCACCCGTGTATGAACGGACCGAACCCCCCCCCGCCGTGTATGTACGCCCCGAACCCCCCCCAGCCGCGTATGTACGCACCGAACCCCCCCCAGCCGTGTATGTACGCCCCGAACCCCTACCCGTGTATGTACGCACCGAACCCCCACCCGTGTATGTACGCCCCGAACCCCCACCCGTGTATGAACGGCCCGAACCCCCCCCCCAGCCGTGTATGTACGCACCGAACCCCCCCCAGCCGTGTATGTATGCCCCGAACCCCCACCCGTGTGTGTACGCACCGAACCCCCACCCCAGCAGTGTATGTATGCACCGAACCCCCCCCCAGCCGTGTATGTACGCACCAAACCACCACCCGTGTATGTACGGCCGTACCCACACCCCACCAGGTAATGTACGGACCGTACCCCCACCAGTGCATGTACGGACCGTACTGACGCCAAAAACACACGTACTGAACCAGGACAAACCATATTTACACAAGGAGAGTCAATTAGAGTTTCCCCACACCACCAAACATGCCCAACAACCCCACAAACATCACATACACTGACCTGCAACTGCCAAACTGCCAAACAGAGGCCCAAAACTCAATCACTCCTCATAACACACCCACACAAATTTCAAACACAGCCACACCCACAAATGGACCAATAAAAATGGACCACACACACAAACCATGAGCCTTTGCAACAGACCCACTGCTGCCAGAGCCCACAGACGACCCACACCACCATACTTGAACCTCACACTTGCATACCTTCACACAACCACCTACACAAACACCCCCTCATAACATTCACACACACACCTCCACTACCACACCCACACACCCACAACCATCCACACCCACACCCCCACAACCATCCACACCCACACCCCACGCCATGTCCACCACCAAGAATCCAAAGTTCACAAAGGAGGAGCTGGAGATCCTTGTCGACGAAATCCTCAGAGTCGAGCCACAGCTCTTCGGAACATTGGTCAGACAGACCAGCATATCCGAAAAAACGGCCATGTGGCAGAGGATTGTCGATTCTGCGAATGCTGTTGGGACCACCAGAAGGACCAGGCACGAGTGCCAATCCAGGTGGTACGATCTGCGGAGGACGGTCAAGAGGAAGATGACTGACAATCACAACCAGGGGAACATCACTGGAGGAGGGCCGCCCCCCAGACCGGTACAATACCATCCCTGGGAGGAGAAGGTGATGTCCACGTTGGCGGTGGAGGGACTACACGGACTACCAGGACTCCCAGACCCTGGTGAGTACACAAACAACTCACCTCACATGGGGGGGATGCCATACACAATCAATCATGCATGCCACCCCCCCCAAGCCACCACCGGACACAACAACACTCCACAAATACACACATGCCACTAGCGCCTCCATGCCCCATGCATCAATCAGGGCCATGCCAACTCACAGGCCACACAAAACACCAACACAACACAGGATGTGGCCGATGCTGGGAGTGGGGGCATCAAAACTAACATTGAGCAACTCACAAGCACACAACAATGCCCTCAGCCCATATGGCCCAGGGCACAGCCATACAAACTGTGTGTACCCACACAGTACTGTCTTGCCTGCAAATGGTGGCTGCCATGCAGGATGACATGGGTCTGAAGGCACAATTTGCACATAACAGCAGACAATGAAGATGCATCGCTCTGATAGAGTCACAGCACACACCGCCACAGCAGCAGCCTACACTCAGACACACTGCCCAATGGGTGCCCGGAGAACAGGAACTAACTCACATGAACAAGCCAATGGCCATTCAAAGACCGGCTAACTGTGTGTGGCCAGGAAGCTGGCCTGAGGTGACAGAGGGTGACAAATAGAGGGAGGGAGAGGGGGAATGAGAGGGAAGGAGACAGAGGGGGACACAGGGAGACAGACAGAGGGAGGGAGTAGGGTGACAGAGGGAGACCGACAGAGGGAGGAGGGTGACAGAGGGAGGGAGGAAGGGAGACACAGGGAGACTAAATCACCCTTGGGTGGTGTGGCCATGTCCACTCGTCAGCCGGTGGACTGTGTGCATGCAGACAAGGTCTGGCAGTGCCTCAACCCCCCCCTTACCGTAGATGAAGACCGGTCCATGTGTCAATCTGTGCACGAGTCCATCCGTGTTGCAGGCACAGACCTAACCACACACCTAGTATACCCACCCACTGTGTCGGTAAGAACCCTGTCACAAATGCTTCAGTCACCTACCTGCAACATCAAATTGCCTTGGCAAAACACCATTTGGCCACGTACAGTGCAACACGTAAGGCGCCTCTGCATGGCTCGCTACGCCCGCACACCACACTGCTGACTGTGTACCCAAATAGATGCATCAACTAAGATTGTGTCACACATGCGTAAAGCCCTGACAGCTGTGGCCAAGGGACATACCCATGCACAAGTGCACTGTGAGAGGAATGCAAGACACATCCAACTACCCAGAGGAAGAGTGCCAAATCAGAAATGCATGAAACATGGATGCCACATGTAACACTGTTAACATTGTCTCTCTCACACACAGGTCAACGTCGACGATCACCCCCCAACACTGGGGGGGAAGTCTCACAGGACCAGGCTCCGCGGGATGAGGACCCCACCACCAGCGACGACTCTCACCACTCCGTGGATGACCCAGACCAACCTGGCCCCTCTGGTGTCCAACCACCTGCAGCACCTGCGTCAGGTACAACTGTGCCAACCACCACCCCGATTGCTGCCACATCCCAGGAGACGTCCAGGAGCCCTGCCCGCACACAACCACCCAGCCAGTCTGCCCAGGAGGGACACGGTCCTCCGGGCACCCAGGAGGAGGCAGGCGGCAACGCAGATGCCATCCCTCAGGGGTCCCGGAGACCCGATGCGCCCACAACAGCAGGCCAGGTGCACGTGGGCAGGGGTGGCGGGAGTGGAGGACGGCGGAGGCGCGGACCTGACCAGGGAGCTCAGGACCCGGTAGTGTCCCAGGTCAGCAACATCCTGGATACATACCGGCGCGACACCAGGGGCATGGACCAGATTGCGTCCACCCTCAATGACATCAAGGGGACCCTCGAGGAGATGAAGACCCTGCAGGCCCAGCAACATGCCTGTCAACTGCAACACCAAGGAAGGATGGAGGATAGACAGGCTGAGCTCGTGGCGGTGCAAACCCAAATGACCGGTGTACTCCGTCGGATTGCCGACAACATGGGCAACCCTCCCTGTGGCACCAGGCGAAGGCCATTACCAGACACAGGGAGGGATCAGGAGGAGGAGGATTCATCCGACGGAGCGTCACAGACATCGTCACGGCCTGCTTCCGAGGGTCCCCGCAGGAAGGTGGGTCGTCCACGAAAAAGACTGTGAGAGTCAGCAGAACATCACCATCTCCCAGGTCACCTGGCCTGGCACCTGGCCCTCTGGCCCAATAGCAGCACATGACATTCTCTGCCACATGGACTTGCTGGTCACTGTCTGACCTATGTTGACGAAGACTGTGGCATGGACTCTGACATTTCGCTACGGCAAGGATACCAACTCCCCCAGTGAACTCTGGAGTCTACACTCCCGCTGTGCACCTCTTGTCATCCCCACAAACCCGTACCCCACCACAAATAAATTAATCACACTTACAAGATGATGCCGTGATTCTGCATTATTACAATACATGTGTGTGTCGTAAAGTCAAAGCATGCCTGATCTCAGATTTAACTCCAACCATCCAAACCGTGGGGTCTCAGTCTTGCCCAGGACACACATGGGTCCCAATGTATCATCTGATACAGACATGGAGTACCATACTCACCTGTGCTGGGCCCAACCAGCTGAGTGGTTCCCGCACAACTGTGGCTACAGACACATTCAGGGGAGCAACAGTCATGCGCAGAGGTCAGGGATCATGTGGAGTGACCTGGCTTGCCGCTCCCAGGTATGTCTAGACATGTGTCCCTACCATGTCCTGCATGCTAGCGTCAGGCGGATGTTGAGAATGGTGGCTAGGCCAAGGTTGGATGCATGGAGATGCCAGAATGCAGTTTTGGATCACAGTGCCACATGGTTGTGTTGGGGTTGTGGGCTGCATCATGAGTGTGGGCGTGGATCGAGAAGGTCATCCTGCAGCTGGCTGTGAATCATTCCCCCCATCCCGTTTGGACGTTGATGTGGCCTGGTTGCCCGATGCAGTAGCAGAGCTGTGCAGATGCACTCCGGATATGGACAAGTATCATGGGAGTCGTAAGGCACATGTCCGTAGACTGCAGGGTAGGATTCAACACGGATGTTGTAGTTGCCCTGTGGGATGGTCTATCTTGCCTTGAGGTGGATGGAACTGTGCATCATGTGCATGATACAGTTTCCACTCCCTGACAAACCGCTAGCATCTTGTCACTCTACACATAGACACATATGCACCACCTCTGAAAACTACGCCAGACATGCCGCACGCACAGTGGCAACAGGCCACCATTGACAGGGAAGAGGCACCTTGGAGACAGAGGGACAAATTTATTAGTCATGTGTGTCGGAATGACAATGATACTCTGTCAACACATACACAGGTCATGTGGATGAACATGTGGGAGCAACACTGGCACCCCCCATTGCAACACAGATGCTGGTATTCAATTGAACTGGCACACAAGTGACGGATAACAGCTAAACACCCCCTGCTGCCACGGAGAGGCTGCTATACACCATTGAGGCCCTGATGGGGCAATCACACACCATGTCAACCCGGTGCAACCTGTATGTTTCCGAGGCCAGTGTTACACACATTGATGGCCTCATCACAATCCCCAATCCCCTGACACATGACAGTCACCAAGTCTGACCATGGCTCCAGGTGAAGCCTGCCCCATGTCATGTTCCCCATGTAGGATCCACATGTATGCAAATTGACCACACATGAACCGGAGAAGTGCACACAGACTACAAACAATTTACACACCCAAAACGCCGTGAGGCATCCCTTACCCTAAGGAGATTTCCAAACTTGCCCATGCATGTGACGCAGAATCAGCACATGTTGCTGTGTTCATGAGGAGTAGCAGGAGCACAACAATGCCACCAGCAGACAGCATGCCCATGGACCTGTGGAAGAGTGACACACAAGGAGTCAGCCCAAAGGAGCACATCCGCAAGCATGTACTCAACACGTATCATGTTGTCAACATGACAGGTGACAATGATGACTCTCTGACAACATCCTTCCATTGCGCCATCACTCGAGTGACACTTCAATACACACCACTGACTCACTTGGCAGACATGCAGATGGACACACACATTGCAACACATGCCACACACGGCCCAATGCGTGCACACTCAGACACTGGAACTCACCACTAAGCAAAGAAGTTGCGTATGAGCCGACTCCGCATGTCCTCCACAGCCTCCTCCTCCTCCACATCACTTGCCCCGTCACCAAGGCCTTCATCCTCCATGGGTGGATGGTCCTGGTCATCTTGATCCAGTATGAGTGGAACAGCTTCCTCCACTGCCATGTTGTGCAGCATGCAGCAGACGATGATGATCTTGCACACCTTCACCGGGGCATATGGGAGTGCTCCGCCGGTCTTGTGGAGGCACCGGAATCGGCTCTTCAGAAGTCCAAACGTCCTCTCAATGACTCTCCTGGTCCGACCATGGGCGTTGTTGTAGCGGTGCTCGGCAGCCGTGCTGGGGTTGCGGACAGGCGTCATCAGCCATGGCATGTTGGGATAGCCAGCGTCCCCTACAAGGAAACATCATGGACAGAAGTGTGTCAGCACAGGCAGTGAGATTGGAAGATGACGCCAAACACTGAACTGCCAGAGTCTACCCACCAACAATACATGCTCGCTCGTTCCGCAGCTGCAGCATCATTTCAGGCAGCCTGCTACGCCTCATGATGAAGGCATCGTGTGCTGATCCTGGAAAGCGAACACAGACATGTGAAATCACCATGTTGGACAGACACACCACAAGGGCATTAATGGAGTGATAATGTTTGCGATTCCTATACACCACCTCCTGTGCCTGTGGTGGTACCAACGCAACATGTGTCCCATCTATGGACCCAATGACATGGGGCATCCCTCCCAGGGCATAGAACTCACGCTTGACATCTGTCAACTGCTCACGAATTGGGAATTTAATGTACTCATCCAGGTGAACCAACATGGCCTCTAAGAAATCATGCAGAACACGGCTGAACATCGTCTGGGACATGCCCCCGACGTCAGCAATGGTATGTTGGAACGTACCCGTGGCAAGGAAATGTAGAGCTGCCATCACCTTCAACTTGGGTGTCAGTGCACTGGGATACCTGTGGCGCGGTAGGAGTTGTGCTTCCAGCCGGCCAGTCAACTCATCAATCAACCGTTGGCTGAATCTGTAGCGGCGTATACAGTCCCGTTCATGCAGGGCAGCCATGTCTGGCATACGTCGAGGGAGAGGCGGAGCCCTGCAGTGAAATGGAAGGAACACCGAAGAGTGAGCACTGTACAACGACATTGTCAATGCACTGAGCACATGTTACACAGCCAATACACAAATGCCACATACTGAGTCAGGTCTGTGCCACATTTCCTGGACACGTGCGCCAGTCAGGTGACACTCCTACCAAGGGACAGCCACTAACGGAGTGGGGCAAGCTCACGATGACATGGCATGAGACTAGCTGTGGGCCAGTGTAAGTGAACATGCACACGCATCACAGGATTCACAGACATCCACACATGTGCAGAAGTAGTATGCGTATGGTACAGACAGGTTGGTGGATGCGATATGCACTGGTCACATGTCATAGGAAAAGGACAGGCCACACACATTGCCTTGGAGGGGTACATGTCGAGACAGAACATACATAGAGAGAATGTGGATATGTACTTGTTTTGATACTCCGTGTAGTTGCATACATACACACCTCATGGCAGATCACATATGTGGGCTGGTGTGCGGAACAGTGTGCCATGGCCATCTACACACAGACACATGTTGGCAGCAGCAACTGCTGATGCATTGGACCACACACCTACAGCAAAATCATGGAAACACATGCCACACACATGACATGGTTGCAGCGTGAAACGCAGCCATACACATGTCATGTGTAATATTGCGTGTACCTGGCATCAGGGGACAGGTGCGGGTGTCCGTGACAGGGACATGCAAGTGACTCATGGCTCCACTAGTGTGTACGACATGCACACATGTCAAAGGAGTGCAGGGGATGTATGGTACAATGCGCACCATCACACACGACATGTGTACACAGCTCATCGTACATATGCTTTGCGCACACCTCAGGGGTAAAGTGCCACATCACATCCTGACACACCTGTGTCACACACATGTGGTATTGCACAGACAATGCATTGGTGTCCACCCTTGGCAAAATCTGACCGCTCCATTCCTGTCTGTGTGCCGCCTGTCACCACTGACAGGTGTGAAACGCACTGTACATACACTCTGAGTGCGTGTATAGGGTCCCTGGGCCAATATGGGCGCTGGCGTATGCGTACGCCACAGTAGTATGGACTGTACACGCGGTTGTACGGTCCGGATCACAATATGGGCGCTGGCGTATGCGTACGCCACAGTAGTACGGACTGTACACACGGTTGTACGGTCCGGATCACAATATGGGCGCTGGCGTATGCGTACGCCACAGTAGTACGGACTGTACACGCGGTTGTACGGTCCGGATCACAATATGGGCGCTGGCGTATGCGTACGCCACAGTAGTACGGACCGTACAAGCGCTTGTACGGTCCGTACTACTGTGGCGTACGCATACGCCAGCGCCCATATTGTGATCCGGACCGTACAAGCGCTTGTACGGTCCGTACTACTGTGGCGTACGCATACGCCAGCGCCCATATTGTGATCCGGACCGTACAAGCGCTTGTACGGTCCGTACTACTGTGGCGTACGCATACGCCAGCGCCCATATTGTGATCCGGACCGTACAAGCGCTTGTACGGTCCGTACTACTGTGGCGTACGCATACGCCAGCGCCCATATTGTGATCCGGACCGTACAAGCGCTTGTACAGTCCGTACTACTGTGGCGTACGCATACGCCAGCGCCCATATTGTGATCCGGACCGTACAAGCGCTTGTACGGTCCGTACTACTGTGGCATACGCATACGCCAGTGCCCATATTGTGATCCGGACCGTACAAGCGCGTGTACAGTCCGTATCACTGCTTGTGGGGTGCCCTAGGGCGTGGAACGCACCGTACCTGTGTGTAAATGTATGAAATCACATAGGGGACACATGAGGGACAAGTATAAGGGCCTAAATGCATGATGGTTGCCATGGAGACTGAGTTAGAATTTTGAATTTGAGCACCAGGTGCCCAGCAGAAGTCAGTTTGAAAGAATCTACATTGTTGCAAAGTGGATGTTGACTTGACATCATCATCAAAACTGAAACCATGCAAAGCCACACACTGGGGTAGGTTTGAAGGGATTGGATGAAACGTAGGATGCAAATGTGACTGACCAATCAATCTGTACTCCTGTACATGAACAGGCCAGCCAGGCAGATATAAGCCAGCCAGGTCCCATGAGAGAGCACTTGCCTGCACATCCATTCATCCATGACCACTGCTGCTGATAGTGATTCCTCTGGCACCATGTCGAGGACTGTGGAGAGGTCACAGCCATTCACCCAGGAGGAGAACCTTGCCCTGATAGATGTGATCCTCCCACAGTTCCAGAGCCTGTATGGTCGACCAGGGGTTCAGGTGAGTGCAGACTCCACTAGCTTAGACTGTGCCCCTTTTGTGTGACAGTGAATTCTGGCATTGTGTCCATGTGTGACAGACATGCACTGTTGTTTAGAGTGGGTCCCAGGGTGTGGAAGGCCTCATGTCACCCATGCAGAGCATGCTGTGTTTCCTGTGTGCACTCCTCACTTGCATAGTGCCTACTGTGACAATGAATGCATGGTGCATGCCACATTCTGCCTGCATACTCCTCCTGGGGATGTTGTTTCCACAGTCCTGATGTGATCCTGTGTTCCCCCCAGTGTGACAAGTGACAGTACCCATGGATGTGTGTTTGTTCAGTGTACCTGTGCTGTGAGTGTCCAAAGTCCGTGTTCGTCCCCTGCACATTGGTGTGTGTGTAAGTCCCCTGTCATGTGGGTGAGTGCATATGGGGAGTGTTGCACACAAGCAGCATGAGGGATGGTTATAGCCTGGCCATCCGATGTGAGCAGGGAGCAGTGCTGTGTGCATGCCGTGCTGAGCCAGCCCCACACCTGTGACACCCCCCGTCTACTGGCACATGGGCAGAGTGAGGTGTGTACCCACAGTTGGCAATGCCATGTGATTGTCCTGTACCTGTGTGTGTCTGTGTACTCTGCTGAGGTAGCATCAGTGTGCTGGGGCAGGTGACTGCTGTGAGGTGCTGTACATAATCCTGGTGTAGCCTGTGAGGCACAGTGTGATCCCTGGTCAGTGAGTGTGTGGTGCCCCTCATGCCACCCGTGTACTTTCAATGACACGTAGTGCATTTGGCCTTCCACAGTGGATAATGTCCCTATGACAAAGGGGCAATCAGTTGCATGCATACCATGGCCTGTTCATAATGAGGATT
Source organism: Triturus cristatus (assembly GCF_964204655.1). Lineage (NCBI taxonomy): Eukaryota > Metazoa > Chordata > Amphibia > Caudata > Salamandridae > Triturus > Triturus cristatus. Next base: position 1,011,006,957 of record NC_140583.1, on the reverse strand, counting down.
GTACTATATGTGTGTCTCTGTGTCTTTGCTCATGTGGATTAATGTATTCTCACTTTTGAATCCTCACAGGTAGGCGCCATTGCCAAGGGCGAGATCTGGAGGGAAGCCGTCAGTGCCGTGAGGGGTACAGAGGGTCAGAGGCGGAGCCTGTCTCAGGTGAGGAAACGCTGGCAGGACATCCGGTGCTGGACGAGGAGGATTGCACGACTCCTGCTGGGGGACTCACCTGAGAGCCGTAAGAACCGTGGGCGCCGTCGTCTGACCCACATCCAGAAGCGTGTGCTGGCGGTGGTCTTCCCCGATATGGACAGGCGCCTACAGGAGAAGCAGCAGCAGGAAGGGGGTAGGTACATGTGTGTCAGTTGTGTGTCCCCAGCCAATGTAAGTGCGCGGTTGCATGGATACACTGCCAGGGTTTGATTGTGCAGTGCGCCAACTTCTCCCCAAAGTAGCCCAGTGCTGTTCTCACTCCCTCCCTTCCCCTCCTTGCCATGTGTTCCCTGGTCTGTGTGTAGCCACTCTTGCACAAGGTTATTTAGGCAGGCTGTTTATGCTGGTGCCCAATGCTAGCAGCATCATGTGTGGGGGTGATGTGTCACAGGTCTGGGGACCTTGCGTGTGCCATGGCCAATGTCAGTCTTTGTGGGGTCCATGTCACTTGGCAATGATTGTGAATCACGACATAGGGGTGTGTCTCCAAAGTGTACAGCCTTCCAGCATGCATGTCCAATTGTGTGCCCTCTGACATGATGTGCCTGAGTGGGAGGCCTGCTAAGTGCAGGGACGGTTGCTTAATTTGCAGTCATGTCCATCCTGGACCATGGAGGAGTGTGGGCACTACTGTGCCCTGGGGCACCTCTTCCTAGGTATCATGTGCGTCATCAAACAATATGAACATTCACTGTGTCTTCGCCAGGGGTTGGGTAGGGTGGCATTGTACCCTGGGCTCAACTGTTATGACCTACAGGTTGCTACATGTGTCCACTGTACAGGGGGACCCATTTTGCTTGTGCATACTCACAGTGGGCATTACCTGTGTGTGTTGTTAAGACAATCTGATGATGTTTGCTTGTCAATGATGTGTGGACAGGCGCACGAGGGGCAGTGTGTGTACAGTCATGAATTAGTGGAGGCCATGTGTTTTCATCCCAGAGTAAGGGGTGTACATACTTTCTCCGTCTCCATGAGATTGTCTCAGGTGTGGGTGGTTTGTGCGTACAAGGCCTACATGTCAAGAGCTCCATCCTCCTTGCTGGGTTTGGCCTGTGTGTGATGTTTGACTGGACATACGCTCAAGGTGCAGTGACCCGGTCATGTTTGGCATGGTTTCATGTATTGCCTTTGCAGCATGTGCCAAGAGTAAATGGATATGATTCCTGCTCATCCCTTTTTGACGACGCAGTGTGGTGCAGATGCTGTGCACATTTGTCCCCAGAGGCTGGCTCCTCTGTAAAATTTGAAGTGAAGTGATTTGCTATTGTGTCATGCTCTCCATTGTTTCTCAGTGGCATGGTGGGTCGACAAACTGTGTGTTCCATGGCCTACATGTGTACATTGTTTTGTAGGTGTAACTCCTGTTGCTTTTCAGGCTATGCAATGTGACCTATGTATCTTTGACTCATGTGACCTATGTGTACAGGTGTCTGATTATCTCCTGTCTCTTCACCTTGCCCACAGCATCGCCGGGGGACACGGAAGGAGACACTAGCACGGACCGGGAGGAGGGATTGAGCACCAGTGCCAGCAGTGCTGTCCTGTCTGGCACATGGAGTGGCACGGAGGCCGAGGGGAGTGAGGCAGAGGACCTGGTGACTGCCAACACAGACTATGACGCAGACGGGTCCGAGGCTGAGCTCCCAGAGGTGGCGGAGTCTGCCCACCCAGCTGAAGGCAGCCCTCCACATCCCCCCGCCACCTCAGTTTCCATCACCGGCCTCCCACCTGCTCGTGGCCCTTCCCTCCGTGCTCGGTCCCCACATGTCTCCTTCCTGCCAGGCACCGCACCCCCTGCCCCTGTCACCACTGCTGCGGTGAGTGCGGAGTCTGTGGACATCCTGAGGCAGTTGCAGGTTGGTCAGACTGCGATGCTAAATGTCCTCCATGCCCACACCCAGGTGCTGACCCAGATGGAGGCATACATGGAGGGCATGTCGGCTGCGCAGTCTGACCAACGGCAGTTGCTGAGGTCCATAGACTCCACACTGACTGCAGGACTGGATCTCCTGCAGCGCTGCCTACCCCCCCTACCCCTGCCCCATCCACAATTCCCACTCCCGTGCCTGTCCCACGCACATCCAGACGTCAGCGTGCACGCACCCCAACAGACACAGGCACCACACCACCAGGGAAGTCGAAGCGCACACCTCCTGTCACGCACACACAGGGTGATGTAGGCACACCCACTGGGTCGGGGGGGAAACGTACAACACGCAGCCACAGTGGGAGTCCGCAGTCCACACAACCCACTCCCTCCAAATCCACTCCCCTTAGCTCTCCTGGCCAACAGTCGGTGACAGCATCATCCACTGCAAGTGTGCCCCCCAGCCCGAGGATGACACCACCCCGCAAGCGGTGGAGGCGGGACCCAGCCAGGGGAGTTCAGTCCCCCACCCTGTCCACACCCTCCCCCAGTGGCGCTGTGACCCATCCCTCTCCCCCCCCCCTCCTTGGGGCCTGTGGTTCGATTGGGTGCGGGGGAGTCGCTGGGGGAACTTGCCGACGTGTGCAGCGCCATTCTGTCCTCCACCTTTGGCGCTGGCACCCCCCCTGTGGCAGGATCATCCCTCCCTGCACCCACAACACCTACCCTTGCCCCTCCTGTCCCTGTGGTGCCTGTTTCCACCCTCCCCCCTGATGCCCCCTCTTCTGTGGATGAAATGGACATGTGAACTGTGCAGGCAAGCTAGGGGACACACGTCCCGATGTGTACCCCCCCCGGACTTTGCTGCTGGCCTGGCCCATGGCCCTTGTACATAGTGGACATTTTCTCAGAGATATTTTCCTGCTGAATAAAGCCTTTTCTTTTGGTTTTGCACACTGATGCTTTCCTGGACTTGCTGTGGGTGCTGGTGCTCCCTGAGTTGGGGTGGTGATAATGTGTTAGGGGTCTGTGAAATGTTGGAGTGTGCTGCTCATGGGGTGTACCCTGCCATCTGCGTGCCATCACAAAGGTCTCTGCCAATGGTATTTGGTCATGTTTGCTCTCACTGTATGGTGACATTGTCCCAAGGTGTGTTCCATCCTCTGTGGAGCAGGCCATTTTCCCTGCAGGGTGTCTCCCAAATGCTGTGCTGTGCTGTGTCTACATTTCCTGGATGTGTGAGGGTTGCCTTTCAATATAGCCATGCTGGCTCAGCGAAGGCTCCACCTGCATCTGGGGTATCACCCTTGTTGGTCACTGAACTTGTTGATGGGGTATATTGTCCTATATCTGGGCACTGCTGGGAGGACTCTTCACACACCCCTCCTGTGTCTGGGCACTGCTGGGAGGACTCTGCACCCACCCCTCCTGTCTCTGGGCACTGCTGGGGGTGTTAGGCACACACCATTCTTATTGCAGGTTAGGTGCGTACATACACGGGTGGTGGTTCGGTGCGTACATACACGGCTGGGGGGGGTTCGGTCCGTTCATACACGGGTGGGGGTTTGGTGCGTACATACACGGGTGGGGGTTCGGTGCATACATACACGGGTGGTGGTTGGGTGCGTACATACACGGGTGGGGGTTCGGGGCGTACATACACGGGTGGGGGTTCGGTGCGTACATACACGGGTGGGGGTTCGGGGCGTACATACACGGGTGGTGGTTCGGTGCGTACATACACGGCTGGGGGGCGGTTCGGTCCGTTCATACACGGGTGGGGGTTTGGTGCATACATACACGGGTGGGGGTTCGGTGCGTACATACACGGGTGGTGGTTGGGTGCGTACATACACGGGTGGGGGTTCGGGGCGTACATACACGGGTGGGGGTTCGGTGCGTACATACACGGGTGGGGGTTCGGGGCGTACATACACTGCTGGGGTGGGGGTTAGATGCGTACATACACGGGTGGGGGTTCGGTGCGTACATACACGGGTGGGGGTTCGGGGCGTACATACACGGCTGGGGGGGGGGTTCGGTCCGTTCATACACGGGTGGGGGTTTGGTGCGTACATACACGGGTGGGGGTTCGGTGCGTACATACACGGGTGGTGGTTGGGTGCGTACATACACGGGTGGGGGTTCGGGGTGTACATACACGGGTGGGGGTTCGGTGCGTACATACACGGGTGGGGGTTTGGGGCGTACATACACGGGTGGTGGTTGGGTGCGTACATACACGGGTGGGGGTTCGGGGCGTACATACACGGGTGGGGGTTCGGTGCGTACATACATGGGTGGGGGTTCGGGGCGTACATACACGGGTGGGGGTTCGGTGCGTACATACACGGGTGGGGGTTCGGGGGCGTACATACACGGGTGGGGGTTCGGGGCATACATACACTGCTGAGGTGGGGGTTAGATGCGTACATACACGGGTGGGGGTTCGGTGCGTACATACACGGGTGGGGGTTCGGGGCGTACATACACTGCTGGGGTGGGGATTCGGTACGTACATACACGGGTGGGGGTTCGGTGCGTACATACACGGGTGGTGGTTGGGTGCGTACATACACGGGTGGGGGTTCGGGGCGTACATACACGGCTGGGGTGGGGGTTAGATGCATACATACACGGGTGGGGGTTCGGGGCGTACATGCACGGGTGGGGGTTTGGGGCGTACATACACTGCTGGGGTGGTGGTTCGGTGCGTACATACACGGGTGGGGGTACGGGCCGTACTTCCACGGGTGGGGGTACGGTCCGTACATACCCCTACCCACGCTCTGCGTACCTGGGTACGGCCCGTACCCATGCCTTTGGTGGGTGGGTACGGTGCGTCCCCCCATTGTTGCGGTGCCGTGGGGTCCACACCGTACACAGGCCTTGGGGGCGTGGCTACGGGTCGTACCACGCGTACCCCTACATGACCCCAGCAATGCTGTTACGAGCCGTACCAAGGCCTTTCTGACGTGGGTACGGGCCGTACCGCCATTGTTGGAGTGACGTAGGGGGACGCGTGGTACGTTCCGTACCCACGCTCTTGCGGCCTGGGTAGGGTACGTACCGGTTCGCGTGACCATCCACTTCCGTTGTGGCGGACGCTTGCGTTGCTGGCCTCGCCCCCACCCCCTGGAAGTGACCAGGCCCTGATGGTCAGGTATGTCCAGGCCATGTGTGATTTGGTACCATGTGTTGGTGTTGTGTGTCCTGCCCCTGCCCCCCCCTTTGCCCCTGGTTGTTGTGCTGACCTTCTGTGGCGTCTGCGTCGGTTCCTGTACGCCAGGTGGACTGCTAGGAGGGCAGGGATGGCACGTAGGTTCGGGTCCATGTCTGTTCGTCGCGTCCAGCTGCTCCTTGCGTGTGTCGTCCTGATTTCCCGGCAGTTTTTGGCAGCCGGTAAATATTTTCCGTGCGGGATGACGTCGGTTCGATTCGTACTTCCTGGTTCGTGAAACGTAGGCTGGATGCGTACCGACGTCAGGTCGGCGCCTTTCAGGATCGGAATTGTGTTTAGTTTCTGTTCGGTCGGTGTTTTGTTCGATTCGTACGGAAATGGTGTTTCCGTGCGAATCGTACTTGCATTTTCGGATGGATTTAGCACCGGGTACGAGTCGGACGGAGATAGGGCTCCGTCCGACGGTTCGTACCCGGTTTTTACCGGATCGGAATTGGCACCTAACTTGCTGAGGGGCATATTTACAAGCAGGCGATAAAAAATTATCAACGCTTTTGCGGCCGTTTTCGGCCGAAAAGCGGCGATAATTTTATCGCCTCATTAGCAAGGCCACGCTAACGCGTGAAACCTTGCTTTAGCGTGGGGATTCTTTACGCCGATCTTTGCATCTCTAATGAGATGCAAAGTGGGCTTTCCCGGCCTAACATGACAGGAGAAATGTCGCAAAGCGACATTTCTCCTCTCTTCAAGCCCCACGCTATGAAGCATAGCGTCAGGAAAAGTAGCGATACCCCTGTTATCGCTACTTTCCTTACGCCGGCTTCAGGACTGACTTAGCCATGATATCCTATGGAGGGTGGATATCATTGCTAAGCTTGTGAGTCCCTATCAGCAAACTAACGCCACAATGAGTGAGATTATCGCTGGGTTTCCAGCGATAATCTCACGTTAGGCAGCTAGCGTGAGGATTTTTATCGCTGAGGAGATAAGCGTTGCTAATAGCACGCTATCTCTGCGATAAAAATCCTCGTTACCCGGTGATAATTATCCTCACGCTAAGAGCGCTGAGCGATAATTATCGCCGGTTGTTGCTGATATGCCCCTGAGTTACATACTTGCTCAATTGTGCCGAAGTTCAGCACATGTTCCCTTGTCTGAGCTATACCTGATGCATTCTTTGCAGAAGATGCATTGTATAATACAAATCAGATTTTCCCAGTAGGTAGTCCTTGGAAGTTGTCAGAATTTTTTTTTTATTGGGAAGTAAAGTATGTTTTTCTACAACCAGTATGATGTTGGCCCAGGGCGAGTCCTAGTTTTGTTGGCTTCAGTTCTAGAATTAGTTTTAGAATTTAAGTACATGGATAGTGGTATTGGTGGGGATTTGTAAAGTCAAAAGGAAGAGTACTCAAATCCCATTTGTGCCAAGGTGTCGTTTGAGCGGTGTTTAGCCAAAATATTGAGTTTTAAATTTCGACCTACAATAATATCGTCATTTTAATATCGTAGGTACAGAATATCGAAGTCAAGAATATCGACGGACAGAATATCGATCCCAAGGTAAGTAATATCGAAGTAATTAATATCGATGTAAGTAATATCGTAAGTAAAAATTTCGATGTCAATAATATCGATATTTATTTAGTGTAATGTAATTTAATATGTATTTTATTTGTATGTTAAAGATTATTGTAATGTATTTTAATACATTTAAAAATAAATGTTTAGAGATTAATAATTATTTTAAATTTAATTTAGCGTTTTAGTATCAGAGCGGGTTGTGGGTTTTTAGGGGAATAGGGTGGGAAGTAATTTAATTATAATTAATGAATTAATATGTATTGTTTAATTGGTATTTATGATTAATTAATTGGTAATTAATTAATAATTGGTAATTAATTGTTTAATTAATTGTTAATTAATTATTAAATGTAAAATTATTTTATTAATTGGTTAATTATATACATTATAATTAGTTTATTATTAATATTTATTTATTGTTATTGTTAATTAATTAATTGTTAATTAGTAATTAATTGGTGATTTAATTTTATTGAGTGATTAATTGATAATTAAATTAATTATGTGAATTTTTATGTGGAGTGGGTTGTGGGTTTATAGGGGAATAGGGTGGGAAGTAATTTATTTATAATTAATGAATTAATATGTATTGTTTAATTGGTATTTATGATTAATTAATTGGTAATTAATTAATAATTGGTAATTAATTTTATTAATAGATTAATTAATTGGTAATTAATTATTAATTGTAAAATTATTTTAATATGTGGTTAATTATATACATTATAATTAGTTTATTAATAATATTTATTTATTGTTATAGTTAATTAATTAATTGTTAATTAGTAATTAATTGGTGATTTAATTTTATTAAGTGATTAATTCATAATTACATTTATTATGTGAATTTTTATGTGTAGTGGGTTGTGGGTTTATAGGGGAATAGGGTGGGATGTAATTAAAATAAAATAAATAATGATATATTTTATTTATTTGTAATTATTATTAATTAATTGTTATTAGTTAGTTAAATATAGTAAATATAAATAATTTATTATTGTATTTTATTTGTTGTTATTGCTAATTAATGTATTGGTAATTATTAATTAATAGGTGAATATTTGTAATTTCGTAGTTAATATGTATTAATTAGTCAATTAATAACTATATTAATTATAAAGAATGTATTATTAATTGTAAATAAGAGATGAATTGATATTTAAATCTATTGTGTATTTTGTATGTGTAGTGTGTTGTGTGTTAAAGGGGGAATAGTGTGGGATGTAATTTAAATGTATTTATTTAAATAGTTATTTTACATAAGTGGTATTTAATAATAATCTTTTTTTTAAAACATTGTTAACATTAGGGGTGGGCGGAATTTGCGAAATTAACTTTCGCAAATTATCGCGAAAATGTTTAAAATTATCGCAAACAAGCGGAAATATCGCGAAGATGCGGAAGTTATTTTCCGGCATGTTCGCGAGATTTTCTGCATGGTTGCGGGTCGCCAACTTACCCAAGTGGTTGCTTGCGGGCGCGGCCATCTTGTTTTGAGTTGTCTCGCGGTGCATGATCGCGAGAAGAAAGACGTGATCGCGCGACGCATGACGTCACTGCGGGCGTGAACTGTCGCGAGACAGCGCAAATGGCTAAAAACAATACAACATCTCATGGAGAACGCGACCGGATCAAGAAAACTTGTCGGCGAACGCAGGGATTCAGGTAAGGCGATCGCGCGCGCGCGAGAATGTATTATTTTACAGCGCGAGCAAGAAACAAATTATCGCCAAGCTGCGGTAACCGGAATTTTTGACATTTTCGCGCTCTCCGCGGAACGCGAAAATGTCAAATTATCGCAATTTCCGCGAACGGAACGAAATTTTCGCCCAGGCCTAGTTAACATGCAATTTTTTTATAAGAAATTATTGAATTGGTTATAATGTTCATAAAATCACTATGCTATCTAGTGCTTTCCCAACTGTTTTACTATCTGGAGTGGGAATAGTAATTTTTACCCCTACGCTATCCAGCGCTTTCCCTACTGTTGCACTCTCTGGAGTTGGAATAGTAATTTTTACCCCTACGCTATCCAACGTTTTCCCTACTGTTGCACTCTTTGGAGTTGGAATAGTAATTTTTACCCCTACGCTATCCAACCTTTTCTCTACAGTTGCACTGTCTGGAGTGGGAAGAGTACTTTTTACCCTTACGCTATCCAACACTTTCCCTACTATTGCACTCTCTGGAGTGGGAATAGTAAATTTTACCCTTACGCTATCCAACACTTTCCCTACTATTGCACTCTCTGGAGTTGGAATAGTAATTTTTACCCCTACGCTATCCAACGTTTTCCCTACTGTTGCACTCTTTGGAGTTGGAATAGTTATTTTTACCCCTACGCTATCCAACGTTTTCTCTACTGTTGCACTGTCTGGAGAGGGAATAGTAATTTTTACCCTTACGCTATCCAACACTTTCCCTACTATTGCACTCTCTGGAGTGGGAATAGTAAATTTTACCCTTACGCTATCCAACACTTTCCCTACTATTGCACTCTCTGGAGTTGGAATAGTAATTTTTACCCCTACGCTATCCAACGTTTTCCCTACTGTTGCACTCTTTGGAGTTGGAATAGTTATTTGTACCCCTACGCTATCCAACGTTTTCCCTACTGTTGCACTGTCTGGAGTGGGAATAGTAATTTTTACCCTTACGCTATCCAACACTTTCCCTACTATTGCACTCTCTGGAGTGGGAATAGTAATTTTTACCCTTACGCTATCCAACACTTTCCCTACTATTGCACTCTCTGGAGTGGGAATAGTAATTTTTACCATTACGCTATCCAACACTTTCCCTACTATTGCACTCTCTGGAGTTGGAATAGTAATTTTTACCCCTACGCTATCCAACGCTTTCCCTACTGTTGCACTCTTTGGAGTTGGAATAGTAATTTTTACCCCTACACTATCCAATGTTTTCCCTACTGTTGCACTCTCGGGAGTTGGAATAGTTATTTTTACCCCTACGCTATCCAACATTTTCCTTACTGTTGTTTTTGTTGAAGTTGGACTAGTAGTTTTATTGTGTCTGATATTTAATATGTTTTGTAATATTTTAGCTATTGTAATATATAATTAATAATAAAAATTATTCAAATTAAAAATATTGATTATTATTTGCTATATGTAATTATTTAATATTTATTAATGTTATTGTTTATGTGTATAGATGTATTGGTAATTTAAATAAATATTTAATCATTTATATGTTACAGAAATTATTATTAAAAGTAATTATTAAGTAAGTGTATATATTATATATTATATATATGTGTTTAATTAAAGTTTCATTTAATTATATATATTTATTGTAAATTTTACATATTATAAAATATATTTAATTATGTTTCTTTGATTTATAAGTATTATTTGGTTTATTTTACATATATTTTTAAAGTAAAAAAAAACGATATTTTTGAATTACGATATTTTTGACATCGATATTAAATTATCGATATTTTTGTACTTACCATGTTGTAGATAGGATGTCGATATTCTTGACCATGATATTTTTGTTGCGATATTTTTGTAGGTCGAATTTTTGTCTTTCGAAATTATGTCATACAACCGTTTGAGCAGTAAAACTTTCACTCTTTTCTTGAAGTTAGTTAGTGAGAGGTTGGTACGTATCTCTGGCAGCAGGGAGTACAAGATTATCTGTGCATTGCTGAAGAAAGAGCGTGCTGGGTCATTCCCTTCTTGAAATGGGGCAGGGCCAGTGGTAGCGAGTCAATGCTTGGTAGGGTGCATGACTTCATATCAATGTTCTACTTGTTTCCTAGCACATTCTTGTGCCGATCACGATCCGGTAAAAAAATAGCCCGTACGACTCGTATCCGGTCTTTTTACCGTACGAATCGTACAAGTGCCGTACAAACTGCCAATTACGATTCGCATGGGAAAAAGACCATATGAATCGCATTGGGAACAATTCCCCACACGTCCTCGGGTCGGAAATTGTCTCCGACACGTCCCCGGACGATTTACCGTACAAATGTGAAAAGTCACGTCCGACCGCGGAATCACGATCCATCCCATGCGTCCGATGTTACAACCGTATGGAAAAAACACCGTCCGCACCGAACACCCATAGCAACCATGGAGACATGTGCCCACATATGCGCCGAACACCCCCCCAGCCCCCGTACGTTCGAGTCGTACCCCCGTGTATGTACACCCGTGTACGTTCGAGTCGTACCCCCACCCGTGTATGTACACCCATGTACATGCGAGTCGTACCCCCACCCGTGTATGTACACCCGTGTACGAGTCGTACCCCCCGTGCATCTACACCCGTGTACGTTCGAATCGTACCCCCACCCGTGTATGTACACCCGTGTACGAGTCGTACCCCCGTGCATGTACACCCGTGTACGTTTGATTCGTACCCCCACCCGTGTATGTACACCCGTGTACGTTTGAGTCGTACCCCCACCCGCGTATGTACACCCGTGTACGTTCGAGCCGTACCCCCACCCGTGTATGTACACCCGTGTACGTGGTGTACTCCCCGTGTATGTACACCCGTGTACGTGTCGCACCCCCGTGTATGTACACCCGTGTACGTGGCGTACCCCCGTGTATGTACACCCGTGTACGTGTCGCACCCCCGTGTATGTACACCTGTGTACGTTCGAGTCGTACCCCCACCCGTGTATGTACACCCGTGTACGTGGCGTACCCCCGTGTATGTAAACCCGTGTACGTGTCACACCCCCGTGTATGTACACCCGTGTACATGTCGCACCCCCGTGTATGTACACCCGTGTACGTGGCGTACCCCCCGTGTATGTACACCCGTGTACGTGTCGCACCCCCGTGTATGTACACCCGTGTACGTTCGAGTCGTACCCCCACCCGTGTATGTACGACCCGTACCCTCACCCGCGTACGTATGGAGTGTACCCCAGGCCCCAACATCACCACCTTCACACAACATTGCGCATGTACGAGTCGTACCAAGCCAGACACAAGGACAGCACTGTACAACAAAATGGCCCATGTACACACCGTACACACGCTAAAAACACACGTACACAACCAGGACAAAGCAAAACAACACAAGAATACACCATTCGAATGGCACAAAGCCGCAAAACATGTCCAACAACCACTAAAACAACACATTCACTGACCTGCAACTGCCAAAATCCCAAACAGAGGCCCAAAACACAACCACTCCTTATAACACACCCACCCAAACTTCAAACACAGCCACACCCACCAATGGACCAATAAAAAGGGCCCACACACACAAACCATGAGCCTTTGCAACAGACTCACTGCTGCCAGACCCCACAGACAACCTACAGCACCATACTAGAACCTTTACCACACCTTACACTCGCACACCTTCACACACACACCTTCACAAACACCCCCACAACACATTCACACCCACACCTGCACAACCACACCCACACACCCACAACCATCCACCCCCCCCACCATCCACACCCACACCCCTCACCATGCCCACTAACAAGAATCCAAAGTTCACTAGCCGAGAGTTGGAGGTCCTTGTCGATGAAATCCTCAGAGTTGAGCCACACCTCTTTGGAACATTGGTCAGACAGACCACCATTTCAGAAAAAACATCCATGTGGCAGACCATCGTCGATGCTGTGAATGCTGTTGCGGACACCAGAAGGACCAGGCATGAATGCCAAGCCAGGTGGTACGATCTGCGGAGGAGGGTCCGAGCCAAAATGACGGACGAACACAACCAGGCCAACGTCACTGGAGGAGGGCCGCCCCGCAGACGCGTAGAATACCATCCCTGGGAGGAGAGGGTGATGGCCATACTGCCGGTGGTGGCAGTGGGCGGATTAGACGGACTCCGAGACCCGGGTGAGTACACAAACAACTCACCTCACATGGGGGGAACGTCATCCACAACCAAACTCACAAACAGGCACGCAACCACCCCAAGCTATCGCATGACTCAACCACACTCCATGAACACGCACATGCCACTGGCGCCACCATGCCCCATGCACCCAGCTGGACAATGTCAAGTCACAGGCCACAGAAAACACCAACACATGACACGGTAAGCCAGATAGCGGGAGTGTGGGCCCCAAAAATCACATAGTGCAAATCAGAAGCAGACAACAATGCCCCCTGCGCATATGGCCTAGGTCACAGCCAGACAAACAGTGTGTCCCCACACAGGAAAGACTCGCCAGCAAATGGCGGATGCCTGCATCAACACATGGGGGTGACGGCACGTTCTTGCACTTGACAGCAGCTAATGAACAGCCAACACTGTGAAAGAGTGGCAGCACACACCACCACAGCAGCAGTGCAGACACAGACACTACACCCAATGGGTGCCTGGAGATCAGAAACAAACTCACATCAACAATCCAAGGGCCATTCAAAGATCTGCTAACAGTGTGTGCCCAGGAAGCTGGGCTGAGGTGACAGAGGGTGACACACAGAGGGAGGGAGAGGGGGACAGAGAAGGAGGGAGACACAGGGAGATGGACAGAGGGAGGACGCTGACACACAGAGGGAGGGAGAGGGGGACAGAGAGGGAGGGAACACAGGGAGACGGACAGAGGGAGGAGGCTGACACACAGAGGGAGGGAGAGGGGGACAGAGAGGGAGGGAGACACAGGGAGACGGACAGAGGGAGGAGGCTGACACACAGAGGGAGGGAGAGGGGGACAGAGAGGGAGGGAGACACAGGGAGACGGACAGAGGGAGGAGGCTGACACACAGAGGGAGGGAGAGGGGGACAGAGAGGGAGGGAGACACAGGGAGACGGACAGAGGGAGGAGGCTGACACACAGAGGGAGGGAGAGGGGGACAGAGAGGGAGGGAGACACAGGGAGACGGACTGAGGGAGGAGGCTGACACACAGAGGGAGGGAGAGGGGGACAGAGAGGGAGGGAGACACAGGGAGACGGACAGATGGAGGAGGCTGACACACAGAGGAAGGGAGAGGGGGACAGAGAGGGAGGGAGACACAGGGAGACGGACAGAGGGAGGAGGCTGACACACAGAGGGAGGGAGAGGGGGACAGAGAGGGAGGGAGACACAGGGAGACGGACAGAGGGAGGAGGCTGACACACAGAGGGAGGGAGAGGGGGACAGAGAGGGAGGGAGATGGACAGAGGGAGGAGGCTGACACACAGAGGGAGGGAGAGGGGGACAGAGAGGGAGGGAGACGGACAGAAAGAGGAGGCTGACACACAGAGGGAGGGAGAGGGGGACAGAGAGGGAGGGAGACACAGGGAGACGGACAGAGGGAGGAGGCTGACACACAGAGGGAGGGAGAGGGGGACAGAGAGGGAGGGAGACACAGGGAGACGGACAGAGGGAGGAGGCTGACACACAGAGAGAGGGAGAGGGGGACAGAGAGGGAGGGAGACACAGGGAGATGGACAGAGGGAGGAGTCTGACACACAGAGGGAGGGAGAGGGGGACAGAGAGGGAGCGAGAAAGGGACATACAGGGAGAGCAAATCAGCCTTGTGGGGTGTGGGAATGTCTGCTCGTCAGCAGGTGGACTGCGTGCATGTAGACAAGGGTGGCCAGTGCCAGAACCCCCCCTATTCTCCATGGCAAAACACAGGGCCATGTCACAACCTATGCACGAGCACAACGACAGCTACCTGCATTATATAAGTGTGTGGATCCACTCCATGTGCACACGTACAGTGCTACACGGAAGGCGCCAATGCATGGCTCGCCACACCTGCCCACTCCACTGCTGACTGCAGTCACAATTGACGCAGCAAGTAAGACTGTGCCACACATAGGTAAAGTCGCAAAAGGTGTGGCCAAGGGACATACCCATGCACAAGTGCACTGTGAGTGGAATGCAAGACATATCCAAATTCCCAGAGGAAATGTGCCAACTTTGAAAACAATGAAACATGGATGTTGCATGGAACAAAATTAACATTGTCTCTCTCACACACAGGTCAACGTCGTGGATCACCCCCCAACACTGGGGGGGAAGACTGACAGGACCCGGCTCGGCGGGATGACGGAGCCACCGGCAGCGACGACTCTCACCACTCTGTGGACGAACCCGACCCCGACCCCGACCAACCTGGCCCCTCTGGTGTCCAACGACCTGCAGCACCTGCGTCAGGTACAACTGGGCCAACCACCACCCCCACTCCTGCCACATCCCAGGAGACACCCAGGATCCCTGCCCCACCACCACAATGCAGCCAGGCTGGCCAAGAGGGACACGGTGTCCCGGGCACCCAGGAGGAGGCAGGCGACAATGCAAATGCCACCCCTCAGGGGTCCCGGAGACCCGATGTGCCCACAAGGGCAGGCCAGGTGCAAGTGGGCAGGGGTGGTGGGAGTGGAGGACGGCAGAGGCGCCAGCCTGACCAGTTGGCTGGGGAACCGGTATATTCCCATGTCCGAAACATCCTGGACACATACCGGCAGGACACCACGGGCATGGCCGAGGTTGTGTCCATCCTCGAGGGGATCAAGACCCAGCAGGCCCAGCAACATGCGGAGCAACATGCCTGTCTACTGCAACACCAACGGCGGATGGAGGACAGACAGGCTGAGCTCGTGACGGTGTTCACGGGAATTCACAGTACACTCCGTCGGATGGCCGACAACATGGGCAACCCTCCCTGTGCCACCAGGCGTAGAACATCACCACCCACAGGGAGGGATGAGGAGGAGGAGGAGACATCCGACGGAGCATCCCAAACATCGTCACGGCCTGCTTCTGAGGGTCCCTGCAGGAGGGCGGGTCATCCACGGAAAAGACCGTGAGGGTCGGCGCAACAGCACCATCTCCCAGGACACCTGGCCTGGCACCTGGCCCACTGGAGCAACAGCAGCACAGCAGCAAAAGACATTCTCTGCCACATGGACTTGTTGGTCACTGTCTGACCAATGTTGCCAAAGACTGTGGCATGGACCCTGAGGATTTCAAATGGCAAGGATACCAACTCCCCTAGTGAACTTTGGATTCCACACACCCGGAAAGCCCCTCATGTCAAACCCCCCCCCCCCACCCCAACCAAAATAAAAAGTCACACCATAAAGAGAAGATGCCTACTGATTGCATTATTACCTTACATGTGTCTTGTAAAGTCTAACTATGCCTGAGTTCTCATTTGACTTCAACCATCCACACCCTGGGGCCTGAGTCTGGCACAGGACACACATGGGTCACATTGTAGTAGGCAAGACAGACATGGAGCACCATACACACCCGTGATGGGCCCAACCAGCTGAGGGGGTGGCCGCACAACCGTGCCGACAGACATATTGAGTACAGCGACAGCCATGCACAGAGGTCAGGGATCATGTGGAGTGTCCTGGGGGGCACCCAGGTATGTGTGGACAGGTGGCAGAACCATGTCCTGCAAGCTTGAGTCAGGTGGATGCAGAGAATGGTGGCCTGGCCAACGTTGGATGCATGGGGATGGCACATGTCACAATACCCACACAGTCATGGACTACATGCACAATACACAGTCTAATCCCACACAAACAGCTTGCATCTTGCTACTCTACACATAGACACATAGCCACTATCACGGAAAACCATGCCAGACATGACGGATGCACCGTGGCAACACACCAGCATTGACTGAGAAGAGGCACCTTGGAGGCATAGGGACACCTTTATTAGTCATGTATTCGGGATTGCAGAGGCAACTCGGAGTACACATGAACGGGTCATGTTGAGTAACATGTGGGTCCAACACTGGCACCCCCCTTCTGCAGCACAAATGCGTGATAGCCATGGAACTGGCACACAAGTGTCGGCTAACAGCTAAACACCCCCTGCTGCTCACGGAGAGACTGCCATACACCATTGATCCGCTGATGTGGAAGTCCCACACCATGTCAAGCCAATGCAAACCGTATGTGTCCGAGGGCAGTGTAACACACATTGATGCCATCATCACATTCCACAATCCCATCACTGATGACTGTCAACAAGTCTGACCATCTATTCAGGTGTACCCAGCTGCATGTAATGTGTACCATGGTGATGCGACATGTCTGCAGAGGAACCAAACATCGACAGGGGCAGTGTGCATACATCGTAAACAACTGACACACCCAATACAACCCTGATGCATCCCTTACCCTAAGGAGACTTCCAAACTTGTCCGTGCGCGTAACGCTGAGTCAGCACACGATGACGAGTCCATGAGGAATAGCAGTGCCACAACAATGCAACCAGCAGACGGCATGCGCAAGTACCTGGGGATGAGAAACACACAAGAAGTCAGCCACAAAAAGCACAGCCACTTGCATGTGCATGTACTCGACACATGTAAGGATGACAACATGCCAGGTCACAATTATGACTGGGGAAATACACATCACTGCCACCATCCCTCCAGTGACACATCCACACACACCTCTGACTCACGTGCCATACATGCAAATGGACACACACATCGCAACACATGCCACACGGGGACCAATGCGTGCACACACAGACACTGGTACTCACCACTAAGCAAAGAAGTCGCGTATGAGCCGAGTCCGGATGTCCTCTTGCGGAACCACGTCCTCCACATCACTAGCCCCATTGCCAAGCCCTTTGTCCTCCACGGGTGGATGGTCCTGATCATCTTGATCCAGGATGAGTGGCACAGCTTTCTCAACTGCCATGTTGTGCAGCATGCAGCAGACCATGAAGATTTTACAGACCTTCGCCGGGGAATATGGGAGGGCGCCGCCGGTCTTGTGGAGGCATCGGAATCGGCTCTTCAGGAGGCCAAACGTCCTCTCTATCACTCGCCTTGTCCGGCCATGGGCGGTGTTGTAGCGGAGCTGGGCCGGCGTGATGGGGTTGCGGAGAGGTGTGATCAGCCATGGCATGTTGGGATAGCCAGCGTCCCCTAAATGGAAAGCACATGGACATAAGTAGGACAGGAGAAGCGGTCGTGCTGGAAGTCTACGCAAAATACAGGACAGACAGAGTGTACCCACCAACAACACATGCTCGTTCGTTGCGCAGCTGCGACATCATTTCAGGCACCCTGCTACGCCTCATGATGTAGGCATCGTGTGCTGATCCTGGAAAACGAGCACAGACATGTGAAATCACCATGTTGGACAGACACACCACAAGTTCATTGATGGAGTGATAGTGCTTGCGATTCCTGTACGCTACCTCCTGTGCCTGTGGTGGTACCAAAGCCACATGTGTCCCATCTATGGACCCAATGACATGGGGCATCCCTCCCAGGGCATTGAATCCACGCTTGACCCCAGTCAACATTTCAGGGGTTGGGAAATGGATGAACTCATCCAGGTGAAGCAACATGGCCTCTAAGAAATCATGCAGCACACGGCAGAACATGCTCTGGGACATGCCACCAACATGAGCTATGGTATTTTGAAAGGTACCCGTGGCCAGAAAATGTAGGGCTGCCATTACCTTCAGCTTGGGTGTCAGTGCCGTAGGATACCTGTGCAGCGGTTGCAGGTGTGGTGCCAGTCTCGCCGTCAACTCCAGAATCAACGGTTGGGGGAAGCGGTAGCACCGGTTACAGTCATTCTCCCGCATGGCAGCCAAGTCCGGAATTGGTCGGGGAAGAGGCGGCGCTCTGCAGTAATTTGGAAGTGACAAGGAAGAGTGAGTGCACTACAACAACAATTTATATGTACTGAGCACATGTCAATCTGTCAATACACATATGCGACATACGGAGTCAGGTATGTGCCACATGCCCTGGACACGTATGGCTGGCAGGTGACACTCCTACCAAGACCCAGCTACACACGGAGATTGTGAACCTCCACATGCCAGGGCATGGGATTAGCTGTGTCCCAGTGTAAGTGAACAACCAGACGCAACACAGGAGTGACATACATCCACACATCAGCAGAAGTAAGATGTCGATTGCAGAGACTGGTAGCAGGTCACATGACATTACACTAGGACAGCCCACACACCTTGCCATGAAGGTGTACATGTGATGACTCACCACACAATCATAGAGAGGATGCAGACATGTCCTTGTTACGGTACTCTGTGTCCCATGCATACATACGCACCTCACATCGGATACCACATGTGGCCTGGTGTGCGGAACAGTGTGCCATGTCAATCTACACACAGACACATGTTGGTTGCTGCAACAGCTGATGCTTTTGAGGGAGCACCAACATCAACCCAATGTGAACCCCCCACACATACATGACATAGTCACATGGTGCACCGTGGGTAGTGACCTGTCTGGTGTGGTAACCCCTGTAGCGGGCATCAGGGGACACTTGCGTGTGTTGTTGACCGTGCCATGCCAGTGACGCTCATCCCAAGTGTGCAGTACGACATGCACACATGTCAAAGGAGTCAAGGGCATGCCTGGCACACATTGCACCGTCACACATTACATCTGTACACATCTCATCATACATCTGGTGCCTTCTCGACTCAGGAGTAAGTTGCCACATCACATCCTTTCACACCTGTGCCCCACACATGTAGTACTGCCCAGACAATGCTTTGATGTCCATCCATGGACAAGTATGTCAGCCCTATTCCTTCCTGTGTGCTGCCTGTCACCACTGTGATGTGTGAAAGGCACCGTACTTTCGCTAAGAGGGCCTGTGTACGTTCCCTATCACTATGGGAGTGCTGCCGTATGTGTACCCATAGTGATAGTGAGCATACACACGCGTGTACGGTCCGTCTCACTATGGGTGTTCTCGCGTATGCGTACTCATAGTGATAGTGAGCGTACAGGCGTGTGTACGGTCCGTATCACTATGGGTGTGCTCGCGTATGCGTACTCATAGTGGTACGGACCGTACACCCGCCTGTACGCTCACTATCACTATGAGTACGCATACGCGAGCACACCAATAGTGGTACGGCCCGTACACACGCCTGTACGCTCACTATCACTATGGGTGTTCTCGCGTATGCATACTCATAGTGGTACGGACCGTACACCCGCCTGTACGCTCACTATCACTATGAGTACGCATACGCGAGAACACCCATAGTGGTATGGCCCGTACACACGCCTGTACGCTCACTATCACTATGAGTACGCATACGCGAGAACACCCATAGTGAGACGGACCGTACACGCGTGCGTACGCTCACTATCACTATGGGTGTTCTCGCGTATGCATACTCATAGTGGTACGGACCGTACACCCGCCTGTACGCTCACCATCACTATGAGTACGCATACGCGAGAACACCCATAGTGGTACGGCCCGTACACACACCTGTACGCTCACTATCACTATGGGTGGCGTTGGATGCATACTATGCCTTGTTGTAAACAGCACATTTGTTCTAATATGTCTCTCTGTGACATGTGCCTGGTGTATTGATGTAGTGTCACTTGTTCATCCTCACAGGTAGGCTCCTCTGCCAAGAAGCAGATATGGCTGACCGCCGTCAGTGCCGTGAGGAGTGCGGATGGTCGCAAGCGGCGCCTGGCCCAGGTGAGGAAACACTGGCAGGATATCCGGTGCTGGATGCGGTGGATCTCACGGGTCCTGCTGGGGGACTCACCTGAGACCCATAAGAACCGGGGGCGCCGCCGTCTGACCCACATCCACAAGCGTGTGCTGGCGGTGGTATTTCCAGACTTGGAGAGGCGCTTACAGGAGAAGCCGCAGCAGGAAGGGGGTAGGTACATGTGTGTTTGTTGTGTGTCACCAGCATTTGTAAGTGCACAGTTGCATGGATACACTGCCAGGGTTAAAAGGTGCTGTGCAGATCCAGTTACCCACAGTATAGCTGTTCTCTCCTGCCTCCCTTCCCCTCCTTGCAATGTGTTCCCTGGTCTGTGTGTAGTCACTCCTTCACAAGGTAATGTAGGCTGGCGCTTTCTCCACGTGAACTATGCCTGTAGCATCATGTGTGGGGGTGGTGTGTAACAGGTTTGGGGACCTTGACTGTGCCCTGTCCAGTTCAGTACATGTGGGTTCCATGTCAGTTGGCACTGATGCTGAGTCCAGACATGGGTGTTAGTCTCTCAAGTGTCAGGCCTTACAGCGCGCATGTCCTATGTTGTGGCCTGTGACATGATGTGCATGAGTGTGCGATACGCATAGTGCAGGGATGGTGGCGTGTGTTGCAGTCATTCCCATTCAGGACCATGGAGTTGTGTGGCCACTGCTGTCCCCTGGGGCATATGTTCATAGGTGTCATGTGTGTCATCACAAAACGTGGACACTCTCAGTGTCTACAGCATAGGTTGTGCTCTGTGCCATTGTCCCCTGGCACCATGTATATTGACGTGAAATGTAGTACAAGTGTCCACTGTACAGCCTGACCTGATTTTCCTTGTTCATAGTCACAGTGGCCAGTGCCTATGTGTCTTGTTACAATCATCTGATGATGACCATTGTACATGATTATTTGGACAGGCGCACCTTGGGAATTTGGCGTCCAATCTTGCATTTATGCAGCCCCTGTGCATTTCACCCAGACTAAGAGATGTAAGTGCCACCTGTGTCTCAACAAATTGTCTCATGTAGGGGGTGGTTGGTGCGGGCCAAGCCCACATGTCAAAACTAGAATTCTCCTTGCTAGGTCTGGCCAGTGTGTGATGTTTGTCTGGACATACACTCAAGGTGCAGTGAGCCAGTCATGGTGGGCATGTTTTCAGTATTACCTATGCAGCATGTGCCTCAAGTTAATGGATATGGTCCCTGCTCATCCCTATTTTCGCCAACGCTGTGTGGTGCAGATGCAGTGCTGGATTGTCCCCAGGGCCTGGCTCCTATGTCAAACTCCATTTCATGTAATTTGCTATTGTGTCATGCTCTCCGTGGATTTTCATTGGCATGGTGGGTCAACCAACTGTGTGTTGCATGCCCTACATCTGTACCTTGTTTTGTAGATGTTACTGATCTTTCTTTTCAGGCTATGCACTGTAACCTATGTAGATTGGACTCATGTGACATATGTATACAGGTGTGTGACTAATTGCTGTCTCTTCACCTTGCCCACAGCATCGTCGGGGGACACGGAGGGAGACATGAGCACAGACGGAGCGGAGGGACCGAGCACCAGTGCCAGCGTTGACATCGTGGCACATTGAGTGGTACTGAGGCGGAGGAGAGTGAGGCCGAGGACCTGTCCACTGGCACGACAGAATATGAAGCTGACGGGTCCGAGGATGATCTCTCCGAGTGGGCGGAGGCTGCACCAGCAGCTGACAGCGGCACAACATCACACCCCGCCCCCTCCATTGCCATCAGCCGCCTCCCACTTGCTCGTGTCCCTTCCCAGCGTGCCCGGTCACCACATGTCTCCTTCCTGCCAGGCACCGCACCCCCTGCCCCTGTCTCCACTGCTACCGCCAATGCCGAGTCTGTGGACATCCAGCGGCAGTTGCAGGTTGGTCAGGCTGCGATCCTTAATGTCCTCCATGGCCACAGCCAAGTGCTGCACAACATGGAGGCATACTTGGAGGGCATTTTTTCATCGCAGGCTGACCAACGGCAGTTGCTGAGGTCCATCGACTCGACACTGACTGCAGCAGTGGGTCTCCTGCAGCGCTACGTCCCACCCCCTACCCCTGCCCCATCCACACTTCCCACTCCCATGCCTGTCCCACGTACACCCAGACGTCAGCATGCACCCACCACAACAGACACAGGCACCACACCAGCAGGGAAGGTCATACACACTCCTCCTGGCACGCACACACAGGGTGAAGTAGGCACACCCACTGGGTCGGGGGGCAAACGTAAGTCATGCAGCCAGAGTGGGAGTCCGCATTCCACCCAATCCACTCCCTCATCTCTCCTGGCCACATATCCAGCAAGGACTCCTTCATGGCCGCTCTGTCCCTGAGCCCCACTGTGACACCACCACGCAAGCGGTCAAGGGAGTCCCCTGTCAGGGTGGTTGAGTCCCCCCCCGTCCGCACCCTCCCCCAGTGGCGCTGCGACCCATCCCTCCGCCCCCCCCTCCTTGGGGCCTGTGGTTCCTTCGGGTGCAGGGGAGACACTGGAGGACCTTGCTAAGGTGTGCAGCGAGATCCTGGCCTCCGCCTTTGGCCCAACCCACCCCCTGTGGTGGAGTCCTCCATCCCTGCACCCACGACGCCTACCCTTCGCCCTCATGTCCCTGCGGTGCCTGGTCCTTCCCCCCCACATGATGCCCTCCCCGCTGTGGAAGATGAAGGAGTCTGAATGTGCAGGCAAGCTAGGGGACACGCGTCCAACTGTGTACCCCATCCAGCTGTGACTCATGGACTGCCCTATGGGCTTTGTAAATATTGAACTTGATCCACACACACGTTATTTGGAAATGCTGAATGAAGCCTTTTTTTTTTCCTTAGAACACTTCTGCTTTTGTGGTGTTGCTGTTGGTGGGGCTGCTACATGATTTTGGGTGGTGATCATGTGTTGGATGTGTGGGAAATGTAGTAGTGTGCTGGTCATAGGGGGGACCCTGGTATCTGTGTGCCATCACAAGGTGTTAGCTAGGTTTCTCTGTTCATGTAAGCAGTTACTGCATGGTGAAATTGTCCCAAGGTGTATTCTTTCCTCTGTGTACCCTGACATCTTCCCTGCAGGGTGTTCCCAATTTTGAGCGCTGAGCTGTGTGTACATTAGCTGGGTGTGTGACGGACCCCTTCAACTTTGGCCATGCATGCAGAGCGATGTCTCCACCTGCATCATTCGTGGCATCCTTGGTGATCACTGTACTTGTGTATGTAGTCTGTTGACATGACTTCATGTGGACATGTTCCCTTTTAGGCTGTATGCATGTGTGTACTCCCAGCCTCGCACACATGTGTTACATGTACTGCAGGGTCTTTGTGCACCTGACTGACAATTGTGGCAATTGGATCTGTGGGTACTCCACCCTTATTTGTTTTCCATGGGCAATGCTGGTGGCCACTGCACCCACCCCTCCTGTGTCTGGGCACTGCTGGGAGGACTCTGCACCCACCCCTCCTGTCTCTGGGCACTGCTGGGAGGACTCTGCACACACCCCTCCTGTCTCTGGGCACTGCTGGGAGGACTCTGCACCCACCCCTCCTGTCTCTGGGCACTGCTGGGAGGACTCTGCACCCACCCCTCCTGTCTCTGGGCACTGCTGGGAGGACTCTGCACACACCCCTCCTGTCTCTGGGAACTGCTGGGAGGACTCTGCACCCACCCCTCCTGTCTCTGGGCACTGCTGGGAAGACTCTGCACCCACCCCCCCTGTCTCTGGGCACTGCTGGGAGTGATAGGCACACACCCCTCCTGTCTCTGGGCACTGCTGGGAGGACTCTGCACCCACCCCTCCTGTCTCTGGGCACTGCTGGGAGGACTCTGCACCCACCCCTCCTGTCTCTGGGCACTGCTGGGAGGACTCTGCACCCACCCATCCTGTCTCTGGGCACTGCTGGGAGGACTCTGCACACACCCCTCCTGTCTCTGGGCACTGCTAGGAGGACTCTGCACCCACCCCTCCTGTCTCTGGGCACTGCTTGGAGGACTCTGCACCCACCCCTCCTGTCTCTGGGCACTGCTGGGAGGACTCTGCACACACCCCTCCTGTCTCTGGGCACTGCTGGGAGGACTCTGCACACACCCCTCCTGTCTCTGGGCACTGCTGGGAGGACTCTGCACCCACCCCTCCTGTCTCTGGGCACTGCTTGGAGGACTCTGCACCCACCCCTCCTGTCTCTGGGCACTGCTGGAAGGACTCTGCACACACCCCTCCTGTCTCTGGGCACTGCTGGGAGGACTCTGCACACACCCCTCCTGTCTCTGGGCACTGCTGGGAGGACTCTGCACCCACCCCTCCTGTCTCTGGGCACTGCTTGGAGGACTCTGCACACACCCCTCCTGTCTCTGGGCACTGCTGGGAGGACTCTGCACACACCCCTCCTGTCTCTGGGCACTGCTGGGAGGACTCTGCACACACCCCTCCTGTCTCTGGGCACTGCTGGGAGGACTCTGCACACACCCCTCCTGTGTCTGGGCACTGCTGGGAGTGATAGGCACACACCCCTCCTGTGTCTGGGCACTGCTGGGAGGACTCTGCACCCACCCCTCCTGTCTCTGGGCACTGCTGGGAGGACTCTGCACCCACCCCTCCTGTGTCTGGGCACTGCTGGGAGGACTCTGCACCCACCCCTCCTATTTCACGATATGTACGCTTAGAACATACACGTGTGTGGGTTCGCTCTATGCATACGAGCTGGGGGTACGTGTCGTACATACACGGTTGGGGTGGGGGTACGCACCATACATACGCGGGTGAGGGTACGGGTCATACTTACACGGTTGGGGTGGGGGTACGCTCCATACATACGCAGGTGAGGGTACGGGTCGTACATACACGGTTAGGTGGGGGTACGCTCCATACATACGCGGGTGAGGGTACAGGTCGTACTTACACTGTTGGGGTGGGGGTCCGCTCCATACATACGCGGGTGGGGGTATGTGTCGTACATACACGGTTGGGGTGGGGGTACGCTCCATACATACGCAGGTGAGGGTACGGGTCATACTTACACTGTTGGGGTGGGGGTACACTCCATACATACGCCGGTGAGGGTACGGGTCGTACATACACGGTTGGGGTGGGGGTACGCTCCATACGTCCGCGGGTGAGGGTACGGGTCGTACTTACACTGTTGGGGTGGGGGTACGCTCCATACATACCCGGGTGAGGGTACGGGTCATACTTACACTGTTGGGGTGGGGGTACGCTCCATACGTCCGCGGGTGAGGGTACGGGTCGTACTTACACTGTTGGAGTGGGGGTACGCTCCATACGTCCGCGGGTGAGGGTACGGGTCATACTTACACTGTTGGGGTGGGCGTACGCTCCATATGTCCGCGGGTGAGGGTACGGGTCGTACTTACACTGTTGGGGTGGGGGTACGCTCCATACGTACGCGGGTGAGGGTACGGGTCGTACTTACACTGTTGGGGTGGGGGTACGTTCCATGCATACGGGGGGTGGGGGTGCGGTCCATACATATGCGTCCCCATGCTATGTGATGCTTGTGCGGGCCGTACCCAGGCCTTTGCCACGTGGGTACAGCCGTCCCGCCATAGTTGGGATGACGTAGGTGTGGGCGGGGTACGACTCGTACCCACGCTCTTAAGGCGTGGGTGCGGGACGTACCTGTATTGTTGTGTTGCCGGTTCGCATCGTCAAGCACTTCCGTTGTGGCGGACGCTGGCTTTGCTGGACACGCCCCCACCCCCTCGTAGTGACCAGGGCCTGGGGGTCAGGTATGTCCAGGGCATGTGTGCTGTGTGAATTTGGTGGGGGTTTTGTGTCCTGCCCCTGCCCCCCCCCCTTTGCCCCTAGGTGTTGTTCTGACCTTCTGCGGCGTCTGCGGCGGAACCTGTAGAGGAGGTCGACTGCTATGAGGGCCGGAATGACACGTAGGTTCGGGTCCATGTCTGTCCGTCGCGTACAGGTACTCCTTGTTCGCGTCGTCCTGATTTCCCGGCAGTTTTTGGCAGCCGGAAAATTTTCACCGTGCGGGATGATGTCGGTGCGAATCGTGATTCCTGGTTCGTGAATGGCAGGCTGCGTGCGTCCCGACGTCACGTCGGCGCTTTCCCGGTTCGCATTTGTTTGTTTATTTTAGTCGGTCGGGGTTTTGTACGATTCGTACGGAAATGGTGTTTCCGTGCGAATCGTAATTCCATGTTTGTATATTTTGACGGCCGGGTACGCGTCGGACGGAGAATATGCTCCGTCCGGGTTCGTACCCGGTTTTTACCGGATCGTGATCAGCACCTCTATGTGTGTACAGTTAGTATTGCTACAGATGTTAATGTGGCTCCACAGATTTCTGTGTACCACTTGTAAAGCTCAAATCACAGAAGACAGACTCAGCTTTTCATTCTTCCAAGGTCGTTGTTGCATGATTTTTCTGCTGAGCTTCTACACGTTTAGTGAAATATTTTTAAAATCTGTTAAGGAAAGTGCAGACACTCTTTACAATCGCTTTGATAGGACAGAAAAGTCTGCTTTCTGTCAGAAAAGCTTGGCATCTGAGTGACCCTGCTAGAGGCAATTATGACATGCAAAAGATTTGTATTTAGTCTTAAAACTCAAAGGCACCACTGTGCTAAGAATTTACCACAACTTCCCTTAAGTGAACCTGTCTATGAAGAATGGAGTGGATTGGAGTGGATTATGAAGATAATTTTTTGGCCAAACAGCTTCTCACCCCCGCTCACCTGAACAGTACAATGCGGCACCTGAGGAAATTTAGATAAAGCGCTGTCTTCTTGCCTAAACTGGTTGCCCGGATTAGCAAAGGAGAAAGAAAGATTCACATTCCACCCCGATTGCACAAAAGCATGTGCATTGTGGTGTTCTCCATTTTGATAATCAGAAGCTGCTTCAACATGGGTTCACGTCACAAGAGGGAGGTGGGTAAATGGAAAGAGTGAGCCTGTCTCCTAAGAATCCAGATAACTTCTTTTAATAAAATCAGACTGCAAAGGTCAGTGGAAATTTGCTAATAATAATTTTTAATTACAGCTGAAGCATGAATTGCTCTTGTTCAATTAGAGAGATCACTTTAAAGGTTTTTTTTGCAAAATTACCCAAACAAACTAAGAAGGAATTTGGGGGCATATTAGCAAGGGATGGCGATATAATTATCAGCGCTTTAGCGTCCGTTTTTGGGCAAAAAGCAGCGATAATTATATCCCAATATCATCAAGGACACGCTAGCACATGTTTCCTTGATGTAGAGCCCGTTTTTTCACAGCCTCGCCTCGCATCGCTAATGAGATGCAAAAGAGGCGTGGCTGTGAAAACAACACATGTTAATATCGTGAAGGCAGCTTCGCGATATTAACAAGGAGGTGCAGCGAATAAAACATCGCGCTACCTCAGCCTTAACTCAGGAATTTAACACCTATTAAATTACTGACTAAGGCATACTTTTAATGGGATATGGATTATGCTGATAGGACCACAGGGTCCTATCAGCAATGTTATCACTGTTTTCAATGGAACATCGCTGGAAAACCAGCGATGTTCCATTGAAAACACCGCTATCGCTGAAATATCAGCGCCATAGCGCTATGCTTTGTAAATATAGCGTTATCATGGTGATAATATTCAGCGATAGCTGGCGATAATTTTTCTATCGCTATGAATGGCCAGCGATAATTATCGCTAGCCGTTGATAATATGCCCCTTGATTTCCAGCCGCTTGATATGAATGTGAAGTAGTAACCAACCCATTGCGGCTATCATAGGAGGTGGGGCATGCGTGCAGCGAAACGACTCCTACTGTTGTATTCTGCTTGCTGTTTGATGAATAACCTATGTACAGTATCAATGTATTCCACATCATGCACGAATGCTTCATTAGATAGAAGAGGGGATGAAGCATGTTAACAAGAACTTCCTTAATTAAAAAACAGAGGGGCAGATTTACAACAAAGTAACGCAGCACAGTGCAGCAAGTAATTTTTCTGCACCGTGCTGCGTTAGTTAGCACAGAGATGCGACATATTTACAAGAATATGTCGCATCTCTGTGCTTCCCATGCGGTGGCGCACAAACTGCAGCCATGCTCCAGCCATGCTCCAGCGCAGGCACCCTTGCACCATGGTGCAAGGATGCCTGTGTCATGGGGAGACTGTTTTTGTGCATGAGGGGGCACCTTCCTGGACAAAAACAATCACAAGAGGCTTTTTCCTCTTTCAATGCGTGCTGTAGAATGCAGCACGCATTGAAAGAAGAGAAAACGAGGAGAAATGAAAACATTTCACCTTGTTGCGCCTCACTACGCCTCCTCTAGGATGGCGTAGCATTCACAAGCATCTCCAGATTTACGATTTCTCATAAATCTGGAGATGTGTCTTGTTCCATGGGAGTTGCGTGGGAACACCCACAGCAATACCCCTTCCACACACAGTGCTGCGTGTGAAGGGGCCGTATTTACGAGGACAGGAAAAGTCACGCAGGGTGGCTTTTCCTCTCCTTGTAAATTTGGAGGAGCCCCCTGCGCCACCAGTACGTCACGAAAAGTGACGTAGTGGTGGCGCAGGGGGTTTGTAAATCTGCCACAAAATGTTCTGGACCCCACCTAGTTCTGTTCGCTAGCAATCCACTGAAGTCTCAATCAGATTCAAGCTGGAGTTTTCTTAGCTTTTTACGTCTCAAATGTTAGAGAAAATGAGCTTCTAGAGTCTGTAAACATTGGTCGTTTGGTGTACAATTTCACAAAAAATGAAGCTTTTCAAAAAAGATCTTCTTCCATTTCCACCTACACTCTTAGGTGGTGTCCAATCAAACACCTGCACCAGGGTCACTGATTGTAAGTCCCTCCCTCCTTTACAGGAAGCACTTGCTACATCTCGTCCACTTTTACCTGTAAGGTCATGTGAGGCAAGAGCTGCACACACTCAGGGGCATATTATCAAGCCAGGCGATAAAATTATCGCCGCTTTAGCGGCAGAAAACTGGCGCTAAAACGGCGATAATGAGCTTGATAATATGCTCTATGGAATTCCAATTGAAGCCCATGTTAGATGTGAAGGACATCTAACCTGAGCTTCAATTGGAATTCCATAGAGCATATTATCAAGCTCATCATCGCCGTTTTAGCAGCAGTTTTCTGCCGCTAAAGCGGCGATAATTTTATCGCCTGGCTTGATAATATGCCCCTCTATCTCTGTTGAGGACTCACATGCGAATGTTCTTAACAGGAACCTTCAATTGATGTAAATGTGCTTGCATGATCCACTGTGATTTACTCTGCGGACGTTTGTTATTGTTTGTTTATAACTTTAAGGGGCATATTATCAAGGACGGCGTTAAAAATTATCGCCAGTTTAGCGGCAGAAAACTGCTGCTAAACTGGCGATAATGGGCTTGATAATATGTTCTATGGAATTCCCATAGAAGCCCATGTTCTGGTGTGAACATGGCTTCTATGGGAATTCTCCAGGGCATATTTGTCAAGCCCATTATCGCCGGTTTAGCGGCATTTTTCTGTCGCTAAACCGGCGATAATGTTAACACCGTCCTTGATAATATGCCCCTTAGTGTCTCTATAAAGTTGGACCTGTCTCAATTGGAAACTTCTGCTCACTTTTCAAGATGTACTTTCATTGCAAGTCAAGAATGGATTGCACAGTACATGTTTCCGATGTTACGTCTCACACTCATGTTTATTCTCCCTTGTCCCGAAAAGCTCGCATATAAACTATTGCTGACTCAAAATATTTTGTGCAGTAGACTTGCTTTCCTTAACCCCTTGCATGCCCTTGACGGAACCACTCCGTCATGAGCCACGGGCGCCGTGTGCTCATGACGGAGTGGTTCCGTCATGCTGCGGCCGTTGGCGGCCGCTCCGCCCAAGCGGCGCTAATTCCCCGCCTGTGCGGGCGATTAGCGCAAGTGGGTGGAGTCATGACGGAACTACGCCGTCATGAGCACAGCTTGCCCGTGACTCATGACGGCGTGGTTCCGTCATGAGCAAAGCGGCACCGCAAACCCCCCAACCCCCCCCCAGCGCTGCGGCGGAATTCTCGCTGCAGCGAAGGGGTTAAACCGAGATCACAAGATGTTTGTTTTATGGGGCTCACTGTCAGTGTAAAGGTGCTATGGATAGTAATGTAGGCCATTGTGCCCTACACAAAATCACCTTTTAAACTATATGATACAGAGAGCTTGTGGCTGGAATTTGTGACTAAAGTGCACTAATAGTCAATGAAAATGGACCACCAGATTCATGGGGGCGCGGCAGTGGTGATCTCCCGACCGCCCTATTAGGAGACAGACCACCACAGCCCTGCCGCAGACTACATGAAACCGCCGTTCTCCGGTGGTGTTGCGGCGGTGCAGAGGCATCGATATGCTTGGCAGGACCACCGCGATCCCACCAAGCATATTAGGAGTTTCCTCTGTACCAGGGTTTTCATGGCAGTTTATCCTCCATGAAATCCCTGGCTGAGAGGAAACAAAGGGGGCCATACAGGGCCCCCTGGTGCCTCTGTGTCCGGTGGATGCACACAAGGGGGAAGGGTGCACAACATGTCATAACAGTCCATGCCATTCAGGAACTGCTTTTGGTGTTCCCATTGCAGTGCCCATTTTTAGAGGCCCTCCAGACAGGAGGAAACTCCTAATCTGGCGGGCAGCCTTACCACGGCTTTAGCGATGCGGCGGCGGGGCAGACCGCCAAAGTCCTAATCGGGCCCTAAGAGTTGATTGTAGCAGATAACAGGTAATTGGTGTGGATTTAAGAGGCCTTCTCACTGCTCTATTTTTCAGACAAAATGCCAGAGGTCTGCCAAATAAAGATTTTATACTAAGAAAATAAGATTTATATTTTGAGATGCTCATTGTTTGCTTATTACAAGCCAGTGTCACAATCTCAGGTGCTTTGCCTTGAGACACTAAGAAAGAACTGGGCTAATATATGTATTTTTATTTCTGTCTGATCTTTGCCTAGTTCTGCTCTACATAGTGATAGAAGAGAAGTCTTCTCAGGAAATAATATGCATATTATTAGTTATAGGGTGTTTAGCATCAGCAAAATGTGCTGCTGCATTAAAAAAAGCAGCAGAGGTATAAAATACATTTAATGACCCCAAAGATGCCTTGGGTTATTTGCTTTTGCATTTTACACATTGAATAAAGATTATTTTACGTTGTTGGGTAATGTCAGTGGGATTTTGAGTTTATTTGAAAGTCATCACAAAGGCCTCTGGGCATCGATTTCTATCAAGCTTGTGAGAGGAGCTTTGATTATTTGAAAGCAGTGCAGGGACTGTCTGCAGAAATGGTGTGATGATTTCACAAAGCACTTTACCTTTGTGTTCTGTGCAGTGTGCACCTTTGTTGTGCATATTCTTTGTTGGGGAAAAGAACAATAGCAGCTCAATGTGTCACTAATCAATGTGGTTTATGGTGAGATTGGCAGGAACTAAGCTTTTCTTAGGAACTATGAGTTCCAGCTTCATTTTGACATGTGCTGCAAATGGGTTCCATCCATTTAGTACACTAATAATATTTTTTACTTTTTGTTCATGGGGGGGAGAAGATTTACAAACCCTTTGTGCTGCCAGTGCATCACTTTTTGTGACACACCGGCAGCACATTTCTTTGCCCATATTTACAAGGACAGGATGGCTTTTCCTGTCCTTGTAAATGTAGTCCCTTTAAAAGCAGCACTTTGTGTGAAAGGGGCATTCCATGGGTGTTGCTGTGGATGTTCCCACGCAACACCCATGGAACCAGACACATTTCCAGATTTACAAGAAATCGGTAATCTGGCAATGCGACACCTTCCCTGGGAGGCGTAGGGAGGTGCTATGAGGAGAAATGTATTTGTTTCTTCTCGTTTCTTTTCCTCTCTCTATCCGTGCAGCATTCTGCAGCAGACATTGAAAGAGGAAATCACCTCTGGTGATTATTTATGTACAGGAAGGTGTCCCGAGTTGATTGTTTGAAAGAATGGTAAATCTGCCCCACTGTCTCTTTCTGAGTTTTCTACCCCAAAAAAACATCATGTGAAATGTTTTGTTCTGAAATGGTGAAAAATGTACATATTTGGCATAGTCTCAAATACGGAAAGACATGAGAAGGGATAACACACACTGAATACAGTTTCTGTAGCTAGAGCCTACTTTACAAAAAGTTTATCCCAATTGACATATACATACGTCATCAAAGGGTGGAATGGGGGCCAAAGGACCTAAACTTTATTTTGCCATCACAATAAAGGCATAAAAAGTATACTACACATAAAACATTTCAGTATTGTGATAGGCTTAAAATACAAAAATTACAAATTTCCAGCACCAAATACAATAGTCTCATTAAAAAAGTAGAACAAATATAATTCATAAACACGCACAGTTATTGGATCAATTCGATAGATCGGTTCTTATGTTTGATATAAAATTCATCGGATTAAACGTCTCTCTTTTTTAAAGCAGATAAGAGAAAAGACGCTACTGAAAAACATGTAAAAGGGTCAGATAATGACTGCAAAAAGTAGAGGGCCACACGACACGGTTTAAAATACATTTTGCGCAACAGGGGGACAATAAAGCTTTTTCTCTCATCACAGTAGCATTTACAAAAAAACGGAAGTGCAAATCATTCTGAATAGATCGATCATCACATGCACAGAATGGGAGATCGGAAACTACATATGTATTTCGTGGAAGGCCCGACATCAATGGGGTGTATTTTAACCGAATCTCACCAATATATACCTGTGTTGTAAATTAGTGATGAACGATAAATTAGTTAAATTCATATCCATTTGCATAATGCTCGGGGCAGTCAGGAATGGTCTAACTGTCGATAACTTACCATTTGTAAAATTCCTTCTTGCTTGCAGACTAGACAATAAGTGAGTTTTTAGATCTTTTTTAGAAATAGACTGGTACGATATAGGGTCAACAAAAAGATGATGTGTCCCTGATGCTTTTAGAGTAGATTCGACAAAACGTAGCCAGCTGACCTTACCCACACAATCTAGTTTCAAAACATCATTTATAATATCTCTTGTGAGAAAGAGAGTCTCCTTCCGCCATACCGAGTGCCACATTAGAATTGGTGCCATGCAAATTTTGTCAGTTATGTAGGAGACACTGAGTTCCATGGGGCAGTTAAAATTGGAGCATGTGTTTGGTAATGAGACTAACTTTTTTTTTTAATTGTCTTCTATACATTGTAGTTGAGAGCAGTCTCTAAAGCCCCAGACGGACGCTCTATAAGTGGCAGCAGATACTGTTTTTGCCTCATAAACTGTCTTTATTGCTTCAATGGGTTTTGAGCCAGTTTTTTTATAAATTTAAATAGTGCCCCAATGTTCTTTTCCATAGCAGTACCCTATTTACAACCATACTCAGCCAATTGTTTTGGCAATCAAAAATAATCCCTAAATAATTAAAAGAGTCCACAACTCTCAGCTTGCCTCCCTCAACATTAATTGGTGGTTGTTTCCTGTGCTTCGTACCTGCCATTTTGACAAAAGACTTTGCGTAGTTAATTTTCATGTCCAAGTTGTTCATGAATTGCGTATATTCCATCACTAGGCGGCGCAGCGCATTGCTGGTATGGGCTAAAATCACTGCGTCGTCCGCATATAGTGGTATTGGGACTTGTAATGAATTAATATAGGGAACATCCGGAGTGGTTCCCAGAAGAGCGGATTCAACATTATTAGTGTATAGTGCAAATAAGAAGGGCACCAAAACGCACCCCTGTCTCACCTCTCTGGCAATTTTAAAGTGCGTAGTGCATTCAACTCCCTTTCCATAACGAACCACAGGCTGAGGCACCTGAGTACAGATTGTGGATAATGTTAATTATCTGTAAATCAATCCCCTTTGCCTCCATGATCTGCCAGAGCCTCGACTATGCCACGCAGTCAAAGGCTGCTGACAGATCCAGGAAGGCAAGATACAAATGACCATTATTGGCTGCAGTATATTTTGCTCTTATTAAACTTAGGTTCAGGCACTGATCCACAGTGTCTTTCCCTTTTCTGAAGCCAAACTGACATGGGATTATAATATTTTTTTCCAGTGCCCATTCCTCAAGCCTATTTAAAAGCATTAGTTTTGCAGTGGAATCTATTAAAGATATAGCTCTATAATTTTTCGGAATCAACCTCTCACCCTTTTTATAAATAGGGACAATTACTGTCGTTTTCCATGATGGGGGAGCACCTGTTAGGGCAATTTTATTAAAAACATTTGTTAAAAGTGGGGTCCAGAGATCCTGATTATCCAAAAACAGATCAATTGGGACACCGTCAGGTCCCGGTGCCTTTGCACTTTTACACTGGTTTAAAGCATACTTAGTTTCTTCTAGTGTAAAACTAACCATGTTGCCCATCCCAGTTAAGGAAGCATAGGTCGAATGAGAAATTATCTTCTCATTAGATCCAAACACACTTTCAAAATGTCTAACCCATTCCTCCTGCTCAACATGGGTATCTGTAGAAATAGAATGTTCATCTCTTAAGAAAGGTGCATTAATAACAGACTAAAAGGCTTGCAAACTTTTTAATAAAGCAGCCTTTTGCAAGTTTTCCCACCACTCTTCCTTTAGGGATTTCAACCTTAGTAACCATGCTTTTTTATATGCCTGTCGCAATAGCTTAACCAAAGGTAAGTCACGAGGTTTGGATTTCAAGGCAATGTGGAGATTTCTTAGAGATTTATCGCAGTCCTCATCAAACCAACTAAATTTCTTGCGATGACCATTTCGTATAACACAAATTAAGTTATTTGTTGCTTCTGATAAAATCAGCTCAAAAGCTGAGACCATGTTATCATTAGCAATAGAATCTAAACAGACCATTATCTCCTCAAGTCGACTGGAAACTAGGTTCACCAAAAACCTCCCAGTATCTACTTTCTCCCACTTTAGGGCAATTCCATTCTCCCTTGCAATTACTGGGTTTAGATGAAGTTTGAAAGTAGATTCTTTTTTCATTAGGGAGGGGATAAAGAAAGTTATTGCAGCATGGTCACTAAAAGCATAAAAATTGATCTCGAAATGAGAAAATAGTCCTCTTGTTGGATCAGAAACCAAGACACAATCAAGGGTAGAAGAAAAAGAATGATTTAAAAAAGTATATCCTAACTGACCAGTTACAATTCCAGAGACATTTAAAAATACAAGGTTATTTATCATTAATAATCTGTTTAGGGCGTTACCGTACTCCGAGTGACTAAGATGGGGTACACTCTCTCCATCGTCATTCCAACATTCCACATACTAGGGAATTCATCTTATCACAAGGGCGAGCATTAAAGTCCCCAAGCCAGATTATATTACAGGGTTTAGTACATTTATTTTGCAAATATTCAGGTAACATAGATAATAGCTCACCCACTATGTGTTGGTTATCAAAATTTAGTATGATGCAATCACCTTTGATAGCCTTAGGAGCTCTTCCTACCCAGTTAACCCTCCTAGCCATAATGATATGTTTTTGCACATTAAAGTTTACACCTTTACAGTTGGATAACCAATGCTGAAAGTTATGGATGAACTGTTCAATAGATTCTGCTAAATGTATCTTTAGTCCAGGAACGTTAACTAGAAATATAACATACGGACAGGCTGCTGGAAGAAGATCTAATCTTTCCTTAGATTTCTCAACTTCTGCTTGGTGCTGAGGAGCCCCCTCCCCAAACTAGGTACCATAGTTCCATACTGTAAGAGGAAAGCGATAGTGGACGGATTAGCATGAAGGTTGGTATTTACAGCCCCATTAGAACCCTTAGGTTCAACATTAGACCTGTTAATGCCAGTTTTTGCTATGGTAGTTTGGGTTGGAACATGATGATTATTAATATGTGTACTCACTCTCAGCTTATTTGCTGAGTCACAAGCAGAACCCGATAAGTTGGTAAATGACGCTATTGCGTGTCTGAGATCACGACTTCCTGTTTTATCGGGTGCCACAATATACACCATAGATGGCATCCTACATGACTGGGGGATCATCCTCGCCTCATCTATTGGCTCAGTAATATTTGGGGATGCTTGATTTAATGAATAAGCTGCCTGGAGAGAAGATAATTTCCCCTCTATTTGGGTTAATCTAAGCATTATAGGATTTAAAAGTACAGTCATCATAGTCTCAATTCTTTTCAGCAAATCAAGGTCATTCTGGTTAATAATATCATCTTTCTGCTTTGTAGCTCTAGTAGATCTTGAGTGTAAGGGGAGTCTTGAGTTCAGTTCCTCGTTCCCATTGGATTTCTCTGTGCAAACTCTTTTCAGTGTTTTTTGCTTTAATGGACCACCTCCCTTTCTCTTCCTAGTCCTTTGATCTGTGTGATTAGTTTCCACCTGGATAGATGGTAACTGCTCCTTAGTATTTTTACAGTGTTCACGTGTTACATCAGAAAGTGAAGCTGTAATCGGCAATGTGACTATAGTAGTACTTGATTCACCTATAGTTTGCCCAGATATCGGATGATCGGTTGTTAAGGCTCCTTCACCTAGGGAGGAACGTTTTTGAGCAATAAGAGGGTATAGGGAGAACCTTCGCTCTGTTAACTCTATTTCATGGGCAAGGACAAATTCAGCCCTCGTCAAAAATGCATCCAGGGTCCCAACATGTCCAGCACCTTGCTTTTCCTTTTGAATCCTCCTTTTGCTCATTTTAATCGTCAAATGTAAATTCCTAGGTATAATATTCAAAGTCCAACAGTTAATTAAAAGATGTTATGGTTGCAGCTCCAATTAATATAAACGAAACCAACAGTACCTTATGACTCCGTTAGCAGATGAAAGAGGGTAGGCCCAGCCTCCTCCGGACTCCGACTGGCATTTACGGGCCTGCCCTTGTCCCGGGCTTTGCCCAGGCGCGGTCCGAGCGTCCCGCATGCGTCCCGTGCTACGGGAGTTCAACGGTGCTTTTATCGCACTTCCGGGTGCGAGTGCAGTGTCACAGGCGTGGGGCTGCTGGGGGATGTAGTCCTGCCGTTCCCCTCATGGCGTGTAACCAGCGGAGTTGGCCGTTCCCATCACGGCATGTCTTTGGGCAAGTTGACCGTTCCCCTCACGGCAGCAAGGTAAGTGCAACTGGACCTTTGGGCGTCCCCAACAGTCAATTTCTTTGTCACTGAGGTGAGGGACAAACTCCTTTATCTTGATGGGATGGAGGGAGGGAGTTTGTTGGTGCCCAGTACTTTCTTGGTAATAGCAAACTTTCAGAATGATAGGGCGTGGGGCTCACGTTTGGAACATCTCAATCCAATTCTTTCTTTATTTGTCCTTCCGAAGACAGGTCATAAAAGATACACATAATAACAAAACATCATTAAGATCAGACTCATCTCAGGAAGTTACAGTCACATTTTCCATTTAAAATAAGAACAACTCATTATCCTGCTTGTCACTTCACTAGTAATGTGACACACTGATATATAGAGGAAATACCTGGGAGGGTTTTCCGATCCCATGAGAGGCCTATCCAAGGATAGAGCTGGTACGCAGGGCTACCGCATGAGTTATAGGCAGCAACTAGTGCTCCCAGCTCCTCCCAAAACAAGCCAACCGGCTTGATACAATTTTCTGTTGGTGGGAGGTGGTAGAGAGGTAAAACACAGCAAACTAGCTCCCCAACGTCCATCCCACCCCACCAACAGTAGGGTTCACCCCGGGAGTTGGGAGTGGAAGGGAGATGTACCAAGATTGTTCCTAATCCCTCCCCATCTTATTCCCATTTGCACCAGCAAACAGCCAGACACTGTTTTGATATTTTTTATCCCAAGAATAAATCCTAACAATGTCTTTTTTGGTACAAACACTCAGTTCTGTGCCCTAGCAAGGAGCAAGCTACTGTTTAGATTTTTTCTCATCCTAAGAAAAAATGCACACAGTGCCTCCCTCCATTCCTGGTCACAGATTCATTTCTGACCCCAGGAAATGATGCAGATGCTGTTTGGATTGTTTTTTAGCATAAATAGAAATCAAATATCACCTGGTTGCTTTCTGTGAAACAGACAACTGTACACCACTGAGGAGCTGATTATTTTTTAACTTTCTCTTAGGCGGCTAGGCCAAAAAAACAGACAATGGCAAGCTCAATGCCTGGGCACTAATACATAGGTCGGTGTCCCAGTAAGGAGACGGACGCTGGTAGGCTTTTTTTTTTTTAGGCTACGAAAAAATCCAATCAGCTTCTTGCTCTATGATCAGGAACAGAAACAGACATGGGTGCCACAGAAAGGTGCTAGATACTGTTTGGATTTTATATTAGGCTAAAAAAATCCAATCATCATTAATTCTTTGCTGCGTGATGGAAACACATGCCTGTGCTACAGTGAGGAGCCAGACACTCTGAACTTTTTGTTTTACCCTAAACAAAAATCATATCAGGATCTGCCTCCTTGCTGTGACATTGAATCACACATTTTACCAAATCCTAGAGGTAAGAAGGCCCCAAAGAAGCAGTACAATTGCTTTTACCCAATTAGAGGAAAGGGTGGGAGCAGCAACTGTTTGTATTTGCTGGTGGAAGCTCTCCCATTAAGATAGTAGGCCCCCAAAGGCATGCAAACATTGTCACCCTCTCTCGTTCCCTGCATCTGGGTGTCTAAGGACTGCCAACCTACAAATGTAGATGAGTGCAGAGGCAGGTAGGGAGCCAGCCTAAACCATACATTTCAGGAAGTGATCATTTTTTTGGGACTGTGCGGGTGTCACAGGAAAGAGGCAGGGGTACCGAGGCTTAGAAAGCCCAGTGGCACATTAACAACTTTTTTTAAACTTTCTCCATGGCCGCATCAAATGAGACTGCTTTAAGCAAAAGTAGAACCCTGTAAGGTTCTGGGGTCTTCCAGAAAAATGTACATATTTTGTCTGTGTTGGCTAGGAGAGCTGGGCTCTGCAAAAGTTCCCTGTAGACTTGGAGGGTGCCTAGAACAAAGACAAACCTCAAAAGCTTCCCCAAACACAGGGAACAAAATCAACGCTGTATGTTTCCTCAGAAAAGGATTTGTGAGATGATAGCTTTGTTTCAAGACCTCCAATTGTGTTATCTTTTAAAGATCTAGGAGGTTTTGCACTTCGTTGTGTTAGGGTTTTGAGAGGTTGATTATCAACCTATCTTAAAATTAAGAAATATGTTTTGTGTTGAAATCTGCAATTTATAGTGAAGAGGGCATATATGGTCAAATATTTATTTTGGGTGAAGTAATTTGGTCATTTTTAAATATAATTATGAAAATTGTGCCAAGCCAACGGATTTGGCTTTTGATAATGAATGGTAATGTTTGGTATACTTTTTGGCCAATTGAATGCTGAGTTCATATGTTTTATTCCCTGTGCATTATTTAACCTTGTGTATATTAAATTGTCAGCACCCAGATGATGAGTCACAAACTGAGTTACTGTGTTTTCCCACCGAAACATTTACCAACGTACTGTCACCCTGTATACAGGCTGGTGTGGATCCCTTAAAGAGTTCTCATTCCGAGGAACTCCAAGGGGCGTGGCCGATGACGTTTCCCTCAGCCATCCTATCGGATAAGGAGAGGGGCGAAACAAGAAGAGAGGTGTCCATGAAGTATGAGGAAGAGAAGACTCCAGCGAGAGAGAAGCCGGAGGTGCTGAAGCTGACAGGAGTCAGAAGTGCCGAGGAAAGAGAAGCAGGAGACGCGGAAGCCAATGGAATCAGAGGTGCCGAGAAGAGAGGTGACCGGAGACGCTGTCCCTGATGAGGACGGCAAGCCAGGAGGCCAATGAGAGCATTCCTCGCCCCGCCATTCTACCGAAGGAGGGTGGCTTCACAAGGTACAGGCGAGACTCCAGGGGATTACAGGGCACGGTTACGGGAGGAAAACCATGTAGGGGAGATAACGCTGCGACCCACACGCTGACGGTATCCAGGTGATTCTTGCCTCACACCCTTTACCCCAAGCCAGGAAGTTTTTGCACTTCCTCCAGACTGACCCTGGTCTTTTCTTTCCGTTTTTCCTACTTCGGTTCCGAGCCTTTGGGACGACGACAGGACAAGGCTAATTCCCCTTTTCTACCGGAAACTCTTGGTGAAGATGAGAGAAGCCCCAACCGGGAACAGACCATTACAGTGGACATGTTTTTTTGTGGACCAGAAATAAAGAACTAGCCCCTCCATACCTTTGTGTGTCTTGATTAGGTGGCCCACGAACCCGTCCCGCAACAAAGTGGTGGAGAATGCGGGCATAGTTCTATCGATACAAGATGGAGAACCTGTCTATCAACTAAAAGGACAGGCCAAGTTGGAATGGGCCATAGAGAGGAGCACAAGCCAAGCAGAGGCAGACCGGGCTGTGTTTTCGGTGGCCATTCAGACTTAGGCAGACAATTTGGTCAAGCTAGCGGAGGGAGAGAGCCACCTTCTGTGGGTCTTGGACAAGGGATAGGCCCTACTCCTCCTGGTACTGTGGTTCCTTCATATAAATATGTACCAGGGGAGGATCCCACGTCATTCTTTCTAAACTTCGAGAGGGCCGCAAGGACTAGCGGGTGGCCAACGGATCGCTGGCCCTTTTACTTGGCTCCTTTGCTCACAGCTGAGGCACAAGCTGCTTATCAGATCATTAACAAGGATGGCACTGCGGTTTATGGTACGGTTAAACAGTACATATTGGATGTCCTTGGCGTGGATGATGAGATACATCTCCTAAGTCCTGGCAAGAACGGGGAACACCGGGAGACACCCCAAAGACCTTATTCTATAAAATAAAAGACGCAGCTGATTGATGGCTTAAACCACTAGAGTCCAATATGGAGGAGGTAATGAACAAGATTTAGTTGGAGCAGTACCTTGAAGCCCTACCGTACGGAACCCAGAGGTGGCTCCATCAACATGCGGGCCTGACGTTAGAGCAGGCTGTCGAAATGGCCACCTCCTTTACTCGAGCACAAAACCGCAATACAGCTAGAGAACAAGAGAAGCCACTAAAGGCGTCACCGCCTTCTAAAAATGAGAGAAGACCCATAAAGACAACCTCAAAGCCTTTCAGACCTCGACCCGGGATGCCCGATCAATTGGCTACGTCTAGTCCTCAGTGCTTTGAGTGTGGCAAGTGGGCCCACATAGCCAGATTTTGCTGAAAAAAGGGAAAAAGCAGAAGAAGAACCTACGGACGTTAACTGCGCTCCTCGGACTGTTCTCAATGCACAAGAGATGGGGCATATCTATTATGTGAGTCTTACGGTAAACCAGCAAGAAGTAACAGTCCTCCCTGATTCAGGATGTAAACACTCAGTAGCCCGGGAGGAGATAGTCCCTGTCTTCCAGATCCTGTCCGAAGAAACATTTAGCATATGCAGTGTGCATGGGGATGTTGAGTTGTTTCAGGTGGCCAGGTTGATCATTCGTACCAAGACGGGCATAGAGACCACAGTCAACGTAGGTGTTCTCCCTTTTCTTTCTGAACAGCTCATCTTAGGGGTGGACAACCCTTGTTTTCCCTCTCTCTTAGCCAATGCTCTAAAGGCCTCTTCCCCAGAGTCTCACCCTCATAACAACTTGCTGACTTCTGAGCCTTGGGCTATGAACAATCACTTTAGGGCAGCTCAGTTAAACGATGGTTCTCTTAGCAATTCCGGGTAAAGGGAGCAGGAGACAAAAGACGATCCAAGAAGAACCTACCCTCGTTTTGTTGAACAAAACGGTCTCCTCTATCGGTTAGCCAAAGTAGGGGCAGAGCCCCAGTTACTGGTTCCGGCTGGTTTCAGGAACCAAATCCTATTCTTTGCCATTTCCCATCTCATACCAGGCCCCTGTGGGGCTGAAAAAACCAGTCAGGCAATCCTAAACAGTGTTTATTGGCCAAGTATATATCAACAGATCAAGAAATACTGCCAGGAGTGTGCCATATACCAGAAACGAAATCCATATGTCCCTCCAAACGTGCCCCTCCAACCCCTGTCCATCATCAGTTGACCCTTTGAAAGAATAGGTATGGACCTTATAGGTCCTCTCCCTAAATCCTCCAAGGGTTATCAATATGTCCTCGTGATCGTAGACTACGCCACTTGATATCCCGAATCCCTTCCCCTTAGAGCTACCACCACCACGACCATAGCCCAGAGGCTGATTGAGGTCTTTTCCAGGATGGGGTTTCCACAGGAGATTCTCACAGACCAGGGTATGCCATTCGTGTCTCGACTAATGAAGGAGGTCTGCAACCAGCTAAATATCAAACATATCAAAACATCTGTGTACCATCACTAAATGGACATCCTCGTAGAGAGGTACAATGGAAACCTAAAACTTACCTTAAAAAAACTGTTGACAGGGGATGGAAGGAAATGGGACCAACTCCTTCCCCTTGAATTGTTCATTATCTGCAGTACGGTCCAAAGCAGTCTGGGTGTCTCTCCGTTCGAACTTTTATTTGGGTGGAGCCCACACACCCTCCTCAAAATCACAAAAGAAAGTTGGAAAGAGCAGGGTGTAACTGAGGCACAAGCCCTGCTTGATTATGCCAATCAAGTGAGGGAGCGACTTCACAAGTTAAGAACCCTTGCCCATGATAACCTAGAAAAAGCACAGAGCCACCAAAGGTATCACTACGATAAAGGCAAGAGATGGAGAGAGTTTCAAACAGGGGATTGGGGTTTGTTCCTTCTTCCTTCCTCCACCCATAAACAAAAGAAAAGAGTGGCAAGGACCATATGAGGTGATATGGAAGATAGAAAAAATCACATACGTGTTATGCCTGTCTCCCAGAAACACCCAGATGTACCACGTAAACTTTTTTTAAAAATGGTTGGGTCCAGCCCCTAGCAAACCTTGTACAGTGTCACTGGCTGCTCCAACCCCCCACCACAGAAGATGCCACTCTCCTTAGCCCTGATTTAGAGCCCGAGAAGAAAAGAGAGTTAAGGAGCCTCCTACATTGGTTCTCTGACATATTCTCAGATCAGCCCCGTCGGACTACCTTGGCAACCCATTCCATACCCACTACTGAGGGAGTCATTGTTAAACAAAAACCATATCGGGTACCCCTAGCAGATAGGCTGGCCCTACAAAAAGAAGTGACGGACATGCTAAACCTACGACTGGTGGTGCCCTCTAAGAGCAACTGGTGCTCACCTATTGTCCTGGTCCCAAAACCAGACAGGAGTACCCGGTTCTGTATTGATTTCAGGGCAGTAAACCGCATATCTAAGCAGGACGGGTATCCCCTTCCGCGAGTCGATGAATTGGTCGAGCGCCTAGGTGAGGCCCACTACATTTCCACCATCGAGTTCCCCCAAAACTACTGGCAAATCCCACTTGAGGACCAGGAGAAAACAGCTTTTTCTACCACTGACGGGTTATTCCAGTTCACTGCACTCCCGTTTGGCCTACATGGTGCCCCTGCTAGACTTCAGAGGCTCATGGATACCCTCCTGAAAAGCCACCTAGGGTATTCTTCAGCCTATCTAGATGACATTATTGTGTATAGCAAAACGTAAGCTGAACATCAGACCCTCTTACTGCCATCCTA
This sequence comes from Triturus cristatus, assembly GCF_964204655.1. Taxonomy (NCBI): domain Eukaryota; kingdom Metazoa; phylum Chordata; class Amphibia; order Caudata; family Salamandridae; genus Triturus; species Triturus cristatus. The sequence goes on along the minus strand of NC_140583.1, from coordinate 1,010,963,199 downwards.
TCCAAGTTGAAAGGGGCTAACTTGCATATCAATGCGAAAAAAAACAAATTTGCATTTCAGAAGGTTAAATATCTGGGGTACTTTTTGGGAAAGGGACTGATTGAACCCCAAACTGAAAAAATCTGAGCTATTCACGATACCCCATATCATACCACTAAAAAGGAGTTAAGGGCTTTCCTTGGGTTAGTCGGATATTACAGATGATTCATACCCCATTCCTGGCCTTCTGAAAACTAAAAACAACACTAACCACTTCCCCAGTGCTACTCACTTCCAATTTCCAACACCCCTTTATCCTCCAGACAGACGCTTCAGGGGTAGGAACAGGAGCTGTCCTTTCTCAGCTGGACAGTGACGGACTAGAAAGACCTATTCTGTACATAAGTAGGAAACTATTCCCTACGGAACTGGCTTATCCTACACTGGAAAAAGAATGCCTAGCCCTGAACTGGAGTATAGAGCAGTTAAGGTATTACTTAGAGGGGCGGACTTTTATATTGTACACTGACCAAGCACCCCTCACCTGACTACAGAGGAATAAAGGCTGTAACGATAGGGTCCTTCGTTGGTTCTTAGCCCTACAACCATTCCGATTCGAGGTTCGCCATTGGAAGGGCAAGGAACAAGGCAACACAGACTATCTCTCGCGTTTCCCTCTTTCACAAACTGAGTTACAGTGTTTTCCAACCGAAACATTTACCGACGTACTGTCACCCTGTATAAAGGCTGGTGTGGAGCCCTTTAAGAGTTCTCAATCTGTGGAACTCCAAGGGGCGTGGTCGATGACGTTTCCCGCAGCCATCCTATCAGATAAGGAGAGGGGTGAAACAAGAAGAGAGGCATCCATGACATATGAGGAAGAGAAGACTCGGGCAAGAGAGAAGCCGGAGGCGCAGAAGCCGTCGGAGTCAGAAGTGCCGAGGAAAGAGAAACCGGAGACGTGGAAGCCAACAGAATCAGAGGTGCTGAGGAGAGAGGTGACCAGAGACACTGTCCCTGACGAGGACGTCAAGCCAGGAGGCCAACGAAACCATTCCTCGCCCCGCCACTCTCCCGGAGGAGGGTGGCTTCACAAGGTACGGGCGAGACTCCAGGGGATTACAAGCTATGGGCAGGGGAGGGAAACCATGTAGGGGAGGTCCTGTTAAGGACCACATGGTGATGGTATCCAGGTGATTCTTCCCTCACACCCTTTACCCCAAGCCAGGAAGCTTTTACACTTCCTCCAGACTGACCCTGGTCTTTTCTTTCCGTTTTTACTACTTTGGTTCCGAGCCTTTGGGACAATGAAAGGAGCAAGGCTAAATCCCCCCTTTCTACCGGAAACTCTTGGTGAAGACGGGAGCAGCCCCAACCAGGAGTAGACCATTACAGTGGACTTTTCTTTTTTTTGTGGACCAGGAATAAAGAACTAGCCCCTCCATTTGTCTTGATTGGGTGGCCCCCGATCCACTCCCGCGACATAAAGTAATTTTCCTTGTAAACTAAAAGCATTGATTGCACAGTGATTAATTGAGTGGTATAATGTGTTATTGACCAACCCACATGACTTCCCTCAGGGAGCCTTCAACTGCTTTGCCATCATTACCATGAGATTCAAGTGGTGAAGGGGGGTGCTTGGTTTTCAGTTAAGGTGAAAATAATACAGGGGCCCCCAGGATGAAAACGGTAAATGACCTTAGTTGTTTGAATTGATACTCAGCCACATATGAATGTGGTTGCCCCCCTCAGAAAAAAAACATTCCAATTGTGTAATGAAAATCTCAAGAAAACAACTTGCACGCACCCCCAGAAATACAAGATGAGCTTCCTACCAAGATGCAACTTGGCCTCTCTTCTCAGTGAAAGGAACTTAAAGATAGTGTACTACATTTGAAACCGATCCAAAAGCGTATCAGGCAGTAGGTTCCTGTGCATGATAATATATATATGCACCAAAAATCAACTGGGCAGCTATGTATGAAATTAATATTGGCCGAGAAAGTGTAGAAAGAGGTTAACTAACCAAGATAGAGTTACTATAGATACTGCATGAGTGTAGATACTTGGTCGAATCAAAATGGGATATGGAACCATTTTTCATCTGCACTGAAAGGTTAAGGAAACATGATTCTAGTATTTTAACAATGTATGTCTAGAACAACAGAAACTTCTCCATATCAACATTTTCCCATTATCAGGAGGAAGGTTCCATCCTAAGTGACCTCCTGGATTAGAGATCTCTCATTACACCTGATGACCCGTTGTAAGGACGTTCATATTATCGGAGGACTTGTGGATGGATAACACTCCCTGTGTTCTCTCTAGCAGAAGTACCTCCTGTTGGATGTACTTTTAGTGTCTCTCTTGCATTGGTGTCACAACTATCCTTCTTTGAATTGTCAAACAGCTTATTCCTGATGATAAGTGCAGTCGACAATAAGGTTAATCCATAGTAACCCATGGGTGAAAATGTAAGCAAGGTAGATAACTAAAGTTTGTCCATATGCATAAATCTAAAGTAAATGTGTTCTCATAATAAACACTGTCATCACCAGTGTCCTTTACGTCAGTGCTAAAAGAACACTTTAAAATGTATACTGTCATTGACCTAATATGAAGATTACCACAGGTAGCATCTCCTTAATACATACTGTTCCCTCTATCAGTGGTACTCCCATTCAAAGCTATCAATGCTAATGTCTTCTTACCGGCATTACTGCTATCAGTGTGTTTTTCTCTGTGTACCATTGTAGGTGCTTCCTTAGAGCAGTGTCACTATCAGTGTCACCCGATCATTGGTACCACTATCTCCGTTCAGTCCATTATAAGTCTCTTCCATTTCTCCATGTTAGACCACTGTTTCGCTTCTGATTTATTCCTGCCAGTGGTACTGTTAGTGTTTCCCATTTCTTTGACTCCCTACATGCAATATCAGTGCAGCTGTTAAAGATTTATCAGATGTGCAAAGTTTAGGTGACAAATAATTTGTGCAAATTAGTAATGTTAATGATGCATATGACCGTAACCAAAGAATTGATCATTTTACACTTGACACCAGATGATTATTTTATTTAGGAATGTGAAAAATAATGTAGTAAAGTCATGACAGATTTATAACTTGAGACACCCTTTAAATCAAAATGGATGCCGTTTCTGGAGTTCTGCTCATATTGCTCCTGCTTATTCCCCCTCCCAGTCAGCAACCAACTGCAAGTCTTCTCTCCTCACATTTTCCACAGAACATAGCAATGGCGTCAATAGAGTGTACCAATACAGAGAATGGAGAAGTGTGTATTGTGAACAAAACTTTCCATCTTATACCTAAAGTATCACTTTGAAGGATTTCCACTGGAAGATCCAATGTACGCATGCAAAAACATATAACTCTCTGAGCTATTGTTCAATAAATGTTTCATATTGAAATGAAGATATACAGAGTGCAGTTGCTGTGGAAGCACACAGAAGATTTCTCTTACCTTAAGAAATAGGTTAGTGTTAAAGATCCCATCAATTTACGTAATTGTTCGCGATTTGACAGTACGATCTAACCATGATCATACTATGTTGAATTTGCAGTATTAGTAATTAACATGCATAAAATGTGGATCTGGAAAGATCGGGATGGCTTCTTACTTTCTTACCAAGACTTTGTATGAGTATTCTGGGATTATTTTCCTTTTCCAAGATTTGTCAGTGCTATTCATGAGTTAGTCACTCAGGGACATTTTATGACTTTGGCAGTCTCGGAGCGGGATCGCCACGCTGTCACCCTGCTCCAAGACAGCCAATGCCATAAAAAAAACGCCCACCAGAGTGCGACTTTCAAAGGGGAGTTCTTTGGCTGTACCTTTGAAAAAGGCACCGCAATGGCAGTGCCAAAGGCAGTTCCTGCAGTACTGTCAGGTCCATGCCCTGCAGGAACTGAGGGTGCATGCAGACAGGGGGCACAACATGTGCCCTCTTCATGCGCCACTCAGCACAGAGGCAAAAGGGGGCCCTGTAGGGTCCCCTTTGTTTCCGCACTACCTCACTTTTCATGGCAGTCGCACCGCAATGAAAAATGTGACAGTGAGGAAACTCGTAATATGCTTGGTGATGCTGCTGCGGCCTAACCAAGCATATTGTGGCCTCAAGAGCGTTAGTCCAAGGCTGGCCCAACTGCCCTCATCGTAATATGTGCGGTCAAAAGACTGCTACGTTCCCAGACTCATAATGAGGTCCTTAGAATTTAGAGGGAGCAACTGACTATGGTTTTGTTATGATTTTTGATTCCGTACCTCTGTATTTCTGAGTCTTCATGGCTATATTTTTGCATTCCTCTGCAATGTTCTAATAATTATTCTGTATTAAACCTTTAAAGACTTAGAGTGTCATTGCGATGGCAATGAAACTGCCACCGGCATGCTGCCATGGCGGTTTCACCGTCATCGTAAAGCACTTCTCCGCCCGCCAAATTACAATGGTGGGCGGTGTGCTGGCAGACGCAAAGTCCGTCCACCATGGGACCATCACAGGCAATCGTTCTGATTGCCTGGCGGACTCACCCCGCATCTACAATATGGTGGCGGTGCCTAGCAGGCACTGTCTGCCATATTATGATGCTGCCTCCCCACCGGCCGGGGTATGGTTGTGATACTGCCAATCACAGGCTGGCGGGGATAGCATTTAGGGGCCCCATAGCGGGTCCCCCTTGTGTTGGGGAGGTGGGTGTGCACTGGGGGTACCTGTGGCACCCCCCTACAATTCACTGCACCAGGTGACAGGCACCAGGTGGTGCCTGCCGCGTAGTGCAGAGAAATGCAAACCCTGTATTTCTGATATTGCGGTGGGTACTGCAGCCAGCAGCACCCGCCGCAATGTCAGAGATACACGATGCAACTGAAACAGTGGCAGTTGAATCGCAATATTATGTGCGGGACTGCCGCATTACAGGCGGGCGGTCCCAGTATCCACATCGGTCTAGTAGGAAGAGGGCCACGGTGTGTCCCTGGTCAAGTAGCATGTGGATGTCATCAGTGGCAGCGAGGAGGGCGGTCTCGGTGCTGTGATTGTTGCGGAAGCTGGACTGGGATGCGTCTAGGATGAAGTTCTCTTCGATGAAGACTGTCTGCTGTGTGTTTACGACTCTTTCGGTGTTTTTGGCAGTGAAGGGGAGGAGAGAGATGGGCCGGTAGTTTTTCAGGTCTGTCAGATTGGCCATGGGATTCTTAAGGAGGGGTTTGATCTCTGCCCGCTTCCATGCGTCTGGGAAGATGCCTGATTCGAAGGAGGCATTGAAGGTCCGTCCTAGTTCGGGTGCGATGGCGGCGGCGGCCCTGTGGTAGATGTGCAGTGGGCAGGGGTAAGGGGGGCTGCTGAGTGGGTGTTCCTCATGGTCATGGTGGTGTGTTCGACGGTGGCAGGGTTCCAAGTTGTGATGGTCAGCTCTTTGTCGGTGGTGGTGGCGAGGGGGGTAGTGTCCGGCATCTGTTCACTGAAGTTGTTGTAGAGTGCCTTGATTTTCGAGTGGAAATAGGAGCTATGCTTGTTGCATAGTTCCTGGGATGGTGCAACGTCTGTGACTTCGCTGGGGGGTTTGGTGAGTTGCTGTAAGACGTTGAAGAGTTATTTAGCGTTGGTTGCATTGGTGTTGATTTTGTTCTTGATGAAAGTCCGCTTGGTGTCTCTTATGCGCTGGTGGTATTCCTTCATGGCGCTCCGGTAGCTGTTTAGGTCTTCAGTGGTTTTCCGGTTTCACCAGATTTTCGCGAGGCGTCTGCAGGAGTGCCTGCCTTCTTGCAGTTCAGTGGTGAACCAGGCGGCTAGGTGACATAAACAATAATATAACCAATATTGTATTAACTTTTGACAAATGTAATTCTTAAAATTATATGCAGCCTTAAAAAAATGTAACATAAAAATATTACAAAGATGTTCATTTATGTTACATAATAAAACACAACATAAACATTTATTATGCCTATATCAAATATAGTTTATGTGTAATAAATCATTTAAAGACAAGTCATAAATATATAACAAAAAATAATGTTTTAAACAGTAAATCACACATACAAAATATTTGAAAATCCTAATAAATAAATACCAGAAAAGAAATAAATGCAAGACATATACTTTTGAATTAAGTGCTTTCAAAAGAATCGAAAAAAATCCAGAACAAACTAAAAAATAGTAATCTAACTCTAATCGAAAAGCATTAGGCAAATAACATAAAAACAATCAGGATAGTTTATAGATGGGGAGATCAAATTTACGATTCTAACTCCAGTCCTACAAACATTAGTTAAAGTGCATACATTGTGGACCCGGGGGGAGGTTCAAAATATTATTCTAGCTACAGTACAACAAACAATGGGAACAATGCATATTTGGGGGGGGGAGCTCAGATTCACTACACAAAAATATGATGAGAACTCATTCAAATTATTCAACAAAGTAAATTAAAAACTTAGAAAAACCTTAAAATCATTAAAATATCATAAAATTCAGGAACTAACTAAAATATTTTCTTCTAAATTAACATTTAGTAGATTTCTTAAGAAATTAAAATATAAAACATACAACCCCAAAAAACTGTATTATTAATACATTATGTATGTAAACGGCCCACCCTTTCCCAGTATAATGCATGCACAGCCTGTTAAAAAAGTTAATAAAATGTTATTAAAATATACAAATTACTCTACAATTTAAAAAGGTGTTAACTTGATATCAGTTTATACATAACATATTTATAAAAAATCATCCACACAATACTACAATGGCCTCCACAACCCAAAATTAAAATGTAAATAATAATTACAAATATAAGCAAATGAATTACAATTAAATAAATTAAAATATTAACACATTGATCAATTAATAATTAATGTGTATATCGATGAAAACCACCACCCACACAATCCTCCACGATCCGAAATAATAATTTACTAGATAATTAAATAAATTCTTAAGCTACATGTTTTTAATCAATTTACATTTACAAAATACATAACATGTTACTCAATTAACATTATTTCAACCCCTGCTATGCAAAAGTATTCCTGGGAAGGTGGTAGGAGTAAGTGATATGGGCAGACTTTATTGAACCCTGGACGTCACATGTAACTATGTAGCTTAGACAGATAGATGATCTTTTTTGGGGGGGATGGCAAGGAGGAAGATGTGGTGAAATGTAATGCGCTCAAAAATAATGATTTGAATATAAGTTTCACATATAGGGTTGAGAAGAATGTGATGGATTATTGTGATGTCTTTCTGAAGATGGAGGATGATTGGTTATCTACTAAGAGATTTAGGAAGATGGTTGTGGGTAACAGCACATTACATGTAGTGAGTTATCACCCTTTGAATCTAAAATGGTGCATCCCCTATGGGGAATTGCTTAGAGCTAAGCATAATTGCAACAGTGATGGGTTGTATTGTCGTACGGCTTATACTTTCTCATTAAAACTGCGTATTTGTTGGACAACATAAACATCAAAACTGTGCAAGACTGATTCTATGCACATCATCAGGATATGTTGGCAGTAGTCCTGTTATCTCACAGTGCATCATCTGTACCCCTAACCTGGCAAGGTAACAGGTGGAATGTGAAACCTCAGAACATGACAACCCTCCCTACCCAAATAAATCATGGTAAATGATCCAGAACCCTTTTGTTTGGTAACTTAGGCATACCAAAAGAGATACACAAGAAATGCACCATATGGCGTTTCAATATTTATTGAAGCATTATGATTCTTGTGCAAAATACATGCACTGAATTAGGAAACCGAAGAGTGCATTACAAGAATGGTAAAGAAGATGAGAAATTCAACCATTGTGCTGTTACAGAAAATATATACTTGCATATAAGTATTGTTATATTGTGTACTCCTACCTAGTGCTACCTATCCTAGAGAGCCTAGAGTGGGTCAATCGGCCAGAATCCCTGTAGGGTGATCTAACTTCCCAGTTACCTGTGGGTAAGTGTCATCAGGGAGCCCATCTAGGTGGAGAGCTGGGCTTCATCCATCGAAGGAGGTCAAAAGGAATCAGCCGGGCTAGAATTCCGGCATGAGGCGAAATCACAGTGCCAGCAAAATGCTCCTCTAACTAAACAAAGGAGTGATGTTGCTTATATAATAAACATTACCAATGTTGCTATGTTTAAGTCCAAGTTAGGCTGCCATTATTGATTCTACCCTGGCAGAGCTGTTGCAGAGCGAACAATAATAAACAACATCATTTTGGGCAGTGAACGTTAGCTGTCAGACAGTATGTTAAAGGCTCTGATGATGTGCCTGCAAAGGTGTGTAAATGTAAGCAAACTTATTTCATAGAACTTTATCTGCACAAGCGCGCAAGAAAAAAGTGTGTCAAGTGTCAAGTTTAAACCTGAGCATGTAAAATGGTGGTGTACCTGCCTGAGCCTAAATATGACCACGACAGTATTAGCAGGAAGAAGGCAACCTCCTCATGAGTTTTAAAGATGGAAGTTACCCTAAGAAAGAGTACAGGGGCAGCATCCATCTCAAACAAATGATCAACAATCTGAAAAACCTGAGAAACAACAGGAGCATGTTAAGCCAGGAGGTGTCCCTACACAATCAGACATCGATCCCCCTAGTCCATCAATTTCATCCAAAGCACGCTCTATATCACCTTGGATCAACGACTTTGAAACCTCGTATCTCACCCCAGAAGAGTGGGAAGAATTGGTGGTATCATACCCGCCGGCCATCAAGGGGGAACTGCCAGGAGGGCCCAACAGCGTAACCAACGCAAATCTGGGTAAGGAAACACCGAAAGCAAAAGAAGACATCTGGTCATCGCTTTTGCATACAATGCAACTATCGGTAAACGCCATTCAATATCAGTCTGATAAGGTGGACTTACAACTTTCTGTCCTCAACTCGCTGTCAATATTTGTTGCCAATATTGACGGAAAGTTAGCAGAGTTGAACAACTTGGTCAAAAGGGCGCAAGCAGAAACCCAATTTACACAATCTAATTGCTCCTGCATAACAATCGTGGACAAATTGGGAACACTCCCAACGGCAATGGACAATCTCCTCTCTGACATTAGGGAGGTTGCAAAAAGTAACCGATCAACCAACCCTGCCAAGAGGAGATGCGAAATAAGCACACCACAGCTAGAAGGAACGCAGTCACCAACGCAGAAGAGCTTAAAGACGACCCAAGATCTATACTCGACCAGGGAAACCGCAGGAGTAAAGAAGAGAACGGTCAGCAATACACAACAAAATGAAGGAACCCAAACAACAACACTAACTACAAATATAGCGCCACCGGGTGAAAACTCACAAACTGAAGCTGCGCCGGAACATTTTCAACCAGGAAAACAGGGAAGAAAACAGAAAAGGAAGGCAGAAATCAAAAGAAAAAAACAGCGGTAATACCCTGGGGTAAGGGCACTCCTAGTGAGAAAGTGATATCTGGCCTACCACAAGACAGGCTGACTGAGATGAGAGAAGACACAGAAACAGAACACAACCAACAAGAAATCAGAAATCAGGAAGGGAGGAAAAAACCCGAAAGAAAATCGTCACAAGAAAGAAGGCTTATTACCAGCTCCCCTCATAAAAGCGGGAAAGCGACATCTGACTTATCGCAAGACAGGCTGATCGAGATGAGAGATGACAAAAAAATGGAACACAACCCACAAGAAATGGGAAACCTGGATGAAAGGAAAAAACCCAAAAGAGAACCATCTCAAGAAAGAAGGTTCATCACCAGTCCCCCTCACAAAATGGAGGAAAGACACCCTCGAGAAAGCCCTCAATGGGCAGCAACTGCAGTAAGCCCTATTGGACCAAAACTAACGAAGAAAAATGAAACGAGCGTTAAAAGACGGGCAGAAGCAAATGAGGAACAACAAGGCACAGAGGAGGACCCTAATATTGTGAACAACAGCCAGACACAAGACAAGGGGCAAATAGGCACTACCATAATAGTCTTCCACCCGGAGTATAAATCAAGGGGCACAATAGATACTCTAAATAGGGGTAATATACTAAGCCTACTGAAAACAATCGACAGTATTAAAAATATATCCTCTAGTGATCTGGAATCAGTAGAATTCATAGAAATTCCGGGACACTCAGGGGTAGAAGCAACAAAAACAGTATGGGCCACAGCAGAAGTCCCGGAGAGACTTCTAAAAGAACAAGCAAAATTTGACTCATGGGGAATAAAACTTCAACTATTTCTTAAACCAAGATATCCAGATCCTCTAGCCCTGGATAGCCAGCAAAAGAAAGAGAACGGGCAGCCTAATTTGAACTTAGTCCTAAGAGGGGCACGGAGTAAAACCCCTTAGAACTTAGTCCATCGAGAACAGGCCAATAAGAGACTATCTGCCAATCACAGTCCAACTTCTCAAAATTGGAGTTGGCTATCCAGGACCCTAAATGTCAAAGTCAAAAATCAATGACAAAATAAACCAAAAATAGGAAATATGCCTAATGTCCTCAACCTGTGCTCTTGGAACATCAATGGCTTAGGAGATAAATTCTCGGATCCAGAACTAAACACCTACTTGCAAAGATTCGACATCATCATACTGCAAGAAACCTGGACCGACATCCCACCAGTACTGTCGGGATACAATTTAAACTCCCTGCCACCTACACAGAACTCATTGTTTGGCCATAAGAAGGGAGGCCTGGCTATATACAGCTCACTAAAATCCATCGTTGAAGTAGTACCCCTGGCTTACAAGCTACTTCCCCTAAATGCAATGCAAGCACTGCGAGTGACCTCTCGAGAGCAGAACAAAAAAGAGGACATGGTCCTAATAAACCTTTACTTACACCCTAGGGAAAAAAAACAAGGGAGCCCAACAGCTGAAGGAAGAACTCACAAAACTAATAACAACTGAGAAATCCAACAGCCTGATCATCACCGGGGACTTCAACTTAAATATGCTCAGCAATTTAGCCTCAGAGACTAACGAAGATGAGGATCCCTTTGCCTGGGAACCAAGCAACCAAGATAACACCTCGGGAGGCAGAAGCTCGAAAACAGCTAGGAGCCTACTCTCAAAATTAGAAGAGATGGGCCTACGAGCACTCAATGGTAGATTCTCAGGGGACTGTCCTCAATCCGCCAAATTTCGTAGCACTAAGGCTAGCTCAACAATCGATTTCACATTTCTCTCTCGAGGCCTGTATCAAAGGGCAAGAGGTTTCCACATCGGTTCGATGGATTACAGTGACCACCTTCCCCAGGAAATCACGATTGAAGCTCCAATAACATCAAGCCTTCCAACCGCCAACAGACTAGGTTCAGAATTTTCAACAAATGAAAGGCGGATAAAGTGCAAAACTAATGACCTACAAAGCCTTTTATCTCAAGCGAAACAAGCACAAAATCAGCAACCACAGACTCAATCAAAAGTTGGGAGATGTTCACCAAAACCTTACGAGATAAATTCAATACAAATAAAAACGTAAGGACCGACAGAACGGTTAAAGCCCCGAAACACAAGAACCATCACAATTTTAGAAAAAATACCCAGCTAAAAGAGCTAAAGACCCAGATTAACAACACTCTCCGAAGAGCAAGGACGGATCCCGCCGCATGACAAGCGCTTAGACAGCTAAAAGCTACTCGCAGGAAATTGATATAGCGACTTAAAAAAGAAGCTGATGAAGCTTTTGGGGAAAACTCCTACATGACGCCAAAACAAATAACAGCGCGCGGTTTTGGCAAAACATTAACAGTTTGATCAGCGAGCAAAGTCAGGGGATTGAATCCTATGCCACTGAAGAGGCCTGGACAACTTCCTTGGTGCACATCTAAACGATGCCCAAGAATCACGGATAGATTCATACAAACCCAATAATGTCCCCGAAGCGTGGAACTCACAATACAAAAGAAGTTCTCGAACACAATGAGGAATTTTCATTCACGAATGTACAGATATGTAAAAGAATCTCGAAAGGGAGACGCGAGGGAGCACCAGGCCCAAATGGCATTCCCCAGTCGTGTTTAAACAAGAGCCGGAATATTGGGCTGCCGTTCTCAAACCAATGTTTGAAAAAATCTTGCAGACCTCAACAATCCCACGATTTTGGAGGGGAGCAGTTATCTCGCCAATCTTCAAAAAAGGAGACAAGAACGATCCAAGAAGTTATCGCCCTATAGCCTTACTTGATAATGAGGCAAAATATTACGCGGGCCTCTTGCTCCAGGAGTTAACATCCTGGGCGGAAGACACAACAGCAATTCCTTACAATCAAACTGGATTCCGCAAAAACATGGGGACGACTACTAATATTCTAGCCCTATCGCTTTTGATTGACTCAGCTCTTGCGGCAAAACAACCTTTATACCTGTGCTATATTGATTACAGCTCCGCCTTTGACCATGTTAATAGAAACATTCTGTGGCAAAAGTTAAAGAAAATGAAAATTCCATCAGTGCTGTTGAACCAACTAATTCTCCTGCACAGCAATACCTGGGTTCAGGTCAAACTAGGTGCAGAGGAATTCTTATCCAAGAAGATCCACACAAGCACTGGGGTAAAACAAGGATGTGTGCTCGCACCAACACTATTCAATCTCTTTATGGCTGAACTGGCAATCCTGCTGAATGAAAGCAACTCTCACGCACCCAAGTTAAGCGGCACTCAGCTGTCTAACTTATTCTACGTGGATGACTTGGTGCTGATTAGCCGGACCCCGATAGGCTTACAGCGACTGTTAGATATCACCTCACAAAAGTCTAAAACAAACAAACTCAGTATCAATCAAGAAAAAAATAAAGTCATGTGCATAACTAATAGCAAAAAGAAATTATCAACTAGTTGGTTCCTGGACTCAAGGAAGCTGGACGTTACAAGAAAATATAGATACCTGGGGGTCATCTTAGACCCCAGCGGCAGCTTCAAGCCACAACACGAGGAGATAAAAAAGAGAGGATTAATGACAGCGGTATCCCTAAGAAACTTAAAAAATAAGATCACTGGACCAAACCTCGTTCCTTTAATAAAGGTGATACAGGCAAAACTGATCCCATCTATCACCTATGGAAGCGAAGCGATGAGAGGAAGGGACGCCAAAACGGTAGATGGAACAGTAACAAGAGCCATGCGCATGTTCTTTGGCTTGCCAAGGTACACTTCACCCACGCAGATTAGACTTCAATTTGGGCTGGTAAAGGAAGAGCTGGCACGTAAAGGTGTATACTTAAAATGCTGGTAGAAAATAAGCAGGGGGGAAGCAAACACACTCAACGCTCTCCTCTGGAAGGAACTGCAAACCAAAGAAAATTGCCACGCAAGGCTTTTCTTGGAGTACGCAATAAAACATCTGGGGGTGCGTGAACTGTGGGATCTCCAAGGGCCTCTGGCGGATTTTAAAAAAGCAGTAATCAACAGCGTTAGAAAAGAATCTCTCCTGCAGGACAAAGCTTTATTGACGGAGCGAGCTCATGGGTGGCTAACCATACAATCGTACTCCAAGCTCAGGCCACAATTATATCTTCAGACTAGCTTTACCAAAAAAACAAAAGAGAAATTTCTGAAATATCGCCTAGGACTGTTGCCTTCTGCAGACCATATGGCTCCCTGGCTACGTCCCCCAATGCCAGCAAAGTGGCGTCTTTGTGGGAATGACGAAGATAACATCATACACCTTATTACCATCTGCAAGGAGCTGTTGCAAGACCGCCGGAACCTTCTGAGACCACTATTTAACAAAAAACGAATCAGGTCATGCAGGCAAGCTGTCCTGGCATGCTTTTTGGGTGACGAAGTTCAACTGAGCTGCCGACTAGTAAAATATATTGAAGCTGCAGAAGTCCGCATTAATAAAAAGAAAGAATAAACCGAAACAGCTAAATTGATGGAACCCAGTGCATCACTTGCATCCTCAGAGGTAAAACACTCGGATAATAATGGGGGCCCAATTGGCATCTAGGAGCCCACTGGAACTTAACGCTACAAAGAATAAGCATATGGGGATGAGAATGTCTTGCTACCGATCTGGATTATGAACTGCAACAACCAAATGCATCTTGAAGAGGAGAGCAGGTCAGCTCAATTACGTAAAGCTCCTCAATGGTAAAGATAGAACTGACTTAGCAGTGGGCCAATCTCCCTTCCCGCTATAGTTTTATAGTTTTAGACTTAGTAATTTTTATATTTTACCACAGTATTAATATAATCTTCTATGCTGCTACAGACACACGAAATCGTTTTTATTGATGTTGGTTTGTAATGGTTTTTTTTAACTGTATAATAAAGTATTATTATTATTATTATTCTTATGCAACTAAACAACCAATGACAAAGCCAATAGTCTTGACTTTTTCTAGGTATGATGTTACTTATTGTATCATATCTGGATGCAATGACAGAAACAGGTAAATGCAAGTCGGGTGGCACACTCTGCTAAGCACAGATTTTTAGCTAAAAAAAAAATAAGCCACACCCTTCATTACATTGGCCACGCCCCTTTGAGAAACCTTCAAGTTTTTTCATCCCACTTAAAGACCTGCTCCTTTCAATTTTAACTCCACAATTTTACAGTTGTTACACAAGGACCGTCATAAGCATTTTAAGTGAAGGAGGATGGGGGGTTGGATACCCTTTCTACTGCTTCTATTTCTTTGCGGGCTTTTACAAACCCATATAAGCAGAGAGCACTCCATTGTATTCAATGGAGTGCTGAACAGTCCAATGTTCTAATAATATTTAAGCAATAGATACTCCTTATCACTTTGGCGCACTCCTAGCATATTTGATGTCTGCTGGTCGGTAAGTGGTCATCATATAGTGACTGCGAATAGTTCTAGAGATCAGAAAATGCCTCAGCGATAAAGCATTTGTTCGCACCGTTCATGAGCATATGGTCAAATTTGGTGACAATAAGGTATTAATATGTTAACTATTTTCATTAAATAAAAATCTTTGGAGTTGAAACGTAGGTTTGCAGGGAGAAATATCCACTACAGAAACATCTTGCTACCAAAATATCGTGATTAAATTATCGAGAGGGTAAGTGTATCATAGTCTGTGTAACTTGTAGGCAGCAGATGGGCTAGCCTTCAGATTTGGATGGAGAATCCCATTCGCCAAACTCTAAATGATAAACCTATGCTAACCTATATATACTTACCTTGTTGATATTTTGGTTCTCGATATTCTGACCATGATAACAGGTATGAGCGATATTCTGGAGTCGATATTAATGTGGAATACGCAAACACACAAGGCAGAACAATAGAGTGTGGGTGGAGGAAACTTGAAAAACAGCAGTATTTATCAGTGAGATCGGTGAACAATAACAGGAAACTGTTTGAAATTAAGTCGGTGCATACATTTTATATGTATTTTCTGAAAATAATCAGATATTTTATTGCCTTTAAGGGAATCGGAAGGAAGCTACAACGAACAGTGATAGATTTAGTGATGCTCGAGATGTGTATGTTGTTGATGTTTCAAGTCTGAAGATGAAAAATAAACCACATCCAATGGCTTCATTCTTTTTGTAAATTTGAAATTTTAGGTGAGGTATGAGGAAACCCCTAGATGTATTGATTGAATGGGCAGGCATTCAACCTCAAATTGTAACCTTCATCCAGTGGCACCGATTATGCTTCTCTGGGTATTGGGGATAAGATGTGTTGGAAGTGCTTAGTCTATTACCAGAAACTTTTGTGGACAAGAAGAACCATCCCAATCTATTTGAATGGATCTATACCACTGGGGCTTGGTCAGATGAAGAATGATGTATTAGTTCCATTCTACTAAATTTCTATTAACGTTAAATATATTTCATGTTCTGAGTCCTATTCACAAGACAAGATGCAAACGTTTTCCTGTTTGCTAGCACCTGGAAATCTGTGCCAGGCTGAGGTTTACCAGGTGCATTATTGGCTATGTCATTTGACAGTCTCAGTAGACTCCATTTCTTTTCCATAGAGTTGAATGGCGAACAGGGGGACGGGAGCCCTCTATGCAAACACACAGGGGCAGATTTAAAAGTCCCTTGGGACGCAGCGGTGGTGTAAAAAATGCAGCCAAGCTCTGTTTCACATTATACCTGCGTCAGGTTTAATGTGTGCAGGGTGGACGTTCCCATGCAGGAAAGCTTCGTAAAAGTGACGCAGTGAAATCTACGACATTTCACTGCGCGTCTTCTAGGACACCACTGCGTCAAAACTTTACGCCTGCTTAGAACAGGTGTAAGGAGTGCTGCAGTGCAGTGAGAATAGGCCTCAACATGCATTGCTGGAGTCGCGTTGTGCTTGCGATAAGACTCCAGCAATGCGTGACTTTTGCGCCAACAGATGCATCAGAATACACATCTGTCAATCCATGCGCCATAGTACTGCATGGTGGCACAAGGGTTTCGCAGGCTGGCGCAGGGAAACTGACACATCTCCACAGACGTGTTAGTTTCTTGTAAATCTGCCCCACAGTTTTTTTTCCTGCTGGGTAAGCTTTTTTCCTATGGAGAAAGCTCTTCCCTACTGCTCTAGCAAACCAGGAGTTGATTCTCTCTTGCTGTCCTGGAAGGGGAATTACTCCAGCCTGTGGTGCAGTAAGTGTCTGACTTCCTGGGAGAAAAGAGACTGGATGGAAGTTTGGGAAGCCCACAAACGTACGTGTTTGCCTTGCAAGTTTGGGAATGCCCACATACATGCACATTAAGGGGCATTCCTAAACTTCCAAGGCAAACCCGGACTCGGGACGCTGCCTTCCTTGAGTACTACTGTTGATTTCTCTGTCCTCATGGTGCAGAAATCTGAAGTAGTTTGATGCATTCATGCCAGCCAGGAATCCCTTGTAAATAAGATATTTTGCGCCATAATCTTACTTATAGGACTAAAAATATCTTTGGAAATGGGCCTCGGTGTGTTTTTCCATGGTGGAACTGGGTGACACTGGCAAAGTGCCTGTCAAAGGTTGTCTGTCCAGCAAGACAGTCAGCTATTATACGGCTCAAAAAGAAATCTCACAGCGCCTCTAATGTATTATTCCTATCACAGCAATATGGGGAAACAAACAAGATTCCATCTCATATTGAGTTCAAAAATTAGACTTTAATCGACTCAAGGACACGGAAGTCAAGACCTATCAGGTGTAATGAGTTAGAGCAAAGTCTCGGCGACAGCAAATTTGATCATAAATAGGTTTAGAGATTGCTTCTTTGACATAAACGAAACATATTTCACCTCCAGTCAATGATCTACCAGACTGTCCAGAACGATAACGTGTGGTCTCTAGCGCCGACTGCAGGCAAACATCAGTACCGGCCGGGAGCGAGGTTTGCTTCCAACTCTCCCGACTGCCTGTTGTAGGAAGTTAGGATTTTTTCAAATTAGGTTTATATTCGTCAAAAGCCATCTATTCCAAAGATCAGACCAAAACATTCTAAAAAATGTATTTTTCCTTATCTGAGCATCACTGAAAATCACAAATGTAATGCGGAAGAAATCTATCAGATTGGAAATAATGTCAGAAACGCAGATTCGCCAATAAATGACGTTTTAAAACCATTTACGTTTACCTTTAAATTTGCTGTGTCAATCAATCAATCAATGCAATCTGTATTCACAAGCCTAAAATCTCCCATAAAAGCAGAAACACTACAAGTGAAATTAAAATGGCAGTACATAAAATTAGATAAGAAAATGTGCATACAGTGCATAATAATATAATGGGAAAACATGCAAACAGTACCAATCGGAGATAATAGCAGCATGGACTTGCTTGATTGAACAGACAGTTTTAAAAATGCCACTGCATACAAAATAACATCTATTTCAGATAAAAGTAATAAAAAATCTGAACGCTGGTCTACATTAGCCATTATTGCAGCAGTACTTTTTTAAAAAGGGGTAGGTATTAAGCACAATTTCGTTTACCATGCATAAAATTTAAAAAAAGATCATAAAATAAAACATGTTTTGTCCTGATGAATTATCACACGGTCACGGCTTAATATCAATATTTTGTGTGTAGCCCAGAGGGAAACAGAGCAAATACTTTACAGTATCAGACGTAAATCAAAACAATAAAGTGTAACACGCCATATACAGTCAGGGTCAGACTGACCGTAGCGGGCACCGGGCATTTCCCTGGTGGGCCGCTAGGGTGGGGGCCGGTTTTGGGCCCCTTGGGGACCATTTTTGTTACCGGTGGCTTTCAATATCGGCCCCCCGTAACAAAATCGGCCAAAACCGGCACTAACAAACAGCTCAGCCGCACCCCCCTGCCCCTTACAGGGAGCCAGCCGAGCAGTTTGCCAGGGCCAATTTCGGTTCACAGGCCGGCCCTGTATACAGTCGGTGGTACTGTCAGATTTACACAAATTTAGGTACTTAACAACAGTTATCTGGTCCACCAAAAGCTTTACCCCTCTGAGTTTCCTCAAGATTGTAAAAAGCACTGGCCACACTCAGCCACGGCCCGTATAGGGCGCGTTACCGGGGCGGTGACGTGGGGCGAAGGAGGGGCAGGGTGGGGGGTTGCAAAATGCAGCAATAAAACGAATTTTGTTGTGCGTGCTGCATCGCCAAATGCGATGCAGCGCACGCAACAAAATCCGTTTTTTTTCTCGTAACTTACCTGAAATCGGCCATATGCCGCATTTTGCAACCCCCCACCCTGCCCCTCCTCCGCCCCACGTCACCGCCCCGGTAACTCGCCCTATACGGACCGTGGCTGGCCACATTCATTTTGTTAGTTTTGTGACAGGTTGATGGATCCGTAAAAAACAGTTCATCCCAATTTTACTATATACAGCTTTAACATGCGCAATCCAAGGGATCTCTAACCCTTTGTCTAAGGAAAGGCAATCAGCTAATGTGTCTCTCGTTAATACAGGCTCATCATTTTTCCAAATTGAGAGCCATAATAAGGCCTTAATTTGGTCTCATATGAAAGAGAGCCCAAGTTACTTGTGACACATAAAATTCTAGGCAGAGAATGGAACAGATACAATTTTGCATAGAAATCTGTTTTCTTCTTTTTGGGTGGCTACACAGTTTGAAATCCCTCCCCAGCCTGATCTCCATATATAGCTATTTGTAGGCATTGAGCCCTTTAAATTTCCAATAGAGGAGCGAAACAAACTCCCCTCAGGAGTTGGGGTAGGCTGCAAAGAGACCCATTGGCTACTGAAAATTTAGTAGAACGATATACAAGATTGGACAACGGTGAAGTCTGAGCAGAAAAATAAATACCCAAATAAGGAAAGGTATTGATCCTACTTAATGAATGATTACCATAGTAGGGAGGGAATATACTCTTCGGCCCACATGGCATGATGTGAGATATTGATATGTTAGTGTGTAGATCTAATGAGGTCATAAAATCAACACACGCATGCACAAGGAGATGTAGGGCCCGAGAAGTGCGCACAATGGGCACGCCGTCATCCACATACAATAGCAAGGGTAATGAATTACCGTTAATATTGGGAACATCTGAGGTGACTTGTAATAAAAAAGGATGTATACCATTAATATACAGTATGAATAGAAGGGGGGCTAAAACGCTGCCCTGTCTCACTCCGCAATGGATGTCTATATCGCTGGATATCTCCCCCAGTGTGTTAATGCATATTCTCATTTTCATATTCTCGTGTAGATGTGCCAAAAAATGAACCAGCACTGGATCTAAACCACGTTTAACAAGCATGTCCCATAATTTGGCTCGATTCACACAACCGAAAGTTGAGGATAGATCCATAAATGCTAGATACAAAGGTACTTGTTTGACCACTCTATATTTCCCAAGGGTAAGGTTACATTTTCTATGAATAATATTCATGTGGTAGAAAACCAAACAGACATCAGGATTCATGACGTAAGCACCATTGGCGTATTGCAAAATGATGGGAGGCCCTGCTGAATGTGTTGAGTGGCCCCAGATTTTCCCATATCTCACAAACATACATTGGCCTTGGGGTGAATAGGGCCTTCAGAAGGTCTGGGCTCCTCGAAGGGATGGGGGCACCTGCGCTGCATGGCTGCAGGGGCCTGTGTTATGCTCTTGGTGGTCACCTGACGCCAAAACAGATGTCAGTGCACAGAACCAGGGCAGCAATGAAGTTCAATGTTTACGTACATTGATCAAAGTACAGGCACAGAAAATATCTAAGGCCATATTTATCAAAAAGTAACGCAGTGTTCTGCGTTGCGTTACTCGAGATTTATCAAGCTACTCTGAGCCATGCCACACATGGCTTTGTGTGGCTTGATAAATCACATTTCAAGGACTGTGTTGCTTTTGCACCACACAACATGGTGCAAAACGACACAACCCATGATAAACATGGCCCCAAGTTTCAAAAAGGCAGGAAACAAAATGAGGCGGCGTCATGCACCATGTGAAGAGACATCATTGTTGCATAGTCAGTCAGCCTGAAGCACCGGTATGGCTTACAGGAAGAACAAAAATCGAACTCACAATCACATTTGAAAAAAGGATGCAAGGTATTTTGGCATGCAACCAGATGAAGATATCATACGCAGGGTTCTGTAGTGCTTATTCAACTTGGAAGTCTGTCCTTTAACCATAGGACACCACCAACTGGAGTGGGACCATTAATTTGAATACTGGGTCTGATGTCGTCCTTCATATCCTTTTGAAATCACGGATCTGGTACAACATTTCAGACTCACCTCATTTTGGGGAATATTATCAAGGGCTTTATCTCCGCTTTTCTGGCTTTAAAAGCCAAAAAAGCAGAGATAAAACCAACGCCCTATCAGCAAGAGGGTGCTAACATGCGTATTCGCATGTTAGCACTCTTTTAAACTACGCCTACCTTTGTATCTCTAAAGAGATGCAAAGTGGGCGTTCCTGACATACACTGCATGTCAGGAGAGCAATAACGCGTCTTTGCGCTATCAGCAAGGATGCCCTTGCATTTTAGCAGACGTTAGTTTTTGGAGAAAACTGCTGTTTTCTCCAAAAACTAACATCTGCTAAAATCCTGACTAAGCCACCCCTAACATTGGGGGTGGATTATGCTGATACGACCACAGGGTCGTATCAGCAAGGATATCGCCCTTTTGCAGGGAACATCGCTGGGAAACCAGCGATGTTCCCTGCAAAACGGCAAAAACATCGCTATCTCTGGAATTTTTATCGCCCTGGAGCAGCGCGTTGATGATAACGCGCTACCAGGGCGATAAAAAGCAGAGATAGCCAGCAATAAGAAAATTATCGCTAAGCACGGCCAGCGATAATTATCGCTGGCCGTTGCTGATATGGCCCCTTGAGAGGACAAATAACTGTCTCTACATGTAAAACCATACAGTAAAGGAGCAATACAATGGTATCATCTAGCCAAATTAAGAAGAATAATGGGGCATATTATCAAGACAGGCGATAAAATTATCGCCGCTTTAGCGGCAGAAAACTGCCGCTAAAACGGCGATAATGGGCTTGATAATAAGCTCTATGGAATTCCAATTGAAGCCCATGTTAGATGTGAAGGACATCTAACCTGATCTTCAATTGGAATTCCATAGAGCATATTATCAAGCCCACTATTGCCGCTTTAGCGGCAGTTTTCTGCCGCTAAAGCGGCGATAATTTTATCGCCTGTCTTGATAATATGCCCCCAAGAGCGGGTCTCGGCTTGTTAGGAGAGAGTCGGAGGGTGTGGCAGAAGCATTATTGGCTGCTCCACGCCGTGGCACAAAGTACTCAAAGAGGGTGAAGATGGGCCCTACTGGGGTGCAAGCGCAGCAGGAGGAGGGCAGGAACGGAGCGGGATGGCCAGGTAAGGTGGCTGAGGGTGTTTGCGGAGGCTGGGTAGAGCAAAGGTGGGTTTCTTGTCCGCAGTGTGGCCCACTAGGCCCGCCGTAGGCCTCGCACTGATGAGGGAGCTGAGAGATGGGACAGGGGCTTTGAAAGGGAGAATGGGTCAGGAGGAAAAGGCAAAAGTAGGCGAGCAAGGTCAGAAAAGCCCCCTGGTAAGGGCAGGTGGTGTGGCACACAGGGACATGTGCAATGCAAGGATACTGCAGGCAAGGGGCACGGAGAGCTGTTGGATGTGGTTAATGATGAGGGCAGGGTGGCCATTTAAGAATATGGGGGCATGCAGGGCTAGAAGACATATCAGGAGAGGGCAATCGGGTGCAAGCTTTAGAGGTGGCGCTGCTTGAGTGGAATGTAGATGAGGAGGAGGATGGAGCAAATGGGGTCTATATGGAGGAGGGGAAGAGGAGGACAAGGTCTGAAAAGTTTGGGGGAGGTGCACTTAGTCCCTAAGAGTATATCAGAGGCTAATGAGAGGAAAAGGGGACTCAGGGTGGAACGGGGACAGACAGGGTGTAATGTAGGTAGCAGGAAGGAGGTCTTAAGTGGGCAACTTTAGGCCCCCTTAGGAGAGAAGAGGGGGACCAGAAAAGGGAAAGGAATGAGACCAGAGTACGAGAAGGTATTGGGAATGAGGGGCAATGGATATGGGTCCCAGGACATGGACAGTATGGATACGAGGGGGGAAGCAGAGCTGATGCAACAGCCTTCAGTGTGTGGCCTTGGATTCAAGGTCAAGACACTGTTCCAGACTCAGGAGAGTCGTGTGGCTCCAATACCCCAAGGAGAAGTGATGGCATGGCCTTGGGGCGCTAGCCCATTTGCACTGATAGACGGGACAGGATTGAGCTCGGGACGGTCTGGTGAGGCGTCTGGCACAGCGGGGGAGGAAGGTCTGGGGGGACCCTTCAGCAGCAGTATGAGGTCAGTTTGGTGAGGCAGCATCCGGCGAATGGGCAGATGATCTTCGGGGTGTTACAAACTGTATGTGAAGGAGAAGGGGGTGAGAGAGAGCATGATACTGTAATTAATTGAACCAATGCTGCTTCTTGTATGCTCTCTACCGGGCCTAAAGAGAAAGGAACTATCAGATTCTCATTTGTAAAATAGGCAGAAAGACAAGCTTTTACGAGATGAGATGGAACTCAGTCGGGTTTCTCTGTGGAGACAGCTAAAGTGCAGTGGTATGGAAAGAGGGCCATGGTGTGGCAGGAGCTCTTGCCATTACTAAACTGTTTGTTGGATGGGAATGGTTGTTTGGGTGTGCTGTTGGTGAACCTGGAGAAGAACAACCTGGGGCTGATCAAAGTGCTGGTGGTGTTGAAGGCAATGAAGTGAGAATTGGGGGAGGCAAAAGTAAATTGGTCAGGAACCTTTGCGTTGTGGAAGGAACTGATACCAAAGAGAGAATGGGGAGGCAGAGAAGCCACCGGCCATTAATAAAGCCAGGAGGAAGATAAACAGAGAGAAGCTGAACTTTCGCGGGGGAGCGAATTGGCAGGGACGCTCACTTAGACTTAAGGTACGAGGTAGTATGCTTTTTCAGATGGGGGGGTGCATTTGTCCCCAATAGGCATGGATCTATACTTGATGCGGTTGATAGAAGCACCAGCACAGGCAATGCAGGTAAGATTATGGAGGTCACATTGATGACCCGGTAAGTATGTAGGACAACTTTAGGTCAGGATGATTGTGAGTGAAGAGGGGGTGCTTGGGGGGCAGAAAATCCCAGATGGTGGGGGGGGGAGGGGTATGAATGGCTGTTTGCCCAGAGTTTGGCATTGTTCATTCGGTTTATTTATGTTGATGTGGTTGAAGCATTGTGAAGGGAGGGAGTGTGTCACCGTTGCTGAAGACAGGAAGTCAAAAGTTTACAGATATATGAAGTTAAGTTAGTTCACAGAATAGAATGGATTTACAGTGCAGGTTGGACAATTGAGGTAAGCATTGGCGAGGAAATAAAGGGATGGGTGTAGGATAAATGGTTTATGAAGCATGATGTTTTAGCGAGGACAGTAGATTTGTAAGCAAAAATTGCCTAGGGAGCTTTAGTATTTGTGAAGTGCACCTGTTTCAATGAAGCCGCCTTTTCCACACTAAGACTTGTCAGTGGTCTGTGCTGTAACCCCATGCCTAATAGGGATTTGGAGGCAACTAACCAAAGGAAGGTGTGCCCCCTAAGGTTGTTGGGCATGGTGTTACAGTGCAGAGGATTGCGGGTGCTTTAGGTGGCTTCTGGTATGCAGGGGCAGGGTTTAGAATTAAAAGGAAGGGGGATTAGGCTACCAAATACCATTTTGTACATGATAGCCGGTAGAATAGAGTAGGTAGGGACAAGGAAGTTTTTTCCCACCCTCCCACATAGAAAATGGAGAGGGTCGGTTGTGTGTGTTATTGAAGCATGTTTTTCTAAGAACATGTGTGCAAAAAAGGGGCTGTAGATACATTGTTAGTCATCACTTGAGGCAGGTGCACAGGCGGTTTACCTAGAGATTGGCATTGTTCAATTTGGTTTATAACTTTTGGGGTGGGGGAAGCAGTGTGAAGGAGGTAAAGGGGGGTATATTCACAGTTCCTGAAGACAAGAAGTCAAAGGTTTACGGTTTATGAAGTTAAATTAATTCATAAAACTGAATGTGGACGCAGAGCAAGCTGGACGGTTAGGGTAAGCATTGGGGGAAAATAAAGGGGGTGGGGGCTAGGACAGATGGCAGATGAAGCTAGATGTATTAGTGAGGGCAGTAGTTTTGCAAGACAAAATTGCTTAGGAAACTTTCATGTTTGTGATCTGCACCTGTTTCAATAAAGCGGCCTTTTCCACACTGAGATATTTCATTGGTCTGTATTGTACCCTCTTGATAAGTGGCTGATAAGGGAAGATATGCAGGGCCATTAACAGTGGTGGCTGAGATGTTTTCACTGTTTAACAAGGTGCTTCTTGAGTACGTTGGTATTCAGATACTTTCTGAATTGTTGTACGAATATTTGAAGCCTAATATATTCATGGCTGTTCTTTAAGGCTTGGGGTGCTACAATGCCTCTGCTTGAATCATGATTTAATTAACATCTTTATACATTATAATCATAATTTCGATATTTGTGTCAGCAGTTTCTAAACTATCATACAAGAATCTAAGGGGCATATTATCAAGCACGGGGTTAAAATTATCGCCGCTTTAGCGGCAGAAAACTGCCGCTAAAATGGCGATAATGGGCTTGATAATATGCCGCAGAGAATTCCAATAGAAGCCCATGTTGACACCAGAATATGGGCTTCTATGGGAATTCTTAAGGGCATATTATCAAGCTCATTATCGCCACTTTAGCGGCAGTTTTCTGCCGCTAAAGCGGCGATAATTTTAATGCCGTTTCTTGAAAATATTCCCCCACATCACTTACTGAATTAGCTTTGGACAAGAAGAGTCAACTACCCAACTTTTGAAATATCGTTCTGGTTGACTCGAGTTTCTAGAGGACTGCCTCTAGGAATCAAATTGCTTGAAGGCGTAGCTTTTTTCTAAAACAACTTTTTTTCAGTGGTCACCAGCGGCAGCCGGCAGAGGTTAGCGTGGTGAAGCAGGGCAGGGCACGGCAGGGGGGAAGCTGAAGGACGATGGAAAGTTTTTATTTTATTTATTTAATTATATCTATTCCATCGTCTGTTGACTTCCCCCGGCCCCTCCTACCCCACCCTGGCTCACCACTTTTACCTGTGCCAGCCGCCGCTGGTAGCCACGTACCAGTTGTTTTATTACTTAAACTCTTTGATATTTCTGCTAGTTCTTCCATGCACTTTGTACAAAAAAACTGAGGATGGGAGGCCTTGATATATTCGACATACAACTAAAGGTTTAATATTACGTGTAACAACTGATAATGTGAATTCACACGTCAAGATGAAAAATTTCAGGTTCACACTTGAGCAGTCAGTAGGTTTTCCAGGTGTAGCTGAAGAAGTCTGTGAAAACCTGTCAGCTAATGCTAACATAACATTTTAATGCTGTCTAACACGTACCCAGGCGAGGCTGATCGCATACAATGCTATAATAAATCTGTGAAACTCATTATATAGTCAGCAGTTTGACTGAAAGGGTCATAAAGATGTCTCCTGCACGCACTTCAGTTGGACTTCTTTGAATCTGCATTCGGTAAGCAGACTGAGGATATTAAAAACCATAAGTAACACATTTTTGAAAACTGAAAATTGAAACAAAATATTGAAAATGTAGGGTCATATCATCAAGGACAGGTGCTAATTATCGCTAAGCGCACTTAGCGCTAGGATAATTATCGCCGGGTAACGTGGAATTTTATCGCTGAGATAGCATGCTATTAGCAACGCTTATCTCCAAAGCAATAAAATTCAGAGCGCTAACTGCCAAATGTGAGATTATCGCTGGAAATCCAGCGATAATCTCACAAAGTTTGGCGATAGCTTGTTGATAGGGCAGGGCAGACTTAGCCATGATATCCACCTTACATAGGATATCATGGCTAAGTCAGTTTTGAAGCAGGCGTAAGGAAAGGAGCGATAACAGAGGTTATCGCTACTTTGCTTGTCGCTCTGCAGGTTAACGTGCCCATTGATAATTGGAGAAATGTCGCTTAGCGACACTTCTCCAGTTATGTCAGGGCGGGAACGCCCACTTTGCATAGAGATGCAAAGATGGGCGTTGGGGGAAAGGGCGATAATGCAAGGATTTGTGCGATAGCGCGACCTTGCTGATTAGGCGACAAAATTATCGCCGCTTTTCGTCCGAAAACAGACGTAAAAGCAGCGATAATTTTATATCGCCTCCTTGATGATATGGGCCGTAATTTTTTGGATGATTTTCATTTCGCTTGCCACTTTAAATATAGAAAAAATGTCTGATATGCGGCAGTTAATAGAAAGAAATTGGTCTGTGGTGTCTGTTTTACTAAATTGCTTGATTTACTACAAGTCAAGAGGCACGCTATTCTGATAGCACTCAAGAGTGAAGTTTCACTATCTCTGACCCTAAACGAAAGTACTTTTCCGTCTCGAAAAGTGAAGGTTGTAAACATGCACATGCAACCAACTTCACAAATCATCAAAGTCAGTGGCAGGGGCATATTTACTACAATTTTGCACCAGAATTTTGTCACAAATGTGACGCAAACATGCGCAAAATGTTTATTTCAGAATTACTGTCTGTGTGGGAAAGTTGCCTGAAAGTAACACAAAGCAGCACTTTGCACTTCTTTCTATTACTTCTGTCAATCAGTAGTTCCATGCTTTCCCAAGCAACTTCTTAGGGCTTTTGATGCAAAGCCCTATCAACTCACAATGAGAGTCGAAATTTTGTTCCAACATTTTTTTTGAGACAGGCCTTAAAATGGAGACATGTTTTTATTTCTCCAAACTTTTCTGCCTTCGCATACAGCACATTCTAAAGTGGTAAGAGCTGTAAAGCTGGTCTAGGCATAGTATTTTGTACTGAAATGGTACCCTTCCAGTACAGAAACTGTGCTGGAATCCCACACAGACACCTTTTCACTGTGATGCAAAGGTGTGTGCATGGTGCTAGGCAGCCTGATTGTGCATTAGAGCTAAGTAAGAGAGCAGGAGCACGATATCTTAGTAGATAGGTACTGTCCTGCTTCCTCACAATTGCAGTGCAGCAACTTTGGTTATTGCATTGCGTTGTGTGATAACATTATGAAGATCAGTAGACACATTAGTTAGATCAAATTAATTGCAGCGTGTGATCATATAAGTAGGCAGTTTGTTCAATAGCTACCCTTAATTGTTGTTACTATAATGGACAGGGATTTATTATAGAATAGCCATTCTGACTGTTAATGCTTGGAAACCTGTAGAAGGTCTCAAAAAGTTCACAAAACAATGACTGGTAAATTTCAGTGTTTTTAAATTATTTCTTAACTCAAATGTATTTTCTCATCTCAAAATCTAAGTACAACTTCACTTTAACCTTGTTTGTATTTAATGTTAGTTGAAATTTTTTATCATAACTATTTATGACATCACTTTCACATTTGGTTTTATTTCAGCAAATATCTGCGTTTCTTTTCACATTCTAAGTTGAGAACATGCTCAACACCTCTAAGCAACCTATCACCAACTTACCTACTGCCTCCGTCCAGATGCTACACTAAACTCCCCACGAGTGCCCAGCACCCAACTGCACACAACCTCTATCCGTGTGCAGCCAGGGTTGGCCTCCTGTAGGCACCCAAACCATCAGTGTCCATAACCTTTCAACCAATCAAACAGGGATTAATAAAGCACAGCAAATCACCCGTGAGAGTCTAAAGGTACTGGAGTTGCCAACTGCTTCATGGTAATCTGTTCAATGAATGAAAACATGAGGAAAGCAAGGAAAAGGCCCTCAAAAACTGGTTAAATGAAAAGAGAAAGCAGTGAAAATTGAGGCAAAAGCAAGTACTCAGAATGGGTAAGTAGCAAGGAGAAGACAGGAGAAAGAGCGATGCAGCATCATGGGGAGAGATGGGCAATGGCCTTTGTCTTTGTGCTCAATCACGCCTGCAGAAGGTCAAAACCCCATGTGCACCCAACCTTGCGTTGTGCTGGCCAGGCGCTGTGACCAACTCTGCGGTGTTCCCACACTCCCGCTACACTTGGCCTTTGGTCTTGTGCAGCAGAAAGTGGGCTGCAAAACCTGGCCTCTTGCCAGGCTCTGAACCCTTAATCATCAGCTGAAGGGTGAGCCACTGATGCACATAGTTGTCGACCTTGCACCACACAAGCGTCCAACACTCCTTTGTGCAATGCCTTAAATTGTAGGCAGTGGGTTGGTCCTGCACCCAATAGCCAATGGCCTGAACTATAGTGGTTGGCAACAGGGTCTGGTCTATGAACAGACACTGCTTTCTTAAATATTTATTTGCTACTGCGGTACGGCAATACCACTGTACTGCTCCCGGTACTGCAGTACCACAGTGGTGGCCTCTCAATGTACCATAGTTCTAGTAAAGTAGTACTCCCAACATGAAAAACATTTCTTTTATGTTTTGATCTAAAAGAGAGTCCCTTTGGGAACCCCGGACTTGGCCCTGGGGTCAGAATGTTCCCACCCTGCCCCGTTGGGTGGATTTGAATTTTATTTTTTAGAACTTCGTTAGTGATTCGTGTAATGTCTGCCAGACCACAGTCTCCATTATGTGGCCAGTCATTCAGGCGCTGCCATTCCACTTAAATTGGACACATCAGTGCATATCTGAGCACCAAAAGCCAAAATATCTCTACATTTTCTATCTGCATCAGACCTTAATGCCCAGCCTGAGACAATTTTAAACATTAAGATCACTCCTCATCAGCCAGGCTAGCTTGAATCCAGTGGCACACAAAGTAAGGAACCCTCATCTGGGCATACCCATCCCACTTAGGGCAAAAATTACTAAAGTAACAAATGATGGGCCGAATGCTGAAACAATCAAACATTCACCCCAAGTAAAAAAAATCTGTGCTAATTCCATTGTCCTTTTGCTCAGTACGCCATCCCAGTTTGAACACAGCCATATGCAAATCAGTCTTGACCCTGCTCCTCAAGGGAACAGTCCAGCCTGAACTGCCAATCCAGGTTCTCCCTTGACCAGAAATAAGCATCCTGGGACCGGTTTCAGGGTATCTCCCCTCAACAGTTAGGCTAGCTTGAATCCAGTGGCACAACAAGCAAGGGACCAACGTCTGGGCATACCCAACCCACTTAGGGCGAAAAGTGCTGTAGCAACAAATGATGGATGGAACGCTGAATAAATCAAACATTCACTCCGTGTCAAGGGATCTGGGTAAGTCCATTGTTCTTTTGCTCAGTACCCCACCCCTGTTTGAACCCAGCCATATGCAAACCGGTCTTGACCCTGCTACCCATGGGAATAGTCCAGCCAGAACTGCCAAGCTAGGTCCTCCCTGGACTGGAAACAAGCATCCTGAGACTAGTTTTGTAGTATCACCCCTCATCAGATATGCTAGCTTGAATCCAGTGGCACAACGAGCAAGGGACCTACTTCTGAGCATACCCATCCCGCTTAGTGCAAAAAGTACTGCAGCAACAAATGATGGACAGAATGCTGACTAAGTCAAACATTCATCCCTGTCAAAATATCTGGGTTACATCCATTGTTCTTTTGCTCAGTTTGAACCCAGCTATATGCAAATCAGTCGTGACCCTGCCCCACATGGAAGCAATCCAGCCCGAACTGCTAGACTAGATCCTCCCTGGACCAGAAACATGCATCCTGGGACCGTTTTCGGGGTATCACCCCTCATACGCAAAAGTGGAATTTCCATGGCCAAATTCAACTAAACCATTAAAGAGGATTTATCACCACCATTCCAAAGATATTAAACATAGTGTAGCTGCTCCTTTCTATCGGAGAGTAGGATCTGCTTCAGATGTTTACTCCCACTTTTTTCTGGTGTTTCACTGTTTTTCGATTTAGTCTGGTTGGGACCCTACTATTTATGGCCCCAGCCTAGCTGCTTCCACTCTAAATTGATTGCATGTACTTTAGGTACACCACAGATTGGACCCTGAGGTACCCTTGTGAGTCCCTATTATATGGTATACTATGTACCCAGGGCATAGGTACCCCAGAGGCCTACCAGGGGCTGAAGCATGTATTATGCCACCCCTGGAAAGCCACCCAAAATGACACCACAGGTCTGCTACTGCAGCCTGTGTAAGGTGGTGCATGCACCCCTTACTGAGGTATTGGTTCACTATACCTCACCTATCACTGCATATACAAACCTATCAGTCACCACTATGGTAGGCCTTATCAATCCTGAAGGCAGGGTGCTTGTTTATATGTGAGAGGGTGCCCAGGCATGAGCTGAGCCCCTCTGCAGCCTTTGGAATCTCTTCTCCGGGGTTGTCAGTGGTGCAGCCTGACCATATACTCTTAAGTGCATTAT
Source organism: Triturus cristatus (assembly GCF_964204655.1). Lineage (NCBI taxonomy): Eukaryota > Metazoa > Chordata > Amphibia > Caudata > Salamandridae > Triturus > Triturus cristatus. The sequence continues at coordinate 1,010,932,504 of NC_140583.1, read as the reverse complement.
ATCTTAAACGGTTAATGCTAACTTTGGAATGGATTCACGGAAACATGTCATGTTTGGTGTCAAACACCTTGCAATCATACCCCCACATCAGTTATTGATGTGAGGTATCGGATCCCACCCTTCTAGAGGAAGAGACATGGCAGTACTGCTACACCCGGTTGAAATCTGATAGAGCCCTGGCATCACAAAATGGATACTGCAGCCACAGACACGGGTCTGGCCTCCTGCTGCTGACCGAAATTCGGGCAGGGGAGGCCTGGACAATAGGTTTCCTGTCACAGGGAGGTGTAACCACCTCCCAGACAGGCTTATGTGTATTGGGGCTGGGTGGGAGCATCCTCTGAGTGCTTTGAAGTCCTGCACTGGGGGCACATTTGGTGTCCCTGTGCATAGTCCAGCTCAAACCGGTTCAGGGGCTTCCAACCCCTGCTCTGGCGCGAAACTGGAGAAAGGAAATGGGTGTAGCCACCCCTCTTTCCAAACCCTCCCATAGGTGGGTCCCCAGAGCTGGTCCAACCCCTTCCTTAGGTATAAGCAAGGAACCTCTGTACCCAGAACTTTAGATATCCCTGGAAGAAACTCTGAAGCTGAATCCTGGGACTTCGACGCTCTACTCAAGACTAGGGGACTGAAGAAATCTCCCTTGGGGTCAAGGAGTGACTCCCCTGCTTGGCAGGCAACAATAAAGCAATTTGCCAGTCTGCATTTCCGAAGCTCCTGCCAGACTCTGAAGTATTTGCAGCCCAGGAAGAGGATTTCCAGTCATCTCAGAGGCTGACCCAAGTCCCCAGCAAAGCTGAGACCCGCAGCCCTCGTGAGTAGCGTGGAACCGGAACTCCTGCTCACCATGCACTTTTGGAAGTGCATTGACTTCTCGACGTTTCTTGAAGTTGTGCTTGGGCTGACTTGTGGCCCCTACCTCAAGCACAGAATTCACCAAAGATTGTTGGCCTAGTCACCCCGAGACCCACCTTTTTGGGTTTTCTCTTGAGGTCACTTTGCGATCCCTGGTCTGTCGACTGGTGAGTCTCTAAGGGGGTAACTTTGAATTTCCTTGGACTTCCCTAGTTGTTCCAGACGTGCCCCGACTCCCTACCAAGTGGTGAATCCCACAAACTTTGCTGGTCTTCACCGAAGCATCTTTCTCGTTTCTGCTTGGGTTGCTGTTGCCAAGGCTTGTTGTGTCCAATGTGGGCACCGACGATGCAGCACTTGACATCCTAAGTGGAGAAGCTCGAATCCAGCTCCTGGTTGTCCTCGGCACCTCCTTAACCTCGTGGCTGAAGAGTCAAGCTTCACCTTCTTCACCTGAAATCATCCGACATCGGTGGGAATCTGCCTATCGCCTTCCTAGTCACTGGCTAGTGAACCAGACTCTGTCCCCTCTGCTTTCAGGTTCTTCTCATCTTAGATCCAGGCTTGGATCTCTTTGGACACTTTGCATCTTCCCGGCAGCAGCACTTCTTTGCCAGCTTCCATTGAAATCGACGACGCGACCAGACCCCATTTGACACCTATGCACCCGGCTTCCCTGGGTGAGGTAACACGAGTACTCCGGTGCTCCCATGGGTGTTGGCCCTAGAACTTCCTAAGTCCCAAAGGGTTTGGTCCTGACTCACTTCTAAGGGTCCCTAATATTTAAAAATCTAACCGCGACTTTCCCCATAGAAGCTAACGGGAGCTGGCGGCTGTGTTCACACACTGCACATGGCCCCCGTGGGTCCCCTGTGTCACTACCTTGGGGTTCCAGCGATTCTACAGGCTCTAGGTCTTGTGTCTAGTTAAGTCATGGTTCTTATACCACTATTTTAGTATATGGTTTGACTCGCCCCTAGGGACTGACGTGTATTTGTGCTTATTACTGTCATATTTGAAGTGTAACTTATGTGTTTTGACCTCTAGTCTCATAAAGAGTCTAGGAGGGTGTGTTTGGAAATAAATACATATATGTTATATATATACCTGGTGTGATTGTCTTTCATTTAAGCACTCAAGTGGATTATAGACTGGTAAAACAAGCTGCTTTACATTCCTTCAAGACTTAGCCTGAAGCTTGCTCTCCATAGCTACCACTAAGATAGCTTTTAATAAAGGTTGTATTTAACCTATAACCAATAAGGGGTTGTTTGGACTGGTACAGGGTGCCCACTATAACCAGTGGACAGCATATACCAGGCCGACTTCTCACACTTTCCAATCAGGAATTGCAGCGTAAAAGGTGTTTTAAGGAATCCCCAGTGCTAGCCTATGGATGAAGTAGGCTTCACAGCAGTGAAAAAATGGATTTAGCTGTTTGTCATTGCAGGGGCATATAGAACTTTAAAGTACATGTCCTGCCATTTAGGTACACAGCATCCTGCCCTTATGGTCACTTAGGGCCTACCTCAGTAGTGACATATGTTTAATAAAAGGGGAGTTTAAGGCTTGGAATGTGGTTTTAAATGTCAAGTCGAAGTGGCAGTAAACTGCACATACAGGGCCTGTAATGGCTGCTCTGAGACAGGTTTGATAAGCTGCTTCTGTGGGTGGCACAACCAGTGCTGCAGGCCCACTAGTAGCATTTAGTATACAGGCCCTGGGTGCATGCTATACCACTTTACAGGGGACTGCCAGTTAAACTAAATATGCAAATCAGGTATACACTAATGTCAATATTTTTAGGGGAGGAGAACATGCCCTTTAGCACTGGTTAGCACTGGTAAAGTGCTCGGAGTCCTGTGGCCAACAAAATGATTCAGCAAAAAGTGGAGGGGAGCAGGCAAAAAGGCGGGAGAATACCATCCTAAGGATGACAGGTCTAACAGTCAGCATGACACCTAAGTCAACACAAACCCAATAGAATAAAAAACTTCTTGGAAACTTCAATGAGTTTGCACCATTTGGCCATGAACTACTTACAACCTATAAATGCCATTTTTGTGACCCTTTCTTTTACAATATTGTTAGTGATTACTTAATATATAAAGTAAACCCATGGGCAAGTAGAACATTCCTCCATTAATGTGGAAGTAGGGTCCAAATCCAGCTGTATGGAACCTCCCCCATGGCCAGTTCATTAAATGAGATGAAAAAGGTCTCTAAAAGGGGCATAGCTTGATAAGCCTAACTAGGAATCCTTTCCAAGAGGCATGGCTTATGTATTTAAGGGGGTGGGGCTTAAACATGCAAACTTAAAGTCTGTGCTTCACACAGTGTCCTCATCGTTATTAGAGTGTGTTATACTTGGGGGTCTCTAGTTGGCCCAGGTATGCACTTGTGACAATTAGGGACCCTCGCCTCTAGTCAGGGTAAAGGGGTACACTCCTAAAGTAACCCCTGCTCACTCCCTTGGTAGCTTGGCATGAGCAGACAGGCTTATCTCAGAGGCAGTGTGTAAAGCATTTGTGAACACAGACAGTAATCCAGTGACAACACTACAGATGGACACCACACAGGTTTTATATAAAAAATAAGTATTCTTTATGTAGATTTACCACAAGAGCATAAAAGATAAAAAATACACAATACTGTTACTTTAGATGGTAGAATTTAGCTTAGTTCTCTTTAGTTCTTAAATGTGACACTTTAAGTCAATGTACCTTTTAGATGCGACACGCAGGGCAACAAAAGTGTTGCAACGATGTTGATGCGTTGAAGATTTTGGTGCAAAGAAATAAAGACGTGAAGATCTTCCAGATACGGCACGCTTCTCTGATGTTGCGAGAAGACTCGACTCGATGCGTCAACTACAGCGGCGACATCCCTTTACGCGATGCGACGACAGCGGCCTTGGCGGCGACACTCTTCTCCAACGTTCCAAGATGCTTCCGCTCGATGCGATGCTGCAGCAGCGACACTCCTTCACGCGATGCGACGACAACAGCTCAGACGGCGGCACGCTTCTCCGTGGATGCGAGGCGCTTTTCTTGATGCGGTGCAATGCAACAGCTATGATGGCTGCGATGGCGACGCGCTTCTTCCTCGATGCGAGACTCTTCTCTTGATGCGGTGCAATGCGTCAGCTACGATGGCTGCGATGGTGACACGCTTCTTCGGCGTTGCGAGACACTTCTGCGATGATGCGAGACGCTTCAGCTCGATGCGACAACTGCAGCGGCGACACCCCTTTACGCGATGCGACGACAACAGCTCCGACGGCGGCACGCTTCTCCTTCTTGAGTCGGGCTTCCAGCTCCTTGCGACACGCAGCCCCTCAGAAGGCCCAACAACAGAAGCAGGCACTTCCAAAGAACTCTGGGGAGCTGGGGGGTGAAGTCTGTTGTTCCTGAGACTTCAGCAGGAGGCAAGCTCTTTTCCAAGCCCTTGGAGATCCTTCACAAGTTGAGCAAAAGTACACACAAAGTTCCTTTCTCCTCTCTTTGGCAGTAAGGCAACCACTGCAGGCCAATCCCCCAGTTTCAGGGATAGTTTCTCCTCAGCTTCTTCTTGGTTCTTCTCCTCAGCAGGGGTTTCTTCTTGTTTTCCCAAAGTGATCTAAATTCTTGGGATCAGGGTCCCAATACTTATACCCCAAAATCCTTTGTCCTCTGAGGGCAGAGGGGCCTTTGCCTTGTTCAAACTGGTTCGGGTCAGTCCTGGAGCACTTTGTTTACGTGACTCCTTCTTTCCTTTCAGTCAGAGTGCAGGGCAGAGACATCAGACGCACCACAGGAGGTGTAGCCAGCATTGTGGAGGGAAAGCACAGCCCTATTCAGGTCCCAGGTGCAACTCCTCCCACCCATCTACATGGAGATCTCTCTATTCAGCCGTGTGCTGACTCACCCTGTCTCCGGGAATTCCCCAGCCCCTGGAATTCCCCAGCCCCTGTCACTCAAACTCCAGACAAGGAATACACAGCCTAGCAGAGGCAGGTTTGGATGGTTAGACAAGAAAATACCTACTTTCTAAAAGTGGTATTTTCAAACACAGAATGTTAAAACCAACTTCACTAAAAGATGTATTTTATCATTCTGAGTTCAGGCATACTAAACTTGAATTTCTACCATGTTCCCTGAGTCAGTTAGGATTATAAGGTGTAATAATCAAACTGCCCATTCTGGCCTATAGAGAACAGGTAGCCTTGCAATAGTGAAACATGAAAATGGCTGTAATTCACTATTAGAACATGCCACACACACCAGGGCATGTCCTACCTTATACTTACAATGCACCCTGCCCTTGGGCCTTCTGATATGAAGAAAATAGAAGGTTTAGGGACTGGCAAGTGGGTGCACTTGCCCAGTCAGCATGACAGTACCAGACTGCACGCAGGTTCTGCAATGGCAGGCCTTAGACACACTTTTACAGGCTGCTTCTGTGGGTGGCACTACCAGTGCTGCAAGCCCACCAGCAGCCTTTGGATTTACAAGCCCTGGGCACTCCTGGTGCACTGTACTAGGGTCTGACAGGTAAACCAAACCAACCAATCATGGAATCACTAATTCATACATCAATTTTCCATAGGGAGAGCATATGCACTTTAGCACTGATAAGCAGTGGTAAAGTGCCCAGAGTCATAAAACAGCCAACAACAGGTCAGTTGGCAAGTCCAACAGGGTGCCTCTTTGAATTTTCTCTTATTGCTTTGAGACATATACCACAACAATGGCCATAGGCCTAAAATAAGCAGACCTATCTGCATTATCGATGTTTACTAGCACTATCAATTAAATAAATAACAATTCTTTTTTTGTTAACAGAAATGAAAATGTTTCAATTCTGAAAACTTGAGAATGGGATTTAAACATTACTGAGGTCTGTGGAAGGGGTAGTGGTCTTCAGAGTTTCTCAGACTGTTGTCTTCACAACAGTTTACTCTGCCAGCTCTCATTCTTAGATATTTAATCCACTTTTCTTTCCACATCTTTCTGAAACGCTTCATTTGCATATTTCACATGACATCTCTTTCCTTTCAAGTACCTTACTTCTCTATCCCTTTACACGTACTTTGTTCATTTCGTCCATTTCATACTCCCTGTTAGAAATGGGGGTCTCTAGTTGGCAGAGGTAGGTACCTTTGTCCAAATAGGGACCCCTGCTTCTAGTCAGGGTAAGGGGGATACACTTCTAAAATAACGCCTGCTCACCCACTTGGTAGCTTAGCACAAGCAGATTATCTCAGAGGCAATGTGTAAAGCATTTGTGAACACATACAGTAATAGAGTGAAAACACTACAAATGGATACCACACCAGTTTAGAAAAATAAGTAATCTTTAGCTAAACCAAAACAAGACCAAGCAACAAAAATCCACAATATAGTATTAAAAATAAAGCTTTCAAATGGTAGAAATAGTTCAGTTCAATGCAAGTTCTAAATGTGACAATTTTCTCAAAAGTACCTTAGATGCGTCACGGAAAACAAACAAAATGGCAGCAGGGAAGGTGATGCATCAGTTCCTTACATGCATGGAAGGTGATGTGTTGGTTCCTTGCTGCGGGGGAGGTGATTCGTTGGTTCCTTACTTCAGCGCAGGGGAGGTGATGCGTCGGTTCCTTACTGGAGAGGAGGTGATGCATCATTTTCTTGCTGCATGGGTAGTTGGTGCGTCTGTTTCTTACTGCGTCCCCCAACAATGCGACAGTCTTGGGGCCTCGATGCGATGCGTCGATCTGGTACGATGCGTGACTTCATGCAGCCGCACAGCAGGCTTGCGTAGGGATCGGTGCATTGATCTCGTACTTCGGAGATAGTTGCACCCGATGCGTGGTGTGGCGCTTTCTCGAGTCATGCGCTGTGACGGTTTCTTCAGCGATGCATCAGAAAACAGGTGTGGATGCGACACGCTTCTTCTTCGATGTTGTGTCAATTTTCCAGCTCCCAGCAACAAACAGTCTCTAGACGGTCAAACAGCAGCAGGCACCTCTATGCAGGTTGGAATTCCCAGCAAAGAAATTCATGGGAGCTGGGGGTGAAGACTTTGTTTCCTTGAGACTTCAGAACAGGAGGCAAGCTCAGTTTCAAGCCCTTGAAGATCTTTTTTTCAAGCAGGTGACAAAGCAAACAGCAAGGACATTTCCTCCTTTCCTTGGCAGGAAGCAGCCACTGCAGGCCAATCCCAGACAGCAAACAGCACAGGGGCAGTATTCCTCCTCAGCTTATTCGGCTCATCTCCTTGACAAAGGTTCCTCTTTGTTTCCCAGAAGTGATCTAAAAGTCTGGGGTCTGGGCTCCAATTTTTATACACAAAAATCCTTTGTTCTCTAAAGGCAGAGAATGTCTGTACCCAGCCAAAACCAGGTCTATGGGGCATGTTGCAAATGCACAACAACCTCCATTGTCAGTGTGAGCCCTGGCTCCAGACACACCACAGGGGGGCGGAGCCATCATTGTGGAAGGCAGGCACAGCCCTATTCAGGTGCAGGTGCTACTCCTCCTACCACTCCAAATGCAGACCAGGACTATTCAGCCCAGCCCTGACTCATCAGGCTTGCTTGAGCCACTGTTTCTCCCCAGCCCCTAACACTCCAAAGCCAGACATGCAAAAAACAAACTTAGCAGAGGCATACTGGATGGCTAAGCAAGAAAATACCTACTTTCTAAAAGTGGTATTTTCAAACACAGAATGTAAAAATCACCCTCACTAAAGGATGCATTTTAACATTCTGAGTTCAGGCATACTGAACTTTATTTTTCTCCCTAGTTTCCAGGGGTAGTTATGGTTATAAGATGTTATAAACAAACACCTATTCTGTCCTATGGGAACACGCAGCCTTGCAATAGTGAAAAACAAAATTAGCAGTAATTCACTATCAGGACATGCCACACACACAAGGGCATGCCCTGCCTTTCACATATAATGCACCCTGCACACAGGGGTACCTTGGGCCTACCTTAGAGGTGACTAAAATGTAGAAAAGGGAAGGTTTAGGGACTGGCAAGTGGGTGCACTTGACAAGTCTACATGGGAGTATTAGACTGCACACAGGCTCTGCAATGGCAGGCTATTGTTACATTTTACAGGCTGCTTCTGTGGGTGGCACAACCAGCACTGCAAGCCCACTATTAGCATTTGATGTACAGGCTCTGGGCACACACAGTGCACTGTACTAGGGTCTGACTAGTAAATCAAATAATAAATCATGGAAACACCAATCCATAACAACAATTTACAGGGACAGCATATGCACTTTAGCACTGATCAGCAGTGGTAAAGTATGCAGAGTCATTAAACCACCAACAACAGGTCATTAAAAATACAGGAAGAAGGCAAAAAGTCCTTGGGTCACCCTGCAAAAGGGCCAAGTCCAACACTCCCCTAAACACAGATCTACACACTCATGGGGTGATTATGATGGCGGGCAGATTGCCACTGCGCAGCTGGTGGCGGCGATCCGCCCTGCCATCACAACCACATTTACCCCCATCACATTACCATGGTAGGGGGTACCGCGGCGGCCGGAAAGTCCGTCCGCCGCTTTTCCGACGGTCGGCAATCGTTACAATTGCCGGCCGGACGGAACTGGGGCATGAAATGGTGGTAGTGCCTGAAAGGCACCGCCATCAATATCATGATGCCGAATTTTCATTGTCTTTCCATGGCGGCTTTGCTGCCATGGAAAGGTTGGCAGTGAATTGCTTTGTGGTCCAGTTGCGGGCCCCCGGGGGGGGCAGGGGGTGGTGAGCTGCTCTTGGGAGGTACCTATGGTACCCCCCTTCATTGCCATGCACAAGGTGACAGGCACCGCGCGGTGCCTGCCATGTTGTGCATGGCAATGCACAACATGCATCTTTGGCATTGCGGCAGGTGCTGCTTACAGCAGCACCAGCCGCTATGTCAAAAATGCGGAATGCGACCGCCAGGGCGGCGGTTGCATCCTAATTGGCAGTGTGGGACTGCCGCACCACTGGAGGCCGGACCCAGCACTGCTAGGGTGGTGGGCGGAAAGGGGCCCTCAGTGTTAAGCACTGCATTATCTTTTCCTTTTGCACTGTCAGGTTTTTTTTTTACAGTTGTGTACCTCCAGCTCATACTTTTCCATTGAATCAGTTAGAATTAGCACACATGTGACCATTGCTTTGTGTGCTCTGCAGTGGAGTCAAGGGCTGGATGTGCATGAAGTTTAACCACCTTTATGACCAACTGACAGATACTGTGCTAAATTTGCTCTGCGTTCAGTCTCAGCTCCACCGCTCTCACTCTTGTCTTGTCATGAATACCAATCCACAACCCAAACTTACCCAGAAACCCGAGGCAACTCAGATCACAAAGTGCACTATACAGCAGTCACATGTCTCATGATAAAATACAGAAATACATCATCTGGGAAAAATATATTCGGGAGTGAAAGATGAAGTAAAACGTGCAATGTAAGCAGGGACTTTCGTTAAAGAAAACTGCACGAAGATTCTATAATACACAATTAGGTCCAAAATCCAGTTTTAGATAAAGGTGGGCAAGGCAGAGAATTTATAAGGTGGCCTGAGCCAGAGCCGAGCCAGGGCTCTGACATGCTTCCAAGAGCCAAAGCACAAGCCAAACCCTCAAAAATATGTTATGTCAATCTAATTTAATGTATTTATGAATTTCATTAAATGTATGTTACCTCTCTGTTGATGCAGACTGTGGTAGGTAGAAATGCTAAATGTGAATAGGGAGTCTAGTTTATCCTCTTAAGCAACATATACAACAAAACAGAATTACAAAGAGCTGAAAATGCCTTTTGAAGTTGTCTGTATCAGTGGTAAATCAATAATATATTGCAATAAAGGATACCTGCTGGGAATTTTAATCCCACTTATAATTACATGGCCAAACTACAAGTCTCAGACGCAGAGTGCAGTTAGGCAAGAAGTGTTGCTTATAAGGGAACAGATTTACAAGAAATTGACGTATCTCTGCATCATAGCAGAGATGTGTCAGTTTACTTGCATCTCGGAAAAAACCCTTGCGCCACCATGGATGAGTTGCATATACAATGCGGCGCACCATGGCGCAAGGATTGACAGATGCATCAGGCATCTGTTGGCAGAAAGGCCATGCATTGCTGGAGTCGTATCGCAAGCACGACGCAACTCCAGCAATGCTCAGGGAGGCCTATGCCTATTGTGCTGCATTACTCCTTTCACCTGTTTCAAGCCGGAGTAAGGTTTTGGCACAGTGGCGTCATAGAAGTGGCGCAGTGTAATCTTGTAGATTTCTCTGCGTCACTTTTACGAGGTTTTCTTGCATTGGAACGCCCACCCTGAATACATTATACCTCAAGCAGGTATAATGTGGAGCAGGACTTTACAACGTGACGCATCTCACTAGATGCCTCACATTGTAAATGTGTCGCAACGTGGCACATTGTTTACACCGCCGTTGCATCACAAAAGTGATGCAATGGCAGCGCAAAAGTGTCGCAAGGGGCTAGTAAATCTATCCCGAGATGTCCATATGGATGCTCTCGCTCATTGACCATTAGAGGTTTTTTTTTTTTTGTCAGATCTAGCTCTGCTCATTTAACAGGTTGGAATTCACTGATGTGAATTGTAAATAAAAGGTCAATTTTCAGCCCCAAATGTCCCATTCGTTCCTGGACATCAGCTAAGGTGATTGGGCAGAAGCACTCCAGCTGTGTCAGAGCAAGTGACACCAGCCACCAATGTCACAATGTTTAGCTAAGCTTCTTTGGCAAAAGTGTTCCAGGAGCCCCACTGAGCTCGGCAGGCAGTAAAGTACAGCCTTTGTTTGCTGTTCATCAGGCAAGTTTTACTTATGAGTGCAAGAGGTCCGTTGTAGTTAGCTCAAGCAGAGCAGCTGTGGATTATTAATACTGTTGCTCCATGTCTAGACAGTTCAGTTCTTTTAAGCACCCCAACAGTAGAGATTAATAGCAGGCCATACTATTAATGCTGGTTTTGCAATTTATATTTCATTAAGAAAATTACCACAACAGCCCAGAGACACATTGTGAAATAGAAATGAGCCTGAGTACAGCACAAATTGCTGTAATAACAGGGTTGAAATTAGTAAACCATGAGGCACATTGTGGGTTGTATTTCAGTGTTTCTCTTCACACGCACTGGACCTTAAATTATACTGGAATGTTGTTAATCTGATGCAGTTTGCAGGGTGAGGTAAAGACTTTGCTCTTCTGGGTGTTCCCAGCTCTCCAAGGTTGGTGTGAGTGCTGCTAGCAGTGCACTGCAGGTACCTGTTCCAACCCATACATGCCAATAGACCCGGTTCAGACGGGAGACTGCCAATTTTTGAACTCAAAAATGGCTTTATTTTCTCCCGCATGAAATGGATTTTGCTTCAATAAAAATACATTTTCCCGATATTTTTTTCGAAATCTCCCACTTTGCTGTTCTAAATTATTGGCATGCATGATGACCTGTCTTGTCATACATGGTGATTCACTGTATTTTTCTCTGATGGTGGGATTAACCCCTCTCTGGATGGATGTCTCCGCCACCCTCAGGTGGTTTGAGGGAAAATAAGTGGGACTATTCCTTTTTAGTCACTCTAATATTTGGTCCAAGGGAAAATAACCGTGGCAAATTTTTTTTAGACACTTTAGCATATCTCGAAATTTCTACTGTGATATTATCAAGAATCAAGCATTTCCATTTTTTGTGCCTTAGGTTTGCAATAAATGGTACAATGTGACATAGACGCCCACTGTGTGAGTACAAGGTGTTTGGTCAACTTAAAACACGCGTGTGCATGACCTGCCCTACAAGAAAGTTGTCTACTACTTCCGCTTTTTGCAGGCGACAACACCAACAGTGCACCTGAAATAGAGCAGATCAGTTTCACATGTTTCAAATGACAACTGAGCTAAGGAGAGGAACAATTGCTCAGCTTTCGGTTCTCTTTGAGAAGAGATTATTGTTTTAATGGCGATTAATGGAGGGGATGGGCCAGGACCAGCTTTAGCACTGCTGGTGCCCAGTGCGACAATCATTTTTGGTGCCCCCCACCAATGCTCCTCCTCGGATTCCCTCATGATAACTGGGCATAAGTGCCCCTCATTTCTCCAATCATAAGCTACTGCTTAACACAGCGCCCCCTGAGGTCAGCGCCCAGAGCAGCCGCACCAGTCGCACTGCCCTAAAGCCGGCCCCTGGTCACCTTTCATTTGGAGTTGGAGGTGAAAGGATCACTCTCTTTATCTCCAATCCCTGATACTTAGGGGCATATCAGCAAGGCGAGGCGGTAGAATTATCGCCACTTTTGTGGCCGTTTACGGCCGAAAAGCGGCGATAATTCTATCGCCTAATTAGCAAGCTCATGCTAATGCGTGAAAACTTGCGTTAGCGTAGGAATTCCTAACGCCCAGCTTTGGATCTCTAATGAGATGCAAAGTGGGCGTTCCTGACCTGACATGACAGGAGAAATGTCGCTAAGCGACATTTCTCCTATCATCAAGCCCCACGTTATGAAGCATAGCGCCAGGAAAAGTAGCGATAACCCCTGTTATCGCTACTTTCCTTACGCCTGCTTCAGGACTTACTTAGCCATGATATGCTATGGAAGGTGGATATCATAGCTAAGTTTGTGAGTCCCTATCATCAAGCTAATGCCACATTGTGTGAGATTATCGCTGGGTTTCCAGCGATAATCTCACGTTAGGCAATTAGCGTGAGGATTTTTATCACTTAAGCACATAGCACGCTATCTCAGCGATAAAAATCCACGCTAGCCGGCGATAAGTATCCTAGCGCTAAGTGCGCTTAGCGAAAATTATCGCTGGTTGTTGCTGATATGTCCCATAATTTCTAATGGAATTTAAGGACTTTTTGTGAGATATCAACTCATGTAAGTTCCAAAACTTTTGGATAAGTTTCTTGTTTGATAGAGATCATGCAGCACCATTTTTTTTACCTTTTTAGTTTTTTTTTATTCGATTTTTAAATTTGATTGTGTGTGGCCTGGTGTTGCAGTACTGCACCTTTTTGCAATTAACTTTTTTATTTTTTTCTATGTGGAAATGTTTGCGTTGTTTTAGCAGGGCAGGGAGCCTGGGTTTAAAACTTCTAAAACAATTTTTCTCCATTTTCTTGTGAGTTGTTTGTGAATTTTGCACTATTTTTTACTATGGGCCCTAGTTTGCCCAACAGCCATGGCCAGCCATTACTACGCATTAGGTATATATCAAACAACTGTTTCTCTTGTACATTTTATTCAGAAACATCTATTCATTTAAGGATGGCCTTGGATTAAAGACAAAATGTGATTTATGTTCTTCTGTAGGTATTAAAAAGTAGTTTTTTGTTTTTTTTTATGCCTTGGGATGGTTGTGGTGGGTGAATTTTTAAAGTTGACATAATTTTCTTTTTTGGCATTGTTGAATTAATGGTAGTGCTTTCTTCTTTGTTTATCATGCCTCCTTTCTTTGCTGGCCAAGTGGCCCTTTTTTGTGTGGCCAGTGAGTGTGTGTGTGTGTTTGCCACAGGCCACCATTTTGTCTTTGTTTTCTATGCCCTTTTGCCTGTTGTTTGAACTGGTGGCCCGCAGACATTTTGTGTAGTCCGTGTGTTTTTGCCATATGCCTGCACGTGGTCTATTTGATGTCCATTCCTTCTTGCTTGTTGTTTTAACCGGTCCATGCCTTTGCCCTTGGGGGCCACTGACCATGTGACAGTGAGTCCATTTTGTGTAACCATCGTGCTTTCCTTTTGCTTTTGTCCTGCATGTGGTCTCTGTTGTCCATGCCTTCACCCTTGGTTGCCATGTTCCAGGGTGGCCATTTTATGTGTGTTAAATCCTTTTCTTACACTTTTCAAAGCCATTGTCTCGGGCCAGTGATAGGAGAGACCTGTGCCTTTTTGTTTTCTATTCATTTTGTGCTTGAAGATGATTGTAGTATGTACATAAAGTTTTTTTACACATTTTTTCAATTTTCCTTCTCTCCTCCTTGCCTTCTATAGGATTACTCATAGTCCCGAAGGAGACACCTGCAATAATTATTTTTTTCAATTATTGGATTCTTCTCCACCCCTCCTGCCTGCCATAGGTGTCTCAAGGCCATAGGCACACACCGGCAATAGTATTAAGGATTATACAATTTTCACTGTGTGCCCACTGCCCTCCATAGGTCTCATAGGCACACATCAGCAATCATTTTTTTAAGGATTATTCAATTTTCCTCTGCACTCCCTGCCTGCCATAGGTCCCATAGGCTCACACCAACGATAATATTTTTTCAGGATTATTCCATTTTCCTCTGCCCCCTTGCCTGCCATACAGTATAGGCGTACACCAGCAATATTGTTTTTCAGGATTATTCTATTAACCCCTGCACCCACTGCCTGCCATAGGCATATACCAGCAATAATTGTTTAAAAGATTCATCCATTTTCCCTCTCCACCCCTGCCTGAAATAGGCCAAAGGTGCACACCACCTATACTTTCTTAAGGATTATTCAATTTTCCCCTGCTCCCCCTGCCTGCCATAGGTGTGCATCACTCATCATTTTTTTAAAGATTATTCCATTTTTACCCTGCATCCACTGCCTGCCAAAGTTGTCTCACAGGCACACACTAGCAATAATTTTTTAAGGATTTTTCCATTTTCTCAGCTCCCCCTTCCTGCCACAGGTGTTGCATATGCCTTAGAGACATATAAAGTCAACTTTTCAATCTGTATGTTATTGAAATATTATGCTAGGTTTTGAATGGATACACTATTGTTATTTATTTGTGATTATCTCACTAAATTATATTGTCTTAGATTCAAACTGCAAATGCCACATTTTTCTGAATTATTTTCTTGTTTTTGTGCTTTGAAGGTGCACAAGAGATGTCACACATAGCACTACCAGGCAGAAGGCTGGCAGTGACACACCTGAGTCCTTCTCTGATTCTGCGTGTGCAGCTAAGTGGCATTTGCCAGAGCTGCAAAATAACAATCTTGAAGATGGCTCCTGCCAAGAAAGTGGCCAGTGAGGAGGAAGGAGAAGAAGGAGGAGGCTATTGCCACCACTGGCATTCAGCAATAGACCTTTCTCAGGAAATGTGGTGTATCTGCTGCACCCTCCTCTGGGCAGCAAAAGGCTAGTAGCAGCACTCCCGCATCAACAGCACCACCCGAAACTGAGGCTAACCACAAGCCCAAGCCTATCTCTCTCTGCAATGCAGCCGCTGCAATCACGGCGGCAGGCAGTGGGTCTGAACTGGATTTGTCTCAGCTGCAAAGTTCCCAATTGTGACAGAAAAGTGGAGAACAGGAGCCACAGCCAGCAACAGTGCATACTGAAGTAGAAGCAGAACTAGAGGTACGGCTTCCTGCTAAGCAAGATGTTGCTCTTCAGCCAATGGCTTCACAATCTCCAGCATTAAAAAAAGGCTTTTCCACTATCATCGCCATACTCCCAAAATGATGATCTAGATTGGACATGGATTGGACCCCCTATGAGTCCAAGACCTGCCCCGAGATACCAGGGGAAATTAAAGTTCCTGAAAGCCTTAGAATTATCGAAAGTGACAGTGATAATGATGTGCCAGTGATTGTCAGTAAGGAAGGTGGTTCAGAGGTCACCTCCCACTCAGCCTGCTCAGAGGGAAGTGGTTCCACCATCACCAACGCTGACTTCCATATTTGTAAGACCCTGGCCGCGACCTTCCCCCACCACTACCACAGTTGAAGTATGTCCTATAGAGAGGCTAATGACATAGCCACTTACCTTGAGTTCTTCAGGCATTTGCAGTGGCACACTAAAAATGTTCTCATACCCAGTTAGGGATTTCTTCATGATTAGCAAGAAGGAGGATAACATTGCAATATGCTCCATTTGCTACGCGAGTGTTCGTTGAGGTAAGCCAGGTTTGCACTACAGAACTGGAGACCTAATGTCTCATCTGAATAAACATCACGCAATCTGGTGAGATGAGCACCTTAAAAAGATAGCTAGTGGTGGTGGTGGTGATGAGAGAGAGAAATCAGGTCAGTTCACAGTGATAGAAGAAGGTGCTCATGAGGAAGAAGAGGATGACAGTATTACACAATGCAACCCCCCTGTAGTGTGCTAGCGTCACCCGCATCAGGAACCACCAAAGCGCACAAAACTCGGATGCAGGCACCCTGCATAGAGTGATACCCCCAAGATGTACATTAAGTCAACCACCTCCTGGTTTTCTCCAAACGTTGCCTGTTTCAGTGGCACCACAAAATAAAAAAATACAGGCTGCTATTATGGCCATGTTTAGGGAGGAAGGACCTGAAGAATGCAACCACCCAACAAAACGTTTAAACAATGGGAAGCTAGCTAAAATGTTAGCACTGGACCTCCCACCTTTGTTTTTTGTGGAAAGAGTGGGATTTTTATCATTTGTAGTGGCCATCTGCCCAAAATGGAAGATAGCCAGCTGGACCTATTTTGCCAGAGTTGCTGTTCCATTGCTCCACGATGATGTGCTGTAATTGGTTGGCCAAACTGTGCAGTAGAGTTCTGTTCATACTATCTACCTGATGAAAGAGCATTGTCAAGCAACTGATTACTTGTGTATCACTCCACACTGGATTTCTTTTGTGGGGATTAGGCAACAGATGTCTGCAGGTTTCCACATTGAAAAACGTTTCAAGGGTATTCAGTGGCAGGCAACAGTAGCGATGAGACCTTGCATATATTTTCATCAAATTGCTTTTAAAAAAAGTATGTAGAAGGATTTTAGAAATGGGAGTCTCTCGTTGGCCATAGTTTGCATGTTTGTCCACGTAGGGACACTTCTTCCTAGTCAGGGTAAGGGGGATACACTTCTAAAATAACCCCTGCTCACCCCCTCGGTAGCTTGGCACGAGCAGACAGGCTCATCTCAGAGGCAGTGTGTAAAGCATTTCTGCACACATGCAGTTATACTGTGAAAACACTACAAATGGACACCACAGCAGTTTAGAAAAATAAGTAATCTTTATCTAAACCAAAACAAGACACAAATAACAAACATCCAACATACATTTTTAAAGGTATGACTTACAAAACGTAAAAACAGTTCTGTTCATAGCAAACTATAGATGCAACACTTTCAACATAAAGCGCCTTGGATGCGTCAAAATCATAGACAAAAACAGCCACAGGGAAGATGATGCTTCGGTTCCTTACGTGCAGGGAAGGAGATGCGACGGTTCCTTACTGCCACGCAGGGGAAGGGATGTGGCAGTTCCTTACTGGGGAGGAGGTGATGCGTCAGTTTCTTACTGTGCGGGCAGGTGAAGTGTTGGTTTCTTACTGCACCCCGGTGTTGTTGTAGTCTTGGAGCACCAGAGCAATGCATGGGTATCCAGGTATGCACCGGTTCTTGATGCGGCGGTGGCAACAATGGCACTGCGCTGATCTCTCCAGCCACATTCCTATAATGAGTCAGTTTTGCCGTCGCACAGCAGGGCCCGCATCGGAGTCGGTGTGGTGATCTCGGACTTCGGAGATCAGTGCACGATACTCGCGTGCGGGGCATTCTCCAGCCGCGGGCAGGCACTGTGTCAGTTTCTTCAGTGGCACGATGGCAATGCATGGAAATCTTCCTACACTGTGGTGTTCCATCAGAAACAGGTGCAGACGCGTCATACTTCTTTAGTTGCTTCTCTTTTCTCAGCTCTCAGCAGCAGGATGTCCCTAAGACTTTAGAACAGATGGGAAGCTCTACTTCAAGTCATTGGAGATCTTCTTCAAGTAGGATACACAGCAAAGTCTGTGTCCTCTCCTTGGCAGAAACAGCCACTGCAGGCTGACCCCAGACAGCACACAGCAAAGAGGGAGTACTTCTCCTTCAGCTTTCCCAGCTCTTCTCCTTGGCAGAGGTTCCTCTTGTGTCCAGAAGTATTCTAAGGTTCTGGTGTCTGGGCCTCAATATTTATACAGAATTTATATTTGTTCTAGTGTGGCATAGAGGCTCTGTGCTCAGTCAAAACCAGTTCTGTCCTCTCTGGTCCAGCTTTCCGGCAGGAGGTGGAGACAGCATTGTGGAAGTCAGACAAGGCCACTACTCTAAATGCAGCCCAGGCCCATTCAGCCTAACTCATCCAGGAAAGGCAGGACACACCTCAAAGCACCCCCCAGTGGCCGTTTACAGTGAATGCACATCCCCAGCCCCTGTCACTCCAAAGCCAGACAGTCAATCCTCAAACCAGCAGAGGCACACAGGATGGCTAAGCAAGAAAAGATCCACGTTATAAAAGTGGTATTTTCAAACACAATATAAAAATCATCTTTACTAAGAGATGCATTCTTATATTCTGTGTTCAGCCATACTAAACTCCATCTTCCTACCTTGTCCCAATGAGAAGTTATACTAAGATGTTATAAATAAACTCCCATTTTATTCAATGGGACAGATAGCCTTTCAATAGTGAAAAACAAAATAGACTGTATTTCACTATCAGGACATGTCACACACACCAGCACATGTCCTACCCAGAGAGATTTTAAGGCATGGGCAAAGGGGCCTCTGTCCCAGGGCCCCAGCCTTTCAGGGGGCCCCCTGATAGAGCCAGCTATGTTTTGCAGAGTCTTGCCCTGATGACCTTGAATACTTTTTAAACCGATTGTTGTAGATAGTGATTTTCTATCATTTATTTGTAAGGTGTGAGATTCTATTGCAGACATTTGCAATCAAAATGTGTATATGTTTCATGCAACATCCATATCAAAAACTTATTTTAGATCAATACAGTACCTCACATATGAGAAATGGGAGGGTGTGACAGGGATTATTTGCAGTAATATTAGTGAGTGCTGCTGTGTTGCAATACTGAAAACACACATCACTATACCTGAATTTCAGATGTACATACATTTAGAATTTGACCAACGAGGGGATGAAAGAGCTAAAACTGGATTATAAAATCAAAACTGTACTGAAGAGAGGCCCCCAAAATACGTTTTGCCCAGGGCCCCAAAACTCCTTAAAATGCCCTTGGTCCTACCTTTCACATACACTGCACCCTGCCCACAGTGATACCTTGGGCCTATCTTAGGGGTGACTCACATGTAATAAAAGGGAAGGCTAGGGCCTGGCAAGTGGGTGCACTTGCCTGGTCGACATGGCAGTAGAGACTATGCACAGACACTGCAGTGGCAGGTCTGGGCCCCTTTTAAAAGGCTGCTTGTGTGGGTGGCACAATCAATGCTGCATGCCCACTAGCAGCATTTGACTTACAGGCCCTGGGCCCATACAGTGCACTGTGCTAGGGGCTTAGTAGTAAGTCACATAAGCCAATCATGGAAACACCAATCCATAAACACAATTTACACAGAGAGCATATGCACTTTAGCACTGATCTGCAGTGGTAAAGTGGCCAAAGTCCAAAAACCAATAAAAATAGGGTCAAAACCAGAAGGCCAAAATGCAAAACATCTGGGGATAAACCTGCTGAAAAAGACAGATCTAAGAAAGGACATTTATGTATTTGGTGTATGACTGACTTACACAGCCCCATTTATTTAGTCACATGTATGGAGTCGACCAGTGTGTACACAATAATCCAACCCATTTGCTTAAATGGGACAGTGCATCTTATCCCCATTCTTTTTTTTCATTCCATAGCTGGGCTGCCAGTAAAGATAATTAATTATGAAAGACTACCATTGAGAGTCACTTGAGTTGGAAAACAGATACAATAGACAAATGTGCACCACGATTGGAACAGGTCACTATTGCATCAATAAGTGATATATTAAGTGATTGATGATTTGTGTTGTAGCTGAAAGGGTCTTGTAACTAATTTGTAAACTTGAATTATAGTGTTTGGGGCCTGGGGGATGATTCTGCCTGAATGATTGCCTTGATTGCTTTCATATTTCTAATTGCTTACATGGTCCACTCCTTTCATGTACTTCTGTTTTTTTCAATGTTCTTCCGATACTAGTCAGTAAAGTTTCAAAACTACACAAATTGGTCATATTTTTGTGCTTTTCTCGTACAGCACTACAGGGCAGTCTCATTTGGGTTGGGAGTTGGAACGGTACTACTACAACACCAAAAAGAATAAAGTTAGGAACAATGCCTATCTATTTCAATGGGAAACAAACAACACGACTCAAAGAGGCCTACCTCTGTGGACTGGAGAGCGGTGTGTTGATTAGGAAAAGGCATTGTAGTGGGCTGGCTCCAATGTCAAACTCTAATTAAGTGTTTTTTGGTCTTGGGTGGCAATCACTGGACTCACATCACACACACAGCTAAATGTTATTGAAATGTTTGAGTTTGATTGAGCCAGGTACATGCAACTTCCTACTTGTTTGGGATTTGGTAACAAAAGGCTGTTACCACTTCTCAGCTAAATGCAAATGGCTGTGCCAGTCTATGATTTGCCCTCTTGATCCTCATGCACCATGAAGCATACCTTGACTCTGCAATATTGACATTAATTTTTTTGCATTCCACAGGCCTTCTCTTCTTCTGCACAAAATTTCCATAACACTCCTGCTTACCGGACCAGTTCAGCCCTGCACCCAAAAGGACATTCCAAGTAGAAGAATGCAGATCCACCATCCATTTTAGAGATTTGTTGAATTGTGTAGGTTCTCCTTATTTTGTATTTTTTAACTCAAAGTAACATAACAATTAGATAGCTTGGGACTCTGGGGCTGAAAGACTGTTTGCATTTGGTAGCTGAACTGTGTCATTCCTTCCACAACAGATGTGATGATGATGTGTTGCTCATCAACTTGATACATTTTGTGTTTGTTTTTGGCTCTCCTTTTCAAATACCGCCTTCTCATCCATTCATAAATCTCCTAACCCTCTTCCCCCAGGTTGTGCTATCTATTACAGGATCTTTTTAACTAAACATTGGCCCATGCCAGCCCTTCTACCCACCCAGGCATGAAAGGAACATCATCATTTTTTTGTTTGAATCTGTTTATTAAAGTGAATACATCATTTTAGCAATGCAGATGACAAGTATCACAGCAGTCAGTTATATATCAAAAAAGACATATAACAACAGCAAAGCTCATTTAATGACTAGCGACATCTGTATTGAAAATCAGTTACCAGAACAATTACCCATTCGGCCACCCATACAGTTCAACAAGTGTCAGGGCGTGTTGGCGTACAAAACAGCCTACTGCTTGGCAGGTACCCATCCCCAGAACGGGCTTGACCTCCTCCTGGTGGTTCCTAAATTAGAGTAGCAGTCTGGCAAAACATCATGTATAAACATAGTTGACAGGGGGGTCAGATTCATGCATTATATTAACCAAGCAACAAGAAACTGTAACATCAAAGAACTGAATGCATCCCTATGGGTTTTCCCCCTTGCAACCGGAAGTTAAAGTAAGCCTCCTCATCAGTGGAGAGAAAAGCACATGGTGCTCCCCCTCGGCCTCAACTATAACTGACAGATGACCACGCAGACACCCTTGAACTCATCTAACATGGAGTATCCCAAGGAGGAACTAGGGCAAAGTAGGGCAAAGTGTGGGAGGACGGGTGCACTCTAGAGTGTGCCAATGATAAGACATGTCATTAACCCTTACAATAGATAGGTTGGCAAATGTGGGGCAACCTCTAACATCCCGTGGGTAAGGGTGACACATCATTTCTCTCAGTGACACCACAGGGATCTGGAGGCAGAGGGAAAGGAAGTGGGGCAAATCATGAATAACAGGACAAACAGGACAAACAGGACAAACTTAGCCCATCTGCTGCCAGCTCGGCCCTATCCTACACAAATTAAGTAGCTATCACCCACCAAGGGTGCCCAGTGACAGCAATTATCTAATGATGCACATGAGGCATTGGTCCTCCAGAGTGGTGCACAGTAGGTGCAGAGAATTCTGAAGATGGGGGGCTACCCATCGTTACTCTCATTTTCCTTCATTGGGGATTCTACACTCCGCAGAGGACTGTCTATTGCCAGGGTTCCCTCTTGAAAATCATGCAGTATCATGTCCCAATGAAAGGTACATCATCATAGTGCTGAGTCTTAGTACAATGTCTGCCCAATGATAGGTAGCACTTTTGGTGTAAGTTAACGCTTGTAGTGTAACTGCACTACAAGTTACTTTACCAGTAGTAACAAACTAGTAGTAACTCCTTTCCCAATTATAAGAGATACTTACAGTTACTACTCTCAAAGTTACTACTCGTAAAGTAAAGTTGCTGATTAAGAAGTTACTAGTCGTAAACTTACACTGCAAGAGTAAAGTAACACCAAAAGCGTAACTTACTTTACCTTTGTAAATCAGGCCTTTTGTTGCTCACAAACTCTATGCAATATGGAGTAACCTTATCCTGCGTCCCGACTCCTGACTCAAGGTTTTTGTAAAGTTAGTTGTTTATTTTAATAAATTAAATACTAGATCCCCAGATTGCATACAATTTAACTGCTCGTTGCTGTTTGGTATGACTTTTTTGTCATGGAGGTCTCAGTCGTGCATTACCCACTTAACTCTGTGTTTTCTTTCAGTCTAGTAGCCTGTGGTATATATCCTTCTGAATAATACTACAGATATATTTCACCTCCCAAGCATCATTGTGAGTCAGACACATTTGTTTTGTTATGTTTTCCCTTTTAGCACTAGCCCACTACTATCACCAGAATTAAGAAGGGCCTATGGAAACCCTACAGTAAGGTTTTGGAACATTGAGAGAAGTAGCAGTCAACACTTAATCTTTTTAGGTAAGAACTAGTTGAAAACTTTGGGCCATATTTATGGTAAGGTAGTGCAACGCAGTGCACAAAGTCTCCTTGTTGCTCTGAGCTGTGTTACAGGTAAAGGGCAGGAAGGCACCGGATTTTAAAGAATACAATGCATTCCTGTGCTTGTGCCTACACTGGTGCTGTTTTGACTGCCTAGCCCCAACACAGGTACCCTTGCACCATAGTGCTAGGGAGACTGCATACATTGCAGGTAGGACTGTTTTTGTGCAGGATGCGGCACATTCCTGCACAATAACAATCCTGAGAGGCAAATCTCTCCTTCTATGTGTGCTGCAGAACGCAGCACATATAGAAAGAGGAAGTAATGAGGGAAAATAAAGATATTTGTCCTCCTTACACCTCACCTGGGGAGGCGTATCTTTTGCCGCATTCCCAGGTTTACCCGTTCTGGTAAATCTGGGAATGTGTCAAAAACCATGGGAGTTGCCTGGGAGCACCAACGCAGAGTAAGGGATCGCAGCAATTTGCTCTGTTTTACTTTACTTTAGATTTATTAAGCCACTCAGCGCCCGACAAGATGGCCTTAGGTGACATGGGAGTTGCCTGGGAGCACCAACGCAGAGTAAGGGATCGCAGCAATTTGCTCTGTTTTACTTTACTTTAGATTTATTAAGCCACTCAGCGCCCGACAAGATTGCCTTAGGTGACTTCAGACACCTCTTTTTTGTGTTGCATTGCTCTGGTACCATGTTGCATGGTGCAAGGGTGATGCAACAGGCTCGCAAATATGCCCCTTAGTACTGAAGATGTTCTCTGGCAGGAGAGATAAGATTCATATTTTTGTGTATGTGGTTGGAAGACCCCCATTAGTGGGCAATAGTTACAGAGAGTAGGAGTCAGGCAATAGCAATTAGTAACGAGTTTTCAATATCAGTGACAGGCCTCTGGGTGCTGCAAAACTCTTTTTTCAACTCCCCTATCTAATGTTTGTTATCACTGCATTTCCCTGTGTTTTCTATCTTTCCTGTTTCCGCTGCTGGCTTTCTCCTGTCTGTAGCTTTCTTCTACTCCCTTTTTTAGTAAGTTTTCCCTTTCCCTCTCTCACTTGTCTTGTGTAGTACTGTTAAGAGAACAGATTTTAGATAACATAAAGAGGCTCATAGGCCCAAGTATTCTAATCACCAAATTTGTTGGTTGAGAAGGCTTTCTTGATCAAACAGCCAATCTGATGTTATACTCCGTGACAAACATGAAGAATAAAAAATATATATCCGGTTCTCTGTACTACAGTGCATCATTTATATTCTGTGCACTGTCTACAGTAATATGGCGGATGGGAAAATATGTTATCCGTAACATGTCTGATGGATTATCCCATCTGCCAGACTCTAACAATCAGCCCCTAAGTTTAGACTCAGGGTATAATTGAACAGGGAGTAGGAGACGAGCAGGACCTTGGATGTAATGATAATAAGTTAATAACATGCCATTACAGCTGCTCCAAAAACATGCTGCAGAGTAGCAGACCTGTCAGCTTAGCTTCAATATTGTTGCACATGTAGTTAAGTTATTACGCAGCATATATTTGCCTTACTCATTACTGCCAGTTAATTCATTTATTAACACACATAAAATGTCTGTTCAGTTTCACTATAAAATCCTTTAAACTATTATCACGATTATGTTAGTGGTCTGGCTTCTTTCCTTGCAGTTAGTGCTATTACATTATATTTATGCGATGCATGTGAGGGAAAAGCTTGGCCCCATGACTAATCACATAAAAATGTAATTCCAGTGGCACTACGGGACCAGCAATGTTTTGCTACTGTGCCATTCCACTATAGACCGTATAAATAAGTGTTTGCGCTGAGCATCACAATTAATTTGTTTTTGTTTCTTGATATAGCTACTCCTGCTGCTGGAGCTAGCCAGCAACCATCAGAGCGAGAGATGGCTACCTGGCTTCAGTGCCAAAAGTTGGAGGCCGTGGCAAAAGAATATCGCTGGCTGATGGTCTTGGGAGAGGAAAAGGAGGAGGCACAGGCCTCCTGTTCATTGGGCTGACTGTCAGGCTTGCCTCCAACCCAGCCACACCACCGCCAATGCTGCCTGCAGTCGAGGTTGACTGCTGCCCACACCACCAGCCCCCTACCTTGTCATCAGCAACAGACTGCCTCCTCCACTGAGTCTTACTTGAGCTGGCGCTTCACTGTGTGGGCAGCAGAACCTGGCCCTGGAGGTAGCAGACATTAAAAATTAACCGGGTGTCCTCAAAGCTCTTTCTAAATATTGTATTTGGTGGGAGGGCTTGCTGTGGATGGAGAGTGGATAGTTAGCATATCATTTTGGTTTAGTCACAAGAGTGAGACAAGAAGCTGTCCCACGAAGTTGTCACACATTACACTGTAAATCCGTTGTACCACTACACTTTCCCTAACCCGAAGTCCCTTGCTGTGTACTATTTATTCTTCAGTAGGTTATTTCCCTCTTCGTGTAGTGCAGTAGGAGGGGGGCCATGAGTAACACAAGGCAGAGCAAGTTGTGTTACTTCAGATTTACCAAGCAACGCAGGGCCACACAACATGGCCTTGTGTGGCTTGGTAAATCTGACTTAAGGGCTGTGTTGCCCTTGTGTCACCTTGAGTGATGCAGAAGCAACACAATCATTTGATAAATCTAGTCCCCAATGTATAAATTGTTTTTAATCTTGCCCTTAAAAAAATGGCAAAAAGAACAAATGTGATAGTGAATCTGTTCGTTCGGGCTTTTCGTTAATTGATCACAGACTTCATTTTAAACTGTATTATAGGGTTATGGCCCCAGCTGCAAAGATGTTTGTGTAGTTAGCATGTTCAAGTAGATAATAGTGGTAAGGTAACTCTGGGGCACTTCCTGAAAAGCTCAGCGTGCAGTCTAATCATGTGTCTACCTCATAAAATAGTATAGTGGGTTAATGTGCCTGATGCAAAGTACAGTATGTAACATGTGGGTAATTGATGTGTATTTTAAATAGATAGCTCAGTGGGTTACTACTTTAGTTGCAGAGATTCTATAAGCCGCAAGTTTTGGCCCTTGTGGCATTGCTCAATGAACCATGAGTCCACTACAAGGAAATACATGCAAACTGAAAAGCATAAATTTAGAACACTTGTTTTTTTCTCAATCTTTAATTAATCCAAGTTGCTCAAAATGGTTCATTTGAGTGGTAATACATGTATATTTATTTAGCACAATACAGAGTAATTACTCATACAGACAAATGCATCTGACAGTCTTATGTTGTTTGTATTCCTCTTGCATACAGTGCTTGGAAACGTAAAACCCAGCTTCCAAATCATACACCTTTTCAGCACTTGCACAGTGGAAAGCTAACTCTCTTTGTTTCCTCCATGGCTCTGACTTCCAGCTAGCTCGTAGCCAGAATGAGGCTAAAGCAAAAGGGGGATTGCTGGTTCAAAGCAACGTATTTGTGTTGGCCGCAGGTGGAACAACAACAAGCATTGGCATAGCCAATAGGTCTCGCCATTGTGACCTTATAAGTGTTTAACCATGCAACAGTTGATGTTGTTGCACCAAGGATATTGTGCTGCATAACTAAATACTTATAAGGTCCCAAAAGCGTGACCTATTGGCTATGCCAATGCTTGTTTTACAGTGCTATAAATATAAGCACCGACAACCACTGATTTGTATACGTTTATGCAAGTAACGAAAGATGCCGGGAACCCCCACCTGAGTGCACAATAAACAGAATCTGAAAACAGGAAAGGTACCTTAGTTATAGCAACATAAGAATTATTGAGTGATAAATCATTTCTTTAAAATTAGTTTTTTATTAAAATTTTGAACCTGGTTATGTAGCTCGTTGATCCCAGTGCTTACTGCAGAGAATAATGGTGGTTTGAAGGAATAACCAGTCGTTTACAGCAGTATAAAACTTCAGTACAAAGTGTTGGATATAAAAGAAAGGGTAATTAAACTGTCATTTATAACTGTTATATGCTGTAAGCTGAACTTTTAATCAAATTAATGGCTCTGGGAAAGAACAACACTATCTTCTCCTGGCTGTTGACCTAGATTCCTGGCAATAAAACTCATTTTGAAGACCAGGAACTTTCACGATATATTAATTTAAACAGAGCTGGGTGAAAGGTGACCCACCCAAGAAAGTTATACCAACCACCTTCACTGTCTCCTTGGTAGCCTTGGCAATGTTTTTATTTGGGGGTTATGGGGGGGTGGCACGACTATATAATGCCTCAACTTTACAGAGGGACAGGATGCAGGACCCGAAACCTGAATCGATTATCAAATGACATGCTATCCTTTTCAGTCTCCAGTTAACGGATGGGTACTCTGAATACATAAAATGTTATAACTTTCCTAGCTCTGATTAGGAATAACAGTGTGATATCAAATTGTCACAGCTGGTAGTAATTTAAGAGCTTACTCTCAAAGAAATGTGTGCATTATCAATCCGTTTAATAATATTCCATCAACAGCCTGATCAAATTGACTATTTTAAATCACTGCTGTTTCTCACACATTCCTCTCAGCTCTCAATGATGCGTACCTGTCTTCCACAGGTTTCTCCTGTTCCTCCTCTGGGCTGCCACTCCCCAAGATCCGTTTCCTGGCTTCAGCGTACTCCACCTCTCTCTGTGCCAGAGACTTCACGGGGAATGCTGGCTTGTTGCCAGAATTGGCGTTACTTGCCAAACCGTTGCTTATGGGTCTCTTCAAGGGGCATATTAGCAAGGGCTGGCGATTTAGCGTCCGTTTTTGGGCGAAAAGCAGCGATAATTATATCGCAATATCATCAAGGACACGCTAGCGCGAGTTTCCTTGATGTAGAGCCCGTTTTTTCACAGCCTCGCCTCGCATCGCTAATGAGATGCAAAAGAGGCTTGGCTGTGAAAACAACACATGTTAATATCGTGAAGGCAGCTTCGCGATATTAACAAGGAGGTGCAGCGATAAAAAAAATCGCGCTACCTCAGCCTTAACTCAGAAATGTAACACCTGTTAAATTCCTGACTAAGGCATACTTTTAATGGGATATGGATTATGCTGATAGGACCACAGGGTCCTATCAGCAATGTTATCGCTGTTTTCAATGGAACATCGCTGGAAAACCAGCGATGTTCCATTGAAAACACCGCTATCGCTGAAATATTATCGCCATAGCGCTATGCGTTGTAAATATAGCATTATCATGGCGATAATATTCAGCGATAGCTGGCGATAATTTTTCTATCGCTATGAACGGCCAGCGATATTTATCGCTGGCCGTTGATAATATGCCCCCAAGATTCTTATCTGTGGAGGAGGGCCTGCATGAATTGAGTCGTCCTGAATCACAATCTGGTTTTTAGAGGGAGGAGACTTGGACTTTCTGTTAATGTAAAACAAAGACAAGACATTTTCAAGTAAAAAAAAACATTTTCATGCACTTCCAAATAGCACCATAGATCAGAATTTACTTTACAGTTGCCCACTCACATAAGTACAAGAATACGATCCAGAAGAAGCTTAAGCAAAGGTGCAAGAGACAGGGGGTTAAATATAAAATCAAAGCACCTTCAAATTGTTTCCATGCATTCTATGGATTACTTGCTGAGGGGAAGGAGGGGTCAAACAGTAAGCATACTAAAGCTAGTAGTTGATTTTTTAGCTTTTGCCAAAAGATCTATTAT
The DNA here is from genome assembly GCF_964204655.1 of Triturus cristatus. Classification (NCBI taxonomy): domain Eukaryota; kingdom Metazoa; phylum Chordata; class Amphibia; order Caudata; family Salamandridae; genus Triturus; species Triturus cristatus. Next base: position 1,010,904,295 of record NC_140583.1, on the reverse strand, counting down.
TCTTCAAGCAAGACCTCCGGTATCGTCAAAAGGAGTGGGCAAGAATAAGGGGTCACCAATACTTACTACCGGACAGGTCTTCTTGCCCCAGACCATATTCTAGGCTCACCAGAACTACCAAGCTATTATGATGTTTCAACAACCTGGTTGGTATCAATTGTTTTTGGTTGATTCAGAGCCAAAGCAATTTCCAGGACTGTTCAAAGATAAAACTGAATGAAAAAGAGGGTGTTTGACACAGATTAGGGTCTTTCTTTCAGTAAACAAATCTAAGAGCAATACAATCAATTGTCACGTCTCAGAGAACTAGAAAGAGCAGCTAATATCTGCTCTTTTAGAAAATGTGCAGGCCTCATAGGGTCTCTTGTGATACCAGGCCAGAGTGTCACAATGGAGAATGCGGATGTATGACGTTACAATGCATACTTTTACAACGCATGCACTTACAACGCAATTTTTACATCGCAACATCCACTACAACGCATTCCATTACATCGCATGACACTACAACGCATTTTAAAAAACTACCTTTACAACGCATTCCATTACATCGCATACTACCTTTACAACGCATACCATTACAACGCATACTGTTACATTGCATTTAAGGTAAGTATTGGGTAGTATAGGGGTAAAAATTACTATTCTAACTCCAGGGGGTGCAACAGTAGGGTAAGTGTTGGATAGTGTAGGGGTTAAAAATTACTATTCTAACTTCAATGGTATGCATTGTAATGGTATGCTTTGTAATGCCTGCGTTGTAGTGACATGCGATGTAGTGTAATGCGTTGTAATGGTATGCGTTGTAATGGTATGCATTGTAGTGTCATGCATTGTAAAGGATGTTCCGTTGTAATGCCTGCGTTGTAAGTGTAGTGCGATGTAATAGTTACGTTGTAAAGGTTGTTTCCCGAGAATGCTTTCAGCAGCCAGGTGTTCTTAAAGGCCAGTCTCAAATGGAAAGACGACAGCCATGTATTACCGGTCTATTCCAAATATCAAATTGCATTCCTCTCTAGGGATGTGACAATAAAGCAGCCTTCACTTATTCCGACCATAGTGAACTCAAGACGAGAGCAAAGAAAAAAGCGTGAAACTTTATTGAATTAAGAACCATCAACCACTTAAAAGTGATGAATGCTAAAGGTAAAGGATTTTCTTCATAGTAAAATACAGAAGTGTTATATTTTGCTTTGGTCAAGTAGAATATGAATGTTTCAAATGAGGGGAAACATTAGGAATGAGGTGAGCACAGGGTCAGGAGTCCTTATAGGGTGGCTGGCAAGCAAAGCCATTGGCAAATTTGGTGATCGGTTGCTGCACTACCACTGAGCTGACTTCTAGGAGCTTAGGCAGCAACTATAGGGTGTGCAAACTCGTAACTCAAAAAACTGCAGAGGAGGCATCTTGTACTCCCCTGCCAATCCTAAAGCCCTTCTTGCTGTGCCACTTTCAATATGATCTGCATGCTTTATAATATTTCTTCAGGGATTATGAGGAAGGACTTCAGTTTCAAAGCCTATTTTGTGCATTAAATAAAAAATGTGTTTAAAAAGACATCAACACATTTGCACTAGCTCTCGAGATTGACATCCCAGTTGTCTAATTTACAATTCTATTTACCAAATACCTCACTGCTACAACAGCTGGAGAGTACATTACTATTACATGTATTTAACCAATTTAGGAGCTAGGTATCACTTGTTAAGAACTATTCCCCAAGTCAACTCTCCGCCTAGTGTCACAGTGACCAAAAAAACATTACTGGACCAGGGCGAGGCACAAATCCATTTTATTTTAGGCAGGAGACAAAAGTACACAGACTAGCAATCCTGCAGACTCTTTCTCCATAAATGAACCAGAATAAGGCAAATTAATTTTCAAAGGAGTTGCAAGAATGCTCAGAAATGTTTTGACACTTATAGCATAAACAAAGAACTTCGGGGCATATTTACAACGAGGCGATAATAAATTATCGCCGCTTTAGCGGCCGTTTTTGGCCGAAAAGCGGCGATCATTTTATCGCTATATTAGCAAGGTCACGCTAACGCGTGAAACCTTGCTTTAGCGTGGGGATTTCTAACGCCCAGCTTTGCATCTCTAATGAGATGCAAAGTGGGCGTTCCTGACCTGACATGATAGGAGAAATGTCGCTAAGCGACATTTCTCCTATCATTAAGCCCCACGCTATGAAGCATAGCGTCAGGAAAAGTAGCGATAACACCTGTTATCGCTACTTTCCTAACACCTGCTTCAGGAGTGACTTAGCCATGATATCCTATGGAAGGAGGATATCATGGCTAAGTTTGTGTGTCCATATCAACAAGGTAACGTGAGATTATTGCTGGGTTTCCAGCGATAATCTCACGTTAGCCAGTTAGCGTGAGGATTTTTATCGCTATTGAGATAAGTGTTGCTAATAGCACGCTATCTCAGCGATAAAAATCCGCGCTAGCCGGCGATAATTATCCTAGCGCTAAGTGCGCTTTGCGATAATTATCACCGGTTGTTGTAAATATGCCCCTTCATTTTTTGTGGTGCTCTTTCTAAAGGTCCTGCTCCTTGGGATTGCCAAGAGGAGACTGTAAATGAACTACACTTCACAAATCTAGGTTCATTCTTTATTGAGCTTCAATTCAGTGCTTTATCATCACTAATTCAAGGTAATGCAAGGGACGGCAAATACCTACCCAACATGAGTAACAAACTCTCCCTTCGTCTCAAGGGGAACACATAAGGGTGGCCAAGAGTTAAAGGAGCAAGGAGACCCAACTTCTCATTCCAAGACAAGATAGCTCACGCTTCCTACTTCCTCCAAAAGACAAGCAAGGGTGCAAGAACTCATTGTGACGCAAAATATGATCCACCCTGAGAGAAACCAAGAACTTTCCAAGCATAGACCACCCACCCCGTTGCCACAAAAAGCAGTTACGTCTGTTAAAAACTAGGAATGAATGAATAAAACATTAACTCACAGATCATTAGTCCTGGCACAACATAGGATAGAGAAAAGTTTTCTGAAATGTTCTCATTGAATGCCAGATGTGAATTTTGGTATCATTATGAAGCAAGAATGGTCTTTTGCAGACAGGTCCATTAGCATAATCCTCTCCTCTGCTGCTTGAGAGGCAGCCAAAAGACTCATTGCCATGACCACAGTGAGAGAGTTATGAAAAATAGTTGTATGGGGTCGTCCGAAAGCCCAATACTTTCATGAATGGAGCAAACTCCTTGGCTGAGATGATGGGGCATGAAACCTGCCAACTAACTACTAAAACCCCTCTCCTCAACACTACCTGCCAAAAGATTATATGTATAAAGGGCTGAAGTGTGCCAAATATTTGGCAACCCTAGTACCAAAAAAAGAACATTTTGTTAATAGGCTAGATATGTAAGAACTACGGGCAGTATCTTCCAAAAACGGAGGACACATTGAAAAAAAGAGAAGAGGGCCACATTATTAGTCCACAACCAAAACCTGTGGAACAATATCAGTCACAGACAGCAGATCCTGACCAACCAAATTACAACTGACCAGCTAAACATGCCACTTTATCCAAACTTTCCACAATATCCGTATCACTTCAGACATTATCTGTTCTAGGAATTTTATCACTCCTTGTCTTAAGTATGATAAAGCAGCTTATCAGTTACACACAAAAAAATGTATTCTCATTCTTTTATCCATGATAGCCAATCCAGCCGAAGAGAAGTCCAAAAAAAAACCCCAAAAAAAACCAATGATGGTGGCAGCGAACTCCCTTCATCTCTTACATAAAAATGTTTTTCAAGATAGAAAATATTATTTCAAATCAACATCTAATCTCACTACACTTCAAATGAATATATGAAGACCTCCGGTTGAACCCATAATCAATCCACCTCAAAAGCAAGATGAAAGGGGAAACAAATACAAAAGCTTCACTCAAACATCCTTGACAATTGAGTTTGTCTTACAAATGTTAAATGATTAGAGGGAATGCTAGTGTCCATCCTATGACAAACGTTACATCCAAATCATATCAAAAGAACAATGACACAAGAAAACCAACGACGAAATTAGAAAATTCTCTCAATGGAACCACCATAAGGAAAAAAAAGTGTCATAGCTCAGCACATTGCTTTTGTCTCCTGATACGAGTCAGAACAGACACCTTTAATGGATGCCCATATATTTAACTGCATTGTCGCTCAAGTCTGCAATGCTAAATGTCTTCTACCAATAAAAACGGCTTCATTTTCATTAATGAAGAATATCAGCATAAGAGAACAATTTAAAAAAAAATAAAGGAAAAAAAAACTTATTGTGGTCTCACACACAAATCCCATTGCTATGAACATTCAGACTATAAGCACTACAGGTGCAAATTAAGAATTACAATAATAAAACACAATGGGACCAATGTCATTATATATACAACTTGCTTAGCACTCAAGCACCCTTTATTTTATGAGGAACATAACCTGTATATGATTAGTAGCTATTTCGAATCATATTTTTAATTAAGTCTCTATCATAGCTATTGGTGGACTTCTCCAAACGTTGTTATCAAGCAGATACAAGAACCACAAACACCACACAATTATGCAAAACACTTCTTTGATAATTACAGCAGGAGCTGTAACTCCTGCTGTGCTGCCTCATGAGCCACATCCTCAAGATCAATGTCAGAACAAAACAGCTGCTTCCACTGTCAGAATCCCCAATGCAAGGCCATGGTGATCCGATAAACAGACTCTTTAACCTAACAGCTTCTGGTCACCCTGAAGGGCTTCAGCATCTTTATCAAATTTAAGAGCACAGAAAGGGCACAAAACATCCCAAGCAAAATTGCAAAGGTCCAAACATTAGGTAGAGGAAATGGCTGAAAGAGGACAAACACCTTGCAAACACAGTCACAACTGACTGATTATGGCCATAGAGCAGTGATTAACAGCAGGACTACTAAACACTAAAGATGTAAAACTCCTAGCAGTAATTTAGTACCTGCTACAAAACATCAAGGTTTAAGGCAGCCTACGGTTACGTGCGAAGCTCAAGCTCTTGGTAGAGCCCAACACCCCTGACATGTCTACTAGTGCAGTCTCTAAAAATCAAAACATTTTTTTAAAGTATTGCTTTACATAAAGACATAAGCAAATCACTACACATGAATACCCCACCATTAAAGTGCCATCTTACCTTCCCACCACAGTCATGCAAAGCTCAAACTCTATACACTCGCTGAATTCAATTTTCGAAATCATTAATATGTATCCCTAGTTATTCATCCCCTGCATCCCACCCAGTCCCAGAATGAATGCTTACATACTGGTGACAAATTAATAACTCAACTTTGATGACGAACCAGAAGTGCAAACATTTTTTTTTACAAAATCATCACATTCTTAAGACGGGTGTGCTTTGAAAAAAAAAAAACTTGCAATATAAAGAATACAAATTTCTCAAAATTGAGTCTACTCTGATCTTTCCAGGGAAACCGGGGTTATACTGCAATAACCACCCTCGTTAGAGTGCAACTAAAATAGTGCAAATAATGACTTCTCCTGCCTTGCTGTGGGCATGGAAAGCCTCTTGAAGCCTTACCTTTCCTTTTGTGTGATCTTCAGCTTTTTTTCCAACCTTCTGTCTATTTCCTAAGAAACCAAATAGAGAATGGGAAAGCGCTCTTAGACTGCAATGCTCTGGACCATATCATACATCTTGGTAGAGTGAGCCTTGCCCGCTGCATGCAACACCGAAAGTTAAGCAGCAAGCTTTGGACTCTCATCCCAGATACAAGTCATGATGGCACCTGTCATGCCCAGAAATATAGCTTCACAAACAATGACAAACACTAATCCAGGGAAAGGAACAAAGAAACACATTACGTTAAATCTGGTGTGTCTAGTGTCAGCACTGTTTGGCCCCAGCATCTTCAGATTCAACAAACCCACCCCAAACTACTCCCACAGTTCTCAACACCATCAAATATGAAAGTACTCAAAGCATTAGTGTCATACCAAAGGCATCGGTCTTCACACTCTGCAACCCACTGCCTATCAATAGAGTAGACAAACCCTGCCCAAAGAGCCTCAAACAGACACAGATTGGTATTTATGACATGGGTAGAGATAATACTGACGTTTCAGGGACTTAGCATGTTGCCAGACTTGTAAGAATGACATTTGTTCAGGAGACGGTAGGGACTGTGGCACATAGCTGTACAAAACAAGAGAATACATCACTTACCAATAACCCTGAAAAACCCAGGGTAACAGTGTGGTGTAATAGTCGAGACTGCTAATCTGATATGACCCTTAAGCCAGAGCTGTGAAAACTGTTCTGCACACAATGCTACATGAGGAGTCAGCTCTTATCTTTTGGGCCATTTAAGCTATTGTGTTCCCATTAATACTTTCTGGCACACACCTAGCTAACAATTGGAGCGGTTGAAGTTTCTATTTTCTTACCAAGGTATTTCAACTAAAGTGAGGTACTGAAAGCGGATGCGCTTGTAGACTGCTGAAGGCGTGAGACCTGGCTGTTCATTCGAACGCTGTGAAGCTGCTGTATTCGCTTGTAAATGTATACGGAAGGCTTAGCCCTGGTTCCAACGATAACCATAAAGTGCTCGCAGGGCAGCAAGTGTTCAGGGGGTGACCTAGATCGCTCCGTGGGGATTCGGAAACTGTTCTCCTCACAATTCGGAAAGTAGATCACAAAAGTTACTGCCAAAGGTCGTGCAGTAGCTCTACTCACGCACACTACTGGAAGTGGGTGATCTAGACCTCACTACATGAGTTCTGCAGCAGCTGTTCTCACAGTCCTGAAGGTGTGTGACCAAGATTCTCTATGGGTTTGAAACAGAAGGTGCCTTGCTGAACGTCAGCCACATTCGTTAAATGTGCTGCTTTCGCACAAAAGGTTTGTCTTGCAAAGAAGGCGTTGTGATGCCAAGACATGGGACAGCTATGCCCCGTTTTAATTCAAGACAGATGACTAGAAGGCACTCAAACATCTGTCTGTCATCCAGGAAGGTATTCTGGGGCAGATTTATGTTTCCTGGCGCATCCCTGCAAATCAGCAGGGATGTGCCAGGAAAGATGCAACACGCAAGTTTACCCTTGCGCCACCACAGATGCGCTGCATTTACAATGCAGCGCATCATGGCGCAAGGACAAACAGATGCGTGACGCATCTGATGGCATAAGGGTGGCGCATTGCTGGAGTCGTGTTGCAAGCACGACGCAACTCCAGCAATGCTCAGGGGCTGCCCATACCGAACATGCTGCGTCATGCCTTACACCTGCTTCAAGCAGGCGCAGGGTTTTGGCGCAGCAGCGTCGGAAAAGTGACTCAGTGAAATCTTGTAGATTTCCACTGCGTCACTTTTCGGAGGCTTTTTCCGACGGAACGCCCACCCTGCATACATTAAAGCTGACGCAGGTTTAATGTAGCGCAGGGCTTTACAACGTGACGCATCTCCCTAGATGCGTCACGTTGTAAATAAGGCACAATATGGCGCATGGTTTACGCCGCCGCTGCGTCAAAGAAGTGACGCAACGGCGGCGTAAATGTCTCGCAAGGGGCTTGTAAATCGGCCCCTTAGTCTTCAAACCAACAAGCGTGTAATAATCTTGCAGTAATTAATTTGGGTTGATTTAGGGTTCCAAACTGCAGTTGTTACTTTTAAAAAAGGCCTTTCCCATTTGCAAAATTAAGACAGCAGAGTCTGGACTTTAAAATAAAACAAGTATAATTCTAGAACCGACTTAGCAATGGCAAACAACACAAGCATTGGCATAGCCAATAGGTCTCGCCTTTGGGACCTTATAAGTGTTTAGCCATGCAACAGTTGCCTAACTAAATACTTATAAGTTCCCAAAAGCGAGACCTATTGGCTATGCCAAGCGGCCGTGTGGTCGGGAAAGTGATCGCGATCGCGATCAAACTTCAAAGCGGCCGTGCGGCCGCAAAAGTGAAAGCAATCGCGGTCGAGCGCGGCGCGTGTTCCCGCGCACATGCACTGTAGCTCTAGGATGGCCTGGTAGCACTTTTTGGAGTCCTCTCAATAAGTCTTGTCAGACCGGTGCATGCGCTGTGTCAGGCGAGACCTAAAAACGAGGAACAGAAAATAAGAGATGTCCTTGTGACCTTGATGGTTGCTGCTCTGGATAGAAAGCATATAAAGTGCTGACATCACTAAATGTGTCCCATGTCTGTAAAAGGACACAACACAGTTCGCTGGGATTAAAGTGGATCATGTACCTGGCTAAATCATAGATGCTCAATGTGACATCTGATTGGTAGAGGTGGATGAGCCACTCAAAACTTCAGCCAGGCTTGAGCCAGATGCTTGGCTTTGGCTCAGCTCGAGGTACTCTTGGAACCACAGTCCCAAGCCATGCTGATTGCTCACGGGAATCCAAGTGATGTAGAGGCGATAGCAGAGGCGCAACTGGATCCAAATTTCGGGGTGGCTACTAAACATTTGGGGGGGGATTCTTCCAGCAATATACAGAGTGGAGCTACAGGGGCTCTAAGAAGGGGTGAAAAGTAATAAAAACTCATTAACACGTAAATGGTCTTTTAAAGACCTGTGAAGTACTCGGGTGAGGCTGTGTGTGTGCCCGGGAAGCTGTCTCAGCCCGGGCTGACACGCGACGGGGTGGGCTAAAGCCCTTTGAGCCCAAAGGGTGTTGCGCGCCTGGTAGGGTGACCAGGCGTCCCGGATTTGCCCGCACAGTCCCTGTTTTTCGGCAGCTGTCCTCGCAGATTTCAGAAAATTAAGCCCATGTCCCGGTTTTTTGAGAGGGTCGGCTGAAAAGGGTGGGAGGTATTTTTTTATGTTTCTCAAAGCAGGGATAGTTAGCAGCTGTTATAGGAGAGCAATTTAGGTAACAGGCATGCAACTGGCTTTAAAATGGCATTTTATGTATTTTCTTTCTGCCTTTTCTGTAATTTTCTTCTAAGGAGCACTGACATTCTGTGCACTGTGTTGAAATGTCCCTGTTTTTTGCTTTAAAATTCTGGTCACCCTAGCGCCTGGGCTATAGCTGTCAACCATGCAACATGGGGAACTAGGTTTGAATCCTGGCTTCGGCTCACGATCCTGTAACTCCCAGCAAATCCCCATGTGCTGAAAAAAAGAGCGCTACATATCTGTTTGTGTTGCATGGCATCTTTGAGAACAGTGTACACTATGTAACAGTGCTAAAAATAAAAAGTGTATTCTGCCCGTCACCCATGTTCTAATCTCATCCTCCAAGAATTAAGGACACAGCATTAACCTTTGATGTCAGAAAGAGATAACAATGTAGTGGCTGAATTTCACAGTAGAAACTAGCAAACCTGGCATCAATCCAGTTTACAGTGTCTGACTAAATTGTGTGTTCCTAGGCAAATACTTTATTTCACCAAGTCTCCTTTTTGTTTATTATCTTATATGAAAGCACCTTCAAAATGCCACTTCACGAGGTTGATTTTACAATAGCCTCTCGTGTTTGAATGTAAAAGCTTATAATGTTTCTCTATTTATAATAAGAATTTAGGCTATATACTTTATATACATGACCCCTGGCCTGCCTCTTAGTTTACTAATTGAATTGTCATGGGTGCAATAATGCTTCATAGTTCATGCCTTAAAACGCTCACTTTTTAAAGAAATACTTCGCGATGCAGATACATAATCTGATGGACTAAGGTGAAGGGCTTCTGCTTGTTAAAGAAATAAAAAAAAATGAATCTTGAAGACATTTTACCATATTCTAACAAAATGTTTGTTGCATGTTTTACATGACAAATATTTTCGGCTCAGTTCGTGCACGGGATCCGCCCCTTCCGGCCACTGAACAGGAATCACACGCGCACGGTACAGTATGGGATACTTACGTGCTAGGAAACGCCTTTTCGTGTGCACTGTAGGGAGCACTTTCAGTAATTGTACAAAATGGCTTCCTTGGTTAAGCCTCCATCAAGCGAACTGAAAGAAGTCGCCCAGCGACTAAGATCAGAGAATGAAAACGTTTTCTCTGTGCTCCGCCTGCCTGGGAGTTGAAGAGACCTGGCTCCTCCGTGCTTGCAAGCGTTCCCTCGTCGACTAGTTCCTGTGCTTTGTGCTGCCCATGGCAGCGTGCCTGCGGGCAGTGTCCTGCCCACTAAGAGGACAGCAATAGGACATCAGTACCGTCATGCCAGGTGTGCACACATCTGTGCATCTCCCTCCGCAGCTCTCAAGCCTGGGGCTCTGGCAGAGCCAGATGCTTCTAGCCTGGCAGGATGCCTTCCCTCCCCGCTTGGTCACACCTAGCGCTACGTCACGTGCCTTGATAATGTTGGCGTGGTGTAAGCAGTTCCTGGCTCTAGATTTGTTGTTCATCACAAAGTGTAAGGTCCGTATCTTGCAACGCGAGCCAAGACGCAGCGTCGATGCAAGTGATTGGCAGGTGAACAAAGCGCCGGCTCTTCCAAACTCTTGGCTCACACGGATGCCAACAGCACAGACTGGCCTAAAAGAGATCTTGTACTGCGCATGCGCACTGCGATTATCTGAAATAGGAACACACGCAGAGAATCTTCTTTCACAGCAAGCAGGCTACTCTATATACCAGTGAGTGACAAGACCCAGATGACTCTACATTTTCAGATTTAATGTCAGGGCGTGCGTTCTGCATACTTTTGAAGTTTAACCCACATAGCCACATATTGTGTCTGCTACAGAAAGTCGCTCTTATACATCGTCTTGAAGCACATCGATCAATTTCCTTTTTTAAGTTTGACGTTCTAGGCAGAGCGTTTTCTTTTCCATCGAAGAGGCATCAGAGACGCATCAGCCTAGCCAACCATCAAATGCAGCATAAGAAGTGAGCCAGGGATGTAAAAAGATAAACATTGGTGTTTCGAAACGACAGCTGACGCAGAGGCAACTCTATCAGCAGGTACATACAGCCAGGGCCAGCTTTAGGGCAGTGCGACTGGTGCGGTTGCACAGGGCGCTGACCTGGGGGGCGACGGGGGCGCTGTGTTTAGCAATAACTAATGTTTGAAGCGATTAGGCACTTTTGCCCGGTGTTAGTGAGAGAATTTGAGGAGGCGTTCATGGTGTGTGGGGGCGCCAAAAATGATTGTCACCCTGGGCGCCACCAGTGGTAACGCCGGCCCTGGGTACACACAGTACCTCTAAATCCTGGAAGGACCTCACACTCCCCATTTTCATGTGGAGCAACGTCTCCTCCACAAATATTATCTATTTCAATTTTAGTATTTGTAATTGTGCATTGAGGTGGAAATAGTTTAACCAAAAGAATCAAGACATGCGAATGCGGCATTCCAGACTGTGTCCAAGAGGGATAGTTATGAGTTCTCAGGGGGGTTTGTTCTGCTTTATGTGGAATGGTTCTATATCAAATTATGGGCGAAAAACAGGAATTTGGTTAAATCTTGAAATATTATTCTCAGAGTGAAAGTGTCAATCTCCTATCACTGTTTTATTTTAATTGTGACATCAGCCTCACACTGTTTTTATGAAAAACTGCAGAAAATCCTCTAACTAACCCCAAATCCAGCACTAACCATAAACCAAACACTAACCTTTCTACATTGAGACTAATCATAACATCAATCCTTAAAGTAACACTCAACCTAAACCTAACCATAACTTTAACACTAACCAAAGCCTGGACTTAGCCTTTACACCAATTATGAACCTAACACTAACTGTAACCCTCAATCTAAACTATGGGGCATATCAACAACAACCGGCGATAATTATCGCTAAACGCACTTAGCGCTAGGATAATTATCGCCGGCTAGCATGGATTTTTATCGCTGAGATAGCGTGCTATTAGCAACGCTTATCTCAAAAGCGATAAAAATCCTAGCGCTAACTGCCTAACATGAGATTATTGCTGGAAACCCAGCGATAATCTCACGAAATGTGGCGTTAGCTTGTTGATAGGGCCTCACAAACTTAGCCATGATATCCACCTTCCATAGGATATCATGTCTAAGTCAGTCCTGAAGCAGGCGTAAGGAAAGAAGCGTGGGGCTTGATGATAGGAGAAATGTTGCTTAGCGACATTTCTCCTGTCATGTCAGGTCAGGAACGCCCACTTTGCATCTCATTAGAGATGCAAAGCTGGGCGTTAAGATTTCCTACGCTAAAGCAAGGTTTCACGCGTTAGCGTGAGCTTGCTAATTAGGCGATAAAATTATCGCTGCTTTTCGGCCGAAAACGGCTGCAAAAGCGGCGATAATATTCTATCGCCTCGTTGCTGATATGCCCCCTAAATCTGTACATAACCCTAAACTGAATTCTAAAACATACCCTAGCTCTTAGCATACACTCCTTCCTGTCTTTAGATTCTAGTTTTAAGATTCCTGGGATATTTACCACTGAAAATTTTGACACATCACAAAAGTACCTGTAACCTATCCCTTCCTGAGCCTATGGCCATCGTTATCTCTCTATCTTTCTATTTATTCATTTATTTGTTTATATATTTATTTTGGTGGTTTCTGATACTGTAACCAAGGCCCAGCAGGCCATAGGTGTGTTGTTCAGATTAGAGAAAATAAGCTGCATAAAGAAAACAAGTATTTACCCCATTACCGATGATATTCAAGGCTCCTGAGAGCAGCTTCTTCATCCAAGTCCTTATGTCATGAGGAGAGCCATAACCAAGGCTGGTAGGGCCTCATTCAGGAGGCCCTACCAGCACTATTTGCAGCTGGACCGTCATTTTTTTCACGTTCCGGTGCGCAATATCCCACTGGCACATTTACAAGGCCACGTAAAGCAACGTTACGTGGCTTTTCATAGGCTTATAAATATGTGCGCCTTTCACGCAGAAAACTGAGTGAAAGGGGCGTTCCATGGGTGCTGTTGGGGGCGTTCCCAGCAAAATCAATGGCTTTTTGACACTGCCTCAGATTTACGAGAAATCGTAAGTCTGAGGCAGAGCCGGAGGCACAGCAAGGAGAAATATTTTTATTTCTCCTAGTTTTTTCTCATTCTGCAGCACACATAGAAAGAGGAAAAAGGTCTCTTGTGATTGATTTTGTGTAAGAAGGTTTCCCTTCCTGCACAAAAATAATCATCCCCACAAAGCCGGCACCCTTGCACCATTGTGCAAAGGTGCCTGCGGGGCGCATGTCAGCCCATTGCGAGCTGGTGCAGGGAAAAAGGACATCTATTTATTATATCTATCTATCTATTAGATGCAACACATTCCTGCCCTTTTCTTTTGCTGTAATGCAGTGCAGTAGCAAGCCCTTCTGTGCTACCCTATGGTAAAAGAAACATAAATGAGGCCCACATCCTCTTATTGTTTAACTCTTCCCTCGGGCCGCAAGGAGGAGTTAGAAATGCACTCTTTCTGACAGAAAGAAAGATCAGACTGAAAGAAAGGGATTTAAAGAATGGTACGAGAATGGTGACCACAGGAGTGATATGCAGTGGTAGGCAGATGGAGAGTACTTCCTCAGGCCACTTCCATGTCCCTTTCTTACACCAGGAGATAGAACCAGGACAGCACCTCCAACCAGATACTCAGACTCCCCAACAAAAAAACATGTGAAGTCAAATACTGGAAGCACACGTTAAATTTAAAGTAAGGTATCAGAACAGAGACCACACCAAACACCTTGAAGTCGTACCCCAGCACACTGCTTCTTCCACCTGCAAATGGTAATGGAGAATAAACCTGGAGAGACCTGCCCAGGTGGCCACCTTGCAGACATCAAAGATAGATCCATCCTGCAGTGCTGCTCCTAGTCTGATATGACCTTCAAGCACCATCTCACAGCAAACCAAGTTCATCCACGCCAAATGCAGGGTAAGCAACATGAATCAGATTTCTGATACACATGTGGAAGAAGGCATCAAAAACCTATGGCGTCTCCTAGCAAAACTAGAATTAAGAAACAGGAGTCATAATAGCAAAACTTTGCCATCTTAGAGAAACAGATGCCAATCATCCTCTGCGGTCCAGGGAATGAAGAGCCAGTTCCACTTCCAAGAGCGGATTAGAGTAGATAGAAGGAACATACTTGGTTTGCCCATTTGGTATCTCAAGGGGAACTTAGGAGGGAGAAAGGACCTGAGCTCAGAACGGCCTTCAGGAAACAACCTGAGTTAAGGAGGAACATAAACCTCAGAAACTAACAGCCCAAACCGTGTGGCCCTATGGGAGCACTGAAAATATCTAAAGCACCAAGTTTATTTCTCGAGGAGGCACCCTGAGCCTCCCTGCATTGGAAGACATCACAGGACATCCCTGACTCTCCCACCCAGACTTTGCCCTTATGAAGCAGCTCTAACATCACAAGTGAGGGATCTCTTTAACAGCCTGAGATTTCCATGACTTTTGACATATGAGATGTGGGAGAACATGGGGGGTCAGTAAAGTAGCTAGGAGGCCTCCTGGATTTCGCCCACTTTCTCTCCCCCCCTCACATCAAGATGGGTCAATTTGCTAAATTGGTGAATGGGCCGTAAAAGGGCCAACAATGTGAAATATCTCCAAAATGTAAGCTAATGAATAACTGTAACAGATATTATCCGCTGAATGCCAGTGTCGCTTAACATGCTGTATATGTTGAATGATACAAATGTTAATTAAAAGAGTTCCTAGTTATGTGCATTGAAATTTGCATCATCTGTTCATTACAGAAGTACCTGAGAGTTCTAATATAGCCTTAGAGCTCGATGTAGCTGGCTCTACCAGCGATTAAAGGCCCGCTCCCTTGTTAAAGGCCCGAGCTGAAGGCAAGGGCCTTTAACAAGGGAGGGGGCCTTTAATGGCCAGTAGAGCCTGATACGTTGGGGTCTAAGGCTATTAGAACATTACGCCCCTAGAGGGCAGAATGATCCAATTTGTAAAAGCAAAGGCCTCTCGGAGCCCAAGGGGGTTTAGATACCCTCAGGCTCCAAGAGGCCTTTGTTCAGAGCAACAGCTGTGAAATGACAAAAACAGTGGAATGTTGCTCTCCGGACTTCTACCAGCCATTAGGAGCCTGGAGCACTCCGTTGTCTTCAATGGAGCGCTCAACATTCCAATGTTCTAATTGATGCTACAAACAAGACCACCCGCTGACAGGTACCTATGGATCCATATGGCATAGCCCATACATTGATTAAAAGAGATATTTGTGCAATGGGGGTAGCAGAGATTTACCTGGGCCTTTTTTGGATCTTTTCTGTGATTCCCTGTGCTTGTAGCTTGTTGTGTCAGGCTGGTGTTACGAAACCCCTTGGGGTAACAGTGCACCTTAAGAGGCCACACTGCAGGAAACAGTGAACCGGTCAGTGCAAAGATACAATTGTTCATCCTGATATGGCTCATTTTTATTAAAGCTTGATAGCCCCACCAGAATTGAAATGTTCAGGTTGATTTGCTCTGCACATCAGGAACTATACATGCATAGCTATGTTAACAGCAGAAGCCCTCATTGGGAACGAGCCCCGCAAATGTTGTGATATGTTTCGCACCTGATATGTTATGACTCAGCGGTGTAATAAATATAACTACATTATAGGTTTGGGGGAAATACCATGCGGCTTTTGGTGCTTACTGCACCAAAATCTGGATGATTGGTCAATACCGGGCATTTTTCCTCTGCTAAAGCTCGACAGGTTTGACCTGTCTGAATTTAGCAGGGGAAAACTCAGAGGGGGTGATAATTATAACACCAGTCATATTTCCTATCACTGGGCAAACACTGGTGTGCACAGGGATAGGCCCTGATTACGATATTATGAGAATAGGTGGTATTTGTCTCACATGAGAAAAAACAGTACTATACGGTATGCTATTTATCCATTGCAATAAATATTCCATTGTTGGGGAATAACATGCAGAGGTTGGTGTTTAACACATCAAAATCTCCATGATATGGTAAATACTGAATGGCTTTCCCAATTATATTTTGGAATGTTTGACCTGCCAAAATGTAAGGATGGTTGAGTATCTCAAAATTATCTGCTGCGTTAAATACCTAACAACTTGTAAACAGGGGTTTGCCATGAGTCTGGGGTAAACGCCCAACTCATAATCAAGCCCTTAGTGTACATCAGGGGTCTTCAAACTGTGGGGCGTGACCCCCAGGGGGGGCGTGGAGCGATGCAAAGGGGGTCGCGCATTCCCAAGCACACTTCTGGCGAGGCCCAAGGGATTCAGCCCCCCTCTTCCTCCATCCTGTGTCTCAGCCCGGGCTGCTGCAGTGCAACTCGAGGTGCTGGAGGCTCAGCTGGGCAGTGTCTGGAGTCTTATCTCTGGCACGCCCTTCCGAGTTTTTCACAGGTCTTTAAAGACCATTTGCATGCCTTTGTGAACCGGTTACAAAGGCTTAGTGTCCCCCCGCTTCCAGTACCCCCTGGGTCCTCACTCTGCCTATTCCTTACATTTGTATTTTAGATTTACTGCTGTAGTGTGAGAATGCATTTAATAAAAAGGAATATAAAGTAGGGTTGCCAAAAGAAAAATGCGAGCCATGTGTTATTTAAAGAGCCTACAAAGACCATCTCTTGACACCAAATAGACTTATAAATAAAAAAGTATGTATTCATTTGTTATGTGACTTTTCTGTCTTTGTTCCCTTTAATTATCAGTCATGGATCATTGTGGCAGCCCTAGAACACAATTAAAAGTGCTTTCTATTTATATTTGCTGTTCAAAGTATGCACAGATATGTGCTTAAAATACTGTTTTAGGTGATTGCTTATTTTTGTACTAACTGGGCCATCAAAATAATCTGCTGGCTACCCTAACCATAGGACTGGAAGTTTGTTGCAGGATCAGCACATTATTTATTTCCTCCACCCTCGATCCCAGATTGATGTCATAATAGCAATAGTTTAACTTAGATCTTAAACCCTACCCTGCCTCCAATAACATGCTGAGTTACTTCAAGTGCCTGGGAATAAACCCTGCATTCACAGACAACTCACTCATCATTCTCGCCCTTCTCTTTCACGCTTTCCCTGCACTCACAGCATTCACAATGCCCTCACACTGATTACCATGCACTCACACCATTCACCTGCTCACCCTGCACTCACAGTGATCACTTTGCACTCACAATGCACTTGCGCTGTTCACCCTATACCTCACCCTGCTGTCACACAAGCACACTACTCACCCTGCACTCATGTGACACTTCACTCACCTGTCCCCTTCACTGCTCAATATGCAACTCACTCAAACAAGCCCATCAGTAATCATACATTAATTTGTCCCATTCTGAACTTGCATCCACACTCAAATTCGTACGGCCACTTCACTCACCCTGCAGTCACTCCTCTCACCCTACTCTCACACTGTTGCATCTCTCACCGTGCACTCACATGGGCACTCTTGTCACCCACACAGTGCAGAGGGTTAATGTGCCTGCTACAAAGAATATGTACCATGCCGATCACAGAAATGAGTGTGACTAAAGTATGAGTAGCGCTATAAAAAATGAAATGTTTGTCAGAAAGCTGCTATAGAGAGATGAAGTGCATTGTTGGTGAGTGGTAGTGAGGGAATTCATGGAGAAGAAGGAAACGGGGTGGGGCACCAAAAAGACTGTTGCACAGTGTGTAACCAGTGTAAGGGCCCACCGTGGCTAGGAGTGTTAGCCCCCACCCCCGAAGTTCTGGTCTAGTGGCTCCCCTGCTTCTTCCTATTATTATTATTTACATTTGTAGTGCGCTACTGTTACCAAAAGATGTCCTGCGGCTAATAACCATCTGCTGCCAGAAGGACAATGAGAAACACACAGAAGGAGAAGGAGAACCAGCCAAATGGGGTGACCTACAGAGCATAGAGCCAGGTTTTTATATCATCCTAAAGGATAATAGATTCTTGGTGGAGCGAAGCAAAGGAGGGTGCAAGTTCCATAACTGCGCGGCTTGCACCAAAACAGCGCGACAGACAACTCATGCCTTCTTGAATTTGGGAACAAAAAGCAGATTGGCACAGGCCGAGAGGAGCATACGGGCCCGACTCGTATGCTTGGTGAGGAGCGAAGAGAGAGGACAGCAAGGGAGTGAGAGAGTTAGATTGAAGAGGTCAGGGATGAGGAGAAATGTGAAGTGCCGAAGAGAAGTGTGGACACGCAAAAAGTGAGTGTGAGCCAAAGGTGAGGGCTTCTGTTAGAACAAAGGATAGATGTGAAAGATGAATGGGGGGACTGGAGAGGTGTAAGATACAAATAGACAAAAATTTGAATGGAGAGACAAGGTGAATGAGAAGTGCTGAGGGGCACAGGAAGTGACAGGGCCAGAGAGGCCATGAGATAAATGCGAGAGACTGTTCGAGATGAGGGCAGTGAAAAGACAGAATGGCAAGAGGCGATTAAAGGTAAAGTGAGAGGTTGAATGGGGAGAGTTCAGAAGTTGTAAAAAGGGGTGAAAGAAAATGGCCTGCAAAGTGAGAGAGGGATCCGGGTTTGGGAGAGGAGAGAGGAATGGAAGGGAGGGAGTGAGTGAGTGAGAGGAAAGCTGCATGGATAAACCGCCTAACTCTGCACAAAACCGCCAAGGGTTTTAAAGGACCCCTGCTTGTCCCGGCCCGGGCCAGGTGAGCTTCTAATGTGGCAGCACATATTCCTGCGGAGTGGAAGCCCCTTCACAAAGGTTGACTAGAAATCTTTCTGATGTTAATTGTTGTATTTTGGTTATAAACAGGTACTGATGGGGTGTATTCTTTCCTCTGTGTTACTGTGTGCAAAACATTCATTTCATAATAATGAAGCAATGCTATCCCAAAATACGCTGCATCACATAACATCATTTACATTTTCTTCCCACACAATTTAGTCAAGCCTGTCGCGTAATTTGGTCCTCACATGCCTCATAATTCCAGTAGCCCTGCCTACAGGTTTAGACATTTTTGTCAGGAGGGGGTCCTTACTCCTCAAAATGTTGACAAGGGGGTCTCGGCATCCAAAAGTTTGAAGACCTCTGGTGTACATGAAATATTTGCACCGTCTGATATGGGAAATGAGATTTTCATGGGCAAATCCATCAGCCTTGCCATTTGAACACTGACCTCCAGTGCAGCATGCATCATTTCAGTTGTATTCATCTCTGCAGTGCAGTTGGCTTGACAGCTCTGCATGGTAGGGGAGTGTCACCCCAGCCCTAAGTCTGTGGGGCAGTGCAAAGTCATGACTACCACATGTCTATGATAGTTCAGTGTTCACACAACTCTGCATCCGTGTGGGACAGCGTGTTTGTTATTGCAGTGCTCTGATATTCCTAAGGGTGTGTGTGTGGTATTGCAGTGTTGGCACAGCTCATGCTCATGTCCAGTGCTCTGATATTCTTATGTGGTATTGCAGTGTTAGCACAGCTCATGCTTGTGTGCAGTGCTCTGATATTCCTATGTCTGTGTGGGATTTCAGTGTTGTCACAGCTCATGCTCATGTGCAGTGCTCTGATATTCCTATGTCTGTGTGGTATTGCAGTGTTGTCACAGCTCATGCTCACGTGCAGTGCTCTGATATTCCTGTCTGTGTGGTATTGCAGTGTTGTCACAGCGCATGCTTGCATGCAGTGATCTGATATTCCTATGTCTGTGTGGTATTGCAGTGTTTTCACAGCTCATGCTCGCGTGCAGTGCTCTGATATTCCTATGTGGTATTGCAGTGTTGTCACAGCTCATGCTCCCGTGCAGTGCTCTGATATTCCTATGTCTGTGTGGTATTGCTGTGTTGTCACAGCTCATGCTCGCTTGCAGTGCTCTGATAGTCCGATGTGGTTTTACAGTGTTGGCACAGCTCATGCTTGCATGCAGTGATCTGATATTCCTATGTCTGTGTGGTATTGTAGTGTTGTGACAGCTCATGCTCGTGTGCAGTGCTCTGATATTCCTATGTGGAATTGCAGTGTTGTCACAGATCTTGCTCGCGTGCAGCGCTCTGATATTCCTATATCTGTATGCTATTGCATTGTTGTCACAGCTCATGTTCTCATGCAGTGTTCTGAAATCACAGCCTTCTACTTGCCTAGATGTTTACAAACACAACTGTAGCTGGTAGTGCTGGGTTCTAATAGCCCTTTATCCTGATGCAGTGTTGCCACGACCCTGATTGGCAGTGCCATGCTACATCCCTTTATCTGGGGGTTAGTGATGTTTTCTTAGAGCGTGCTTTTGGATGGTAATAGTGTGTTCACAAAATCCTGCGACTAGATGAAGCCGCTGTGTTCTTAAATTTCTTGGTCTTTATGGTTGTGCTATGGTCTTACAGGCCTGTATCTGGGTGGTCGCAATATTCTCACAGCCTGCGCGGTAAGGCTGTGTTTACTAAGCCCGTTTCCTGAATGAGAATGATGTGTTTTTAACGCAGTGTGTCTTAGAAGCCTAGTTATGAATTTCAGGAATGTTTTCCTGGGATGCAATGCCTCGATAATAGTCCTTGGGTACCTGTGTCATTGTGTTTACCCATATCTGCATGATAGTGTACTGTTCTTCCAGCCATTAAGACAAAGGCAAGCGCTGTGCCTTACAGTCACTGGCCTGTGTGACAGAGCTGTCTTTTCACAGCCTCAGGCCCAGTGGTGATTTTGTGCCTTCACAGCCTTGTGCCTGTCTGGTGGAGTTGTGCTCCCCCTGCTTGTGCACAGTGCTATATTCCAACCGCCTCATGGCTTAGTAAATAAATAAATACTCAGATTTGTATAGTGCAGCTGATCACCGGTGAGGATATCCAGGTGCTGCCAATAGGCACAGGGATATTAAGTAATTTGCCCAGAATCACAGAGCGTTGAGCCAACTCTGAGACTGGAACCTGGACCCCAGCTCTGAAGTCGGCAACTAAGGGGGATATTCTCAAGAACGTGTGATAACCATCACAAATTTAGCTTAACTCAACTTTGCATATCGCAGTCCATCACGAGAAAATAACATCGTCTTAACGTCCAATTCCCAGCCCGGTGGCACCATGCGATAGCAGCATGATATCGCGCAAAATGACCGTGTAAAAACCAACGTGACAAACAAAAAATGCATAACACGAGTGCCCAAAAAGTTGCGATGCCCCAAAGCGCAATACCGAAATCAGCGAAAACCAGCGACAGGCCTGCAATTCCCACACGTCATGCGGGAACATGCACTATAAAAGCCCTCCCCAAAAAACCAATTCACACTGCTTAGCACCATGGATGCACCCGGACTGAGTGCAGAGGACAAGCCGAACTCCACAAGCCCCACGGAGGACCAGCATGGAACCCCGTGTTCAGGGAAGGGAAAGGAGAAGAGGAAAATGGAGTTCAGTCCTCAGGAAGATCGGATCATCGTCACGGAGGTGATAGAACACCATCAACAACTGTTGGTCCCCTCCACTGTGGCACTGGCAACCCAAACGGAAATATGGCAGTCCATCGTCACCAACGTCAATGCAGTCGGAGTGTTGAGGAGGTCAATGGAGGAGGTGAAGAGGCGCTGGCATGAAGTGCACAGCCAAACTAAGGAGAAACTCGTCGCCAACAGTAAGGCGGCAAGGGCGACTAGAGGTGGGAGTCCTGCGCCACAAGAGAAGTTGGATGAGCTGGAGGAAATGGCGGCCACAGTCATCAGTGTGGAGCACGGTGGCAGGAGGTGGGGCCCTGGACACAGCTCAAAATGACCTGACTCAACAGCAACAGGGTGAGTAAACACCAGGGACTGGGGGAAGGGGGAAGATGGGCACAATGGCACCTATGCACAATCATGTGTAGCACACTGCACACGCACAATAACTGTGGAACATGTCCCTGATACACTTGCAACACTGCAGCACATATACAAACACCACGTATGCCCCTGTCCACCATGTGCACATTTGGGCCCCCTCCAAATCACCAACAACACAACTGGGGCATGCAATTGTGATGAATCCAGAAAAGCAACGGCTGTGTGAGCCACACTGACTATGCAAGTGACACTGCATGACCAATAGCATGGTAGCAGCCAAAATACATGACATGGTGCACAAATCAACATGGAGGTGGCCCAGTGCATATCGCATCCGTAAAGGGGCAGGTAACACTCTGACATATCCACGTGCACCCACAACCCATGCCGTCCAATACACGCAGCAGACGAACAATGCACAAGGCCACAACATCTGTCCAAGAGCACATATGACCCAAGTCCCAAACATTTCAGCCCCCGAAAGGCACACAATTCAAAGGGACACTGCCTCAAAGGGATAAGGGTACTTAAAATCAGAACTGCAGGGGCAACTCCACCACAGTGCAGAACACACACATAACAATCACAGAACATCAGCAATGATGGCAATGTGGTACAAAGCGCAACACCTCCACCACAGGACAGAGGACACAACAGGTTCCGCTTGTGAGTAGTAACTGTCCACTCACATCTGGCATTGCCTGACACTGTGATGATAATGTACGGGTACTACCAAACATCCGTCATGTAGTCGAAAATCCCACTGTCTGCCATCAAATAGCCAGCTCCACCAAAACAGTCACAATGTGCATTGTCATGCAGTCTGTATGTAAACATCTGCAAAGCGTCAATATACATGGTAAACTCTGTTAACCTGCATCTCCCCTTAACATTGCAGAGGGACAATCAACACCTACTGCAGAGCAGACCACAAATCCCATCAGTGATGATGAAGAGGACAACCTGCACATATGTCAAGACACCCTCCAACAGATAATGGACAGCCTCTGCACCCCACCCCAAGGAGCAGAGCAGGCCAGCTGCCTTGAGGTGACCCCACCACCTGCACAGACCACACAGTGGTAAACACACACCACCACGGCTGCCTCCCAGGGCCCCCATGAACAATACATGGAATTTCAATGCCGTGTGTTGGGTTGGCAGGTGGAGTTGGCTGATCAGTTGCGGGTGGGTTTTGAGCTCATGGCAGCCCAACTTGATGCCATACTTGGGTGTCTGAGTCCCATCAGGGACTATATACAGTGACTAATGGACACCCCCTGTCCGCACCATGCTCACCGACAATCCTTGGCTGACCTCGCTGGAATAATACTCGGATACAAGAACTGTCTAGTCAGACAGGCATCAGCGATGACAGCACAGCGTTGGCACAGATGCGGAGGACAATGGAGACAATGGAGTAGATGCAGGCTGGAAGTATGGCTGCCATGGCTGAACACCAGCGAGATGTAGCTGTGATCTTCCATGACCTGCAGTTCATCATCTTGCCATTGCTGCCACTGAGCCAGTCCCAGATAATTGCAGCGGGAACTTCGACACACACATCTCTGACCCCTGATGTGTCAGTGGCAGACAGTGATGCAGCCCCATCACCTTGGCATCCTGATGTGTCAGTGGCACACAGTGATTCAGACCCATCACCTTCGAACCCTGATGTGTCAGTGGCACACAGTGATGCAGTCATTACATCGCCACACACCGGACACACCGGACACATAAGAAGTATGAGAGGAGTAAGATGTGGATGGTAATTACTGTGTGAGGAAGGAGGTAGTAGCATCCATCACCGCCAGATGGCCTGTCCCTGCTTGGTTCTGCCCTATGCATCATGCCCTGGGACAACACTTTCCACTGACTCCCAGAACACTCTGCGACATCCACCCGGACCCCGACATGGACTGCCATATCTTCACTGCTTGACAATTACACAGCAATCCTGCTGCAGACTTCACTCTCCCTCTTCCAAATCACTTTTCAATCCCTAAAGAACTCTGGTTGGCCCACCACTGGGCTTCCAAGTTATGTGGGCTTGGATGGCCAAATACAGCTCCAGCTCCGTCATTCACCAGAATGTGAATAAAACATTCAAAATCACATAGATGTGTCATGACTATGCTCACTCACGTATGAAAGTATGGCTGGATGTAGGGACAATGATTGCACAAGACTGTACACCCTGGTGAATGACATCGATGCGCATGTTTATCCCTGAGACACATGACCAATTGGATGACCGTGATGATGAGTACTAGCTGTGCCCCCATTGCACATTAACAATAGTCTGACAACCCCCCAACGTAGGCACACGTTCATTTATTGAATAGGGCTGTGTGTAGGAAAGACCAAATCGGTAGCTGGCCAGAAGTGGTGTCCTATATCACATGTGACAACAGAACTTCACGTCGCATACCTACTCTCACACATCTGTGTGGACACATTCTGTTATGATTAATGACATTGCTCCACATGGTCAGAAGTTGGACACCATACTCACATTGCTGAAGACCCGTAAGTGCACAGGTCTGCCAGCAACTATCCCAAAAGAATGTCTGGTTCACAGAGGTGGAGCTGTCAAAAGGGACCCAACCCCATTGTACATCCGTCAGTTAGTCCCTCCCTGTGTAGGGTCGATGCTCATTGTGGCACACGACTGGTCAATCTAATCAACACTCTTCACAGTTAGACACCAGTGAAGTTGTGTAGAATTTATTGGCATGTGCGTGTCAGTACGGACAAGGCAACGGCCACAACATGCAGGGACATGCTTAAGACACTTCCACGCAGCATGGGAACAGGTCGAGGTGCAGGAAATGGGGAGGCAGAAATGAACACCAATCATTACAGATGGCAACTGTCTCAGCCTACCTTGCCTTGCTGGATGAGTCATGTGTTGTTTGGCATCTGTCCATTGCCCCGTGTGAGGGGGCACAATTTACAGCCCATGGGGTCTGCATAGTGCTCTGCCACCGGACTGCACCGACTGTCTGCTCTGCTGACAGTGATCAGGTGAAAGGGTCTGACAAGGTCACATGTCATGTTACATTGCCATGTGTGTACTCTTCCCTCAGCAGTGTGTCCAAATTGGTAACGTTGCCAAACGACCCTGTGCTGCTCCGACCATGGAACTGCATCACCTTGCACAGGTGTGTGCACACACACATAGGTCCACGCACATGCATTCAGAGTCCAGATGAAAGCAGACATGTCCTCTGTTGTGGTGGGATATGTGAGCATTCCCCATGATGCAACAAGGTGTTGGGACCTGTGCTGTGGGTGACAATCCGATGTGGCTGCAGGAACGTAGTTACTCGTCCATGAATGCCAGCACAGCTTCAAGTGCAATGTGTTCCGATAATACGTCATTGTCGGGTTCAAGGAACACCAGGGTGAGCCAATCCATTAACTGTTCCAGGCAGATGTGCTCAGTCTAAGCCGTTTCCCCAATCCGCAACACAGCCCAATAGGGGAGCGCCTCGATGTGGTCACTGTACTCAAAGAGTTGTGCAATCTCCATGTGCAACTGCCAGCACATACGCCAAAGATCAGTGCGTCCCATGCACAGCTATCCCGGTGACACACCTGTTCGTGGGCCAACAGGGGGCGCACTGTCAGGTCATAATCCAATTCAGCTACCGTTGCATTGGATAGGCAGACCTCCATGGGCCACTCGAGTGTGCATGATCGACAGTGGACCGAGGGCTGGACGCAGGTGACGTAGGCAAGATGGAATCTCAGACGGAAACTGATTCGCAACACTGTCATTGGCAGGGATGCCAACAGATGCAGCATTCGTGCACGGTACAGGTCCATGTGACAGGGGTTGTGCATGTGCCCGGGAATGCCTGCCATTGCGTTTGTTGGTCTCGTGGCACCGGCACTCCTCAGACTGTCGGAAGTTCAGTGGACGATATGCCACAGCTCTGGGCAATGAGTCGTATGTGTGTGCAACGTTTGGACGTATGGGTAGTTTTTAGCCAATGTGTCAAGGGCATCCCATGCAGGTGTAGGTCATGCAGGGACAAGTCTGTGTGGGGTGTGTGCACGTTGGTGTTTCATTAGTGCAATTCGTGGTGTGGGAGTCATCGGAGGCTGGTATGTATCTCACGCACGGTGTGCCAGCCGCATTCAGGACCAAGATCAGGGGTTCGGTTGGCCTTCAGCCTTGTGTGTTGAGACAAAGGAGCTTTCATTACTGATTTTAGTCTGACTACTGCTTGCATTTCTTAAATGTGATGTGGACTTCACGCTGACTTTGATGCCAAGCCTGTGATTTGGAGTGCACTGATTTCGAGACACACGCAGCTGTTGGCATGTTTGCATGAGCAAGGGCCCGATTGGCCTACGCTCCTTGTTCAGTCTCTCTCTTTCTCTTTCTTTCTTTCTCTCTCTCTCTCTCTTTCTCTCTCTACCTGTCCTTTGATGAGTGCCTGACACACCTTTTTATCTTGGATATTGTCTTGCAGGCTGTGAGTCACAGATTGTCCAGGGATGCCCCGCTAGACTCTTCACAATAGTTGTTTGGTGACAAATTAGAATGTGACATTTTGTTTGGTCTTTCAATGGTGAAAGTATGAATCAAGATTTCAGTGCTCACATGTATGTTGATTGTTGCAATTGTGCGACATCAGGCTTTTGTTCATGTTTTCCAGCCGTTGATGTGCAGTGTCTTGGTCCGGGGAAGGTGGGGGTGCCTGGGGTTGGGCCCGGGGGGGTGGTCCTGAGGGTGGTGGCGGTGGGTGTTGTGGCCCTCTTGGGTGTCCGGCACGCATGTTCAGTGGCTCCATGGCATCTGTTGTTCTTCAGGTGTGGCTCTGGGCTGGGCTCCCTTTTCTGTTGCAGGTTGTCGTCCGACTTTGCACCAGGTCAGAGCAGGTGTTAATTTCCTGCTGCTAACGTGCCATATCGCATGTTTTGTGGACTTATCGCCGATCTGGCTGGTCGTTGAGAATGTTGTGGTGTGGTGTTGATGCAGCTTTTTACACGGGAAAGCTTACTCTGCATCTCATTAGCAATAGTTGCCGGGGTCATCTGTGTGATGTTTTTTGCGGAGGCTATCGTGGGTAAACTGGTGCTGTGGGCTGTTGACACCGGAATTTGAATGGGGTGATACATTTATGGCAACTTTGGCTGCGATAAAGTGCAGATAACTCGGTGATAACTCCTTGAGAATATGCCCCTAAAATGGTTAGTATAGTAAAAAATGGTCCCAGCACAACATGAACAATACAAAACGAACATTAAATAAAAATTAAAGCAGAAAGAGAGTTCTAGTGTTATTTAATCACACTGAACGTCAAATTTCATGTACTCAGTTTGAACATTTCTGCAAATAACATTTCACGAGACAGATCGAATGTGCCCAAAGAGAGGGTGGTGGGAAAAGAAGGTTCAGTGAATTAGTGCGAGATTAGAAGAACATGTGAAGAGGACAATATATATTTTCATTGACAATCAAATTGACAGGCATGTTTCTCTCAATCGTACCGGCACTAGGCCTGGTAGGAATAGACATAGTAATTCAGGGTTGTTAAAAATGTAGCTGTTAGATAGAAAAAGCAATGGACTCACCCTCGACGTGTGCTCTCCTGCTCGAATCTCAAACAGAGTGACAGAGCTTCCCGAGACTATAAACGGGAGACGCGGGGAGACACATGGTCTCCGTTACCGTGCCGCCGCTAGATGCCGGTATAAGAATTAATGAAAGGAAGGGAAAACAGACTTATCCCCGATGTCGCGGGCTCGTGTATAATGTGGGCATACGTATCCATGATGTATTGTGTAAACGTGGGAGAACCAACAGCAATGCTGTAATAGTACAGTCAATAATGCATACATGAAATGCAAATCTAAGAACAAAACCATTCGTTAAATGTCATCAAAGAACACAGCTACATGATTACTCATATGTAACAAATAGATTAGTTGAAAACTGGTCAGATATGATGTGGGTATATATATCCCTGATGTTTTGTATAGAAAGGGGATCGAAACGTCGACATAACCTACCTGCCAGTAACATCAACAGTGCATGTTGCGCTGTGACTTTCACTCTACATGGCAACATATATGTACAGTATATTATATCCAGAGATTAGTTTCATGTATAATATGTGGCATTGAGAGAAACATGCCTGTCAATTTGATTGTCAATGAAAATATATATTGTCCTCTTCACATGTTCTTCTAATCTCGCACTAATTCCCTGAACCTTCTTTTCCCACCACCCTCTCTTTGGGCACATTCGATCTGTCTCGTGAAATGTTATTTGCAGAAATGTTCAAACTGAGTACATGAAATTTGACGTTCAGTGTGATTAAATAACACTAGAACTCTCTTTCTGCTTTAATTTTTATTTAATGTTCGTTTTGTATTGTTCATGTTGTGCTGGGACCATTTTTTACTATACTGTCATACACCCAGGTCCCAGTGATTTTGGGTATACCCTTCATTTGACTCCTAAAATGGTTAGGCCACACCCTCTCCCCTTAGAAGTTATGTACCTCGTGCATGCTTAGCGATGACATTTTATAGTGCTATATCTAGCTGGTAGTGGTATGCTCTTAATGCTCTGAGTCTCTGTGGCAATAGTTTGTTTTGATAGCCTTAGCAAGTGTGAAAATGTGTAATTAGAATCACACGCTTGTCTTGTGGCGTTCAGTTATTAGCGTCATTTGCCTGTGTGGTAATGTTGCATTTTCCTAGTCTCATTGCAGTGTGATGTGTGGTGTTTTTAGAACACTGTGCCTGTGTGGATATGGTGCCTTCACAGCACCTTGCCTGTGTGGTCGTGTTGCATCCTCACAGCCCTCTGCCTTGGAGGTAGTTCTGTGTTCGTCAAACATTATATGCGTGTAGTAGTGCTCTGTTCCCACAGCCCTCTGCGGTTGCATTGTTTTCTGAGAACTCCGTGCCTTTGGTCCGTTCTCTGGTAGTGCTCTGTCCTGCATTGGTATCAAGCAGTCTTAGTCCACACTGTAAATATTGTGCTTGACCCCAGATGACCGCAACATTGCCTCAGCACAACCATCAGAGAAAAGAGTCACTCGTTAGTCACATGTAGGGTCATACCACTTCAAATGCGTGCACGGCCCAACTCTTACTCTTTTTCTTATTAAGTTGTCAGCATCTGTAGTGTACTCGCCTTCCATCCCATCCTTAGAGCCCCTAACAGCCAGCTTACCAGTGGCGAAGAAACATCACCTAAAGTCTGATCTGGAAAAAAATAGTTATTCCTGTTTTGCAATGTCTGGAGGTTCCTGCCTGTAAGAAGGGGGGAAGAGTGAATCATCCCTGCAGGTAGAGGTTAATAATGATGGCGACAGAAGTAGTCGAGCCTGAGGCTGTGGGTCCATCCACCAGAGATTTGTGGAGCGTGTGAATGGAGGGTTGCCATCTCTGAGCCAGTCCCTGATGCCAAAGCGGAGGATTCTTGAGATTGCTGAAGAAAAGTGTGCAGTGCTTAATTTGTAAAATATTAAGTGCCAGGGCTCTGACCAAGAGGCCACTGCACCTTGCACCACCCATCGCCCTTGTCATCGCTGCCAAAACAACTACTAACCTTGTCTCTCGAATGTAAATGCGACCGTTCAGATGATTTCAGGTCCCGAAAGCGAAAGGAAATGCTGCAGAGGCAGGTATTAGCAATTTTATTGTATATTGTAGACATAAACTACAGTTCTGCTCATCTGTAAATTAGATGAGCATCGCCACCATGTGGTAGACTGTTCTAAGTATGGTAATGATATTTAGGTGCAGAGCCCTGGAAACCATTTAGCTGCTGGTGCTGAGCACCGGAAAGCACCGACTCAAATTAAGCACTGAAAGTGTGTGCTCGAGCGGATCCGCCCATCAACCCTGCAGCTGTGGTGTTGTTTTTAAGTGTCCGAGCGGCTTGCGATACTGAAGACAGGACCGTGCCTGACTTGTAGCCTTTGCTGGTGTGACAAATGTCCCTCGATGATGTAACCATTACACTTGCCCACCTGTGCTCAATCACGTTGCATGGCAGAAGAAGAAATCTGTGACGCTATGGTACTTGCTCAAGTGTGATGCAGGACTAAGATTTTGGCAAGCCGCCGGCACTTGTCCACGTGGACTGTGCCACCAGAAGTGAAAGCTGCTGCTTTGAGGTGCTGGCAAGTGTGCCGTAGTGACTGAGCGTGCCATTCCCAATTATCCCTGTCCACATCTAGCAGCGCCTTGAAGCAACCCACTTGCCAACCCCAGACCTGCACCTGAAAGAGAAATACATTGTCACCTCATTCCAGTGAGGTCTGACTGTGTGACCCACAGACTCACTCTTCTGGAAGAAAGAGGACTGCCTGAGACCAAAGGTACCGCTGGCTGCCAGTGCTGTCCACTGAGAAGGAAGAGGGCTGTTATCTGAGAATGAGTGCATGTCACTGCCTGCTGCAGAACACTGTCATGCAATCCGTGCCTGCCACTAGGAGCCGATAGGCTGCCTGGCCCCACCAGAGCAGGCATTCCTCCTCCCAGACAAGGCAGGGAGACTGTTAGACCTGGCATCATTGGCATGGGTTTCCCCTGGATTTTTTTGCCATTGCCTCCTGTGTTTTTGCTGTGTGTTGGACTTCGTTTTGCTGGCCTAGATGCTTTGGGCACTTTGCCACTACTGTTTAGTGCCAAAATGCAAGGGCTCCCTTTGTCAATTGTTATGATGGATTGGTGTTTCCATAATTGGCCTATTTTATTTACTAGTCAGTCCCTAGTACACTGCACTGTGTGTTCCCAGGGCCTGTAAATCAAATGCTGCTAGTGGGCCTGCAGCACTGGTTGTTCCACCCACCTAAGCAGCCTGTAAATGTAACTCAGGCCTGCAATTGCAGTGCCTATGTGCAGTCTAGTACTGCCATGTCGACTTGGCAATTACTTCCACTTGCCAGGCTCTAACCTTCCCTTTTCTTACATGTTAGTCACCCCCAAAGTATGCCCAAGGTACCCCTGTAGACAGTGGGCAGTGTATGTGAAAGGTAGGACATGCCTTGATAGTGAAATACTGCCAATTTCGTTTTTCACTATTGCAAGGCTATCTGTTCCCATAAAATAGAATGGGTAGTGTGCTTATAACATTTTATAAACATAACTACCCCAACATTTTAAGATGCACCTTTTAGTGAAGGTGATTTTTACATTCTGTGTTTGAAAATACCACTTTTAGAAAGTAGGTATGTACTTGCTTTGCCATCCAGGGTGCCTCTGCCAGGATGTGTATTGACTGTCTGGCTTTGGTGTGACAGGGGCGGGGGAGGTGCAGTGGCTCCTGAGAGTCTGGAGGAGTCAGGCTGGGATGAATAGACCTGGGCTGCATTTAGAGTAGGGGGAGGAGATTTCCTTTCACCTGAATGGTCCTGATTTGCCTTCCACAATGCTGTCTCCACCTCCTGCCAGGAAGCTGTACCAGTGGGGACAGAACTGGTTTTGGCTGGACACAGACACTCTCTGCCTTCAGAAAACAAAGCGATTTACCATATAAAAAGAGGGGGCCATACTTCAGACTTTTAGATCACTTCTGGGAATCAAGAGGAACCTTTGCCAACGAGAAGCTGAGGAGGAATACTGCCCCTGTGCTGGTTGCTGTCTAGGGTTGGCCTGCAGTGGCTACATTCTGCCAAGGAGAGGGAAAAGGACTTTGCTGTTTGCTGTGTGCCCTGCTTGAGGAAGATCTCCAAGGGCTTGAAGAAGAGCTTGCCTCCTGTTCTGAAATCTCAGGGACACAAAGACGTCCATCACCCCCAGCTCCCTTGAACTTCCTTGCTGGAAGTTCTGACCTGCCAAGAGGTGCCTGTAGCTGGTCTAGGCTTCTGGAGGTTATTCTGGCTATTGAGAAGCATGATGCATTCACTCCTGTTTCCAAAGCATCGCCGAAGAAACCATTGCATCGCCTGCCCACGGCTGGAGAAATCACTGCACGCCGCATAACGTGCATCGGTGTCCAGAGTCCGAGATCACCACACCAATTTCAACGCAAGCTCTGCTGTGCAGCTGCAAGCACTCACACATAATCCCAGATCGTCGCATCGCGGCGCCATGTCTGTCGCATCGTTGGGGGACGTAGTAAGAAACTGATGCATCACCTCGCCATGCAGTAAGAAACCGATGCATCACCTCCTCTCCGGTAAGGAACGACGCAGCACCTCCCCTGTGCAGCGGTAAGGAACTGAAGCATTACCTCCCCCGGAGCAAGGAACCGACGCATCACCTTCCGTGAGTGTAAGGAACCGAAGCATCACCTTCCCTGTGACCCTTTTTGTTTTCGTGCACGACACATCCAAGGTACTTTGTGTGAAAAGTGTTGCATATGCAATTTGCTTTGAACTGAACTATTTCTACCATTTGAAAATGGTATTTTTACTACTGTATTGTTGATTTTTGTCACATTGGTCTTGTTTGGTTTAGATCAAGATTACCATTTTTCTAAACTGGTGTGGTGTCCATTTGTACTCTTTTCACTGTATTACTGTATGTGTTCACAAATGCTTTATACACACTGCCTCTGAGATAATCCTGTCGTGCCAAGCTACCAAGGGGGTGAGCAGGGGTTATTGTAGGAGTGTATCCCCCTTACCCTGACTAGAAGTAAGGGTCCCTATTTGGACAAATGTACCTACCCATGCCAACTAGAGACCCACATTTCTAACAGAGCTGATGTGGCTTAACGGCTAGAGCAGTCAATCTCAAAGCTGAGGAACCGGGTTCAAGTATCAGCAAGAGAGCTCAACATCTTTTGAGTCTGAGTGAATGACAATCTCAGCATGCCTAACAAAATGAATGTGTCTGTCTATGATGCAACTGGTACTCATGCACTGCGCTCTGATGCATTTGGATCGAGTTCTCTCTGTATAAGTCTCACACATTAGGGAAGAAAGTGGACTGAAAAGCAGGAGTCCAACGCAAGGCCTAAGACCGAGAAGCATGCATGCAAAATGTGCTGCACTACTACTCACATCAGAGCGAGTCGAGAGGGGAGGGTAGAAGGGGCCGGAGTTAGAAAGTAGAACAGCCTTATATAGAAGTATTAGCCTCACACATGTAATCTAGGTGTTTGATACTTTTTATGTTAGTGTGTAGTATTGAGTTTTACTATCTAATAAAGTATGTTCTTTTTATAATGATAAATAACTGGGCTGGAAATCGCATTAGTTTGGTATTTGGTGAATATTGACCCTGTTGTGCTCACTGCCCCCAGCCCCACCATTACTCCTCTGAGAAGCTGAGACTGCTTGTCATGGCTACCATTGAAAGCCTAATGCAGAAGGGGGTATCTTTGGTCAATCGTAAGGCACCAAAGGCAAACAATACCTGCCCCACAGCTTTGAGCCAACATCCCCTGCTTGTCTGTGGGCACTAGAAAGGTGTCTTAAATCTATTGTCAGCAATAACTGAAGAGACATGATTCTTAGGAACAGTAACCAAAAAGCCATGATTACTGTAAACAATAACTGAATAGTGTTGTTTATAGCATTCATAAAAGATGAGAGGAATATTTACGTAAACTGCCATAGCACTCTGGCAAGAACAAGTATATTACAGATATTTCTATTCCATACTGAGAATGTGTGTAGAATTAGTTCCTGTCAAAGCTAAATGCTTTACTCTATTCCCATTGTGAGTCATCAAGGTGTCAATTTTGTCAGCAATGTTTTTCTCTGATTAGCAGACAGAGGAAATAAAAGTAAAAACCCCTATGCAGATGTATATTCATCATCAGTAGCCGGTCAGGAGGCGTGCCGGATTTCATACTTCTGTTTCTCTGAGATAGTCAATAGTGTAGCAAAAGGGCAATTGACCCAAATGGAAGCAAAGACATTGGGCACCATACTCTGGTTTCATAATAAAACAAATCTACTAATTGTGGTGAAGTGGACTCATCATACCCTCATGCCCTGGTGCCACTGCACCTGGTGCGCTATTGACTGCTGTGCCCCTGGACACAGCCAGTCCTATGTAAGATAAGGTTCACCTAGAAGTGATATTGGGTCACGGTGAAGCACATGCAGCTATTTTCAAAATACTATCAGCATAAAAAAGGATTTCCCATGCCTAACTCTTTGAAACAATTCTCTCATCTCAGCCTTTCCAAAGAATGGGTGCAATTGCATTCTACGCACTGCCCAAGTATTGCTTATATATAGTCTGGTAATAATGACTCATCTGGAGGGGACTGGCTATGGGGAACTTCTAAGAATGCCATTCTAGTTGGTTCAACTGAACGTCTGGTAGGGTGGTGGAAGAACCAGTCTCTCATAAGGGCGGCTATTGCTGATATGTGTTTTGATTGTGATCACAAATACTGCTAACTTCCACCTGAACTCCAACCTCAGTATTAGGTGAAAGCCACACAATGGTTCCTATTAAATGGCCAGAAAAGTGCGGTTTTGGTGCCTTAGATCGTTTTGTAGTCCCCTATCCTGAAATGTGTGTGCATGAATTTTCACATCAAAGGTGATTTAATTTTTTTTTGTCTGAATGTATTCACAATGAAAGATAATGAGTTGTAAAAAATGTGAAACCTCCAATTGCATAGTGAGTGGGAACATGCCTATCATCAGAAAGAGCCGATGCTTCTCTCTCTTGTACACTTCATTCTTCAGATTCAGTGTTGGGATCAGTTCAATACCAGGAACTGAGAATAATTCTAACATTCCACCTTCACCTATTTGCTTTCCTCCAGGATGAGTTCATAAAGAAGGCATGTCATTCTTGTCCGTTGGAGGAGAAGAAGTCTACATCTGTTCCCCAGGTGGCAGACCTCTTGCTGTATCCATGGTTAGCCACCATCTTTGTGGTTCATTTATGATGAAGGTGTCTTCATCAAAACAACCATGACATTGTGATCCACTCAGCATTATTTTTTCTTGGCATCAAATATTTAAAGTGAGGATTTCCTTTTGAGAAACAAGAAAAAAGCAATTCTTCTAGTGTACATCCAACCCCCGAATGAAAATAGAACATGGCTCATAGTTTGCACCTCAACATACAAAAAATTAATTTCTTAAGTGGGGGATATATTAAACCAGTTACATTTATCATACGCAATACGAAACCCTCCCAATTTAAAATTCTAATACAAATGTCGACCTTCTCATTGGTGGTATGAAAAATTACCGCAATTTGTTCATTTGTGTATTTATGCAAAACTTTAGAAAAACTTTGGGAAATTACATTTTGTCACATAAAATGCAAAAGCTAGAGCACAGTAATTGTACATCTGAATATTTCACATAATGAGCCACATCGATGAAAATTTCTCGGAATCAGCCATTATTCAGATCTCTCACCTGTTAGGAATTACCTGCGCAATCCAGAGTGTCTATTGGATGGGTTGAGTCACCCTTGAGGAAGGAAGTTAAAACAAGCTGGGGGGATCTCTGCCCAGAGCAAGGGATGATCTCAGAACATGTGCTCTCACATTTGTGGCAAGCATCCTTGAAACTACTGTGCCCCATGGTTAAACCAGCCAATTAAAAAAATAATCACTTTTTTACCATTAACAGAATTTATTGGACACCCCCCCCAATGGATAGCAAGATTTGTGCGATCCTCATCCCCAAAATACAAAAGATGCAACCATCCTAAAGCAAACGACGAGCACCTGTTTGCCATTGTCCCTCGTTCAATGGGTCCTGGGACATTGTGAGCAAATTTATAGCTGAAGTTTTGGGAGTCAAAATCAAGGTGAGCCCTATGTTGGTGTTGTTGGGAGTAGACACAGAGTCAATTAGCCTCCTGGAGGGAGATATGTAAACAGTGGTTAGACCCAGCAGCTCTCTCACTGGAGGACTGGCTTCAGGCCTTGCATTGGACTTAATTGTTGGACATGGGGTGTTATTTGGGCCGACTTTCAGCGGTGGAGTGGTATGTTTGAATCGGAAAACTGAGGTATCCTATGATTTTACCTAAGCATCCAAGACTATTGGGGACTTGGTGTGGCTGGGCGACTGCTGGCACTTCAGGCACCTCACGGCTGACCCCATAAATTCACCTGAGATTGCAGCAGCTTTGGAGATATGAGGACAAACAAAAAGGAAGCTATGTTTTGGCTCAAAACGTGTCCTACTCTCCATTTTTTAGATGCCAAAAAAACAAGCACATAGAAAAACACCATTTGTGCTTTGTCATTTGCATTGCTTTCACATGTGTGCATTAAATCATTGTTGTAAAATTGATGTAACTATGAGACGTAGTGCCATAGCAAAATTTCCTGAATTTTGCATAACAAAAATAAAGTGAAATTACCAAAATTAGATGAGATTATGCTTCCTTAGGGCAAATTTCACCCAGGACTTCTTCAATTTTAAGTCTGCAGGAAAAAAAACTTGGTAACAGCCTAACTTCGCCAACTCCACAATTGGAGTTGGCATCAAGCGCCTGGATACCCTCACAGGTGACAAGCTGCACTCTGCAAATAATGTTTGATTGATTGGATCCAAGCATGATATCTTAAGATAATACTTAAAAGCATCATTTAAACTATTCTGGATGCAAGAGTTTTCAATTCAGACTTGAATGTATTCTTTGAGGTAAACTTAGCAATGGCCTCAAAAGTACAACTGTGCAAATGTTTCTGTTAAGATTGCATAATTTACCCACTTTCATCTTACACAAATTACACAAAAATGTCAAAAAGTATGCCATTTTTTTTGTTGAGAACAGTTTGAGCATTAAATGTCATGTAGGTAAAAGGATTGATCAGAAAAAGTGCTATAAAATTATTTTCTATTTGAACCATTCCTCTTGCAGGTATCCTGAGTGAGTTTTGAACATGAGGCACACACTCTTTTCAGTTTTCACTTATGATACCCCTTAGTGCATTTCACATAATTTTGTGATTTTTTTCTATGTATCCTTATTAGTCCAAATAAAAATGATTAGGGCCTTCGTTAACAAAATAAAGAAGTTTGTTAAATCAATATAAACTGTTCTCTCAAGATATCACCTTTTAATAGGAAAGCTCCTAATGATATTTATTAACCTGTTAAAAGCCTTTCACTATTATGCACCACATACCTACGTGTATCCTTAGTGTCTCAGTTGATAAGGGTTGTGTTATTGTAAGAATGGCTTCCAATTCCTCTCCTCAGCTACATTTCATTACGTAAATAATACTCCAATATATAGAGCAACATTTTTGCTTCATAAACCTTCTAGGGATTTGATTTGACATTACAAAATTGAATGACAGAGAGCTGGTAACCCTTTAGAAACCAAGAGGGTGACCTCTGTTTCTGAATATGTAATGACTATGAACTCTTATAGTTTATCTTGAGAAAACTAGCAATGAGAATGGCCAGTAGTTTAAGATTTCGTTATGGAAAGCGCATTTTTAGTGGGAACATTCCAACAAACTGAATTTCTTCTAGGCAGTGGCATAGCTAGGTTGCCAAGGGCCCAAGTGCAATCAAAGTAACTGGCCCCTTTTGCTAGAGTGACATTTATGTTTGTAAGCAGACCTGACAATCCTCAACTTCCTTGGACAGAGTCTGATCTACCATATCCAAATTTACTATCATTAGTACACACATACATCATTGTATTTAAACTCTGTGCACTGCTTTCTGCAAGTCAAAGCCATAACTTTAAAAGGCATTACCAAAGCCAATAGGTTTGGCCCTTGTAAAGTGTATTCACACAAAGTCAAAACATGCAGCAAGCCCAAATTCACACTGTTCCCCTCACATAGCTACATCCCTTATGCTGCACTCACATAGACATATCCCTCACTATGCACGTGCTCATGCAGTGCGTTCAACCCATAGACCACTTACTCTGTACTCACAAAAGACAACATTAATCCTGCAACCACACAGGCACATCCCTTACAATGCCCTCAAAAAACACAGCGCCTATTATCCAGGAGCAGTTTAAGCAGATGAGCCAGGACTGCAAATTCAGGCCATTGGTACCACTCGGGATGGATTCTAAAATGATTTTTTGCAAGGTATGTATGGATGCCTAGAGATGGGAAATATGTGATAGCAAGTGATCACTCTTTGCTTTTTGACTGATATTAAGGGATTAGCAACACTAGCTGAAAATAAATAAAAGTTTTTCATATTTTTGACAATTAGTATAAAAATTAATCATAATAGGTGGAAAAATAAGTCTAATTCTACTAGATGAGTTACATTCAATATTATTTAAAAATAATTATGATTATTAATTGTAATAATATAGTGCTTAAATAATAACAATAACACGTCATTTTATTACTCATATATTGATATAGATAATATGCATAATTTTCACTTACAATTTCAAATAATATTAGTTGTTACATTTTACATAGGCAATGTATGTAATGAGTGAACATAAACACAGTTTTATCATTCACATTAATCATCATCATCATCCTCTTTTTCTTAATAGGTGACATCATTCTCTGCATCTGTTTGATTTTCACAGGCGGGAACTCTGCACATGTCGGTGCACTTGAGGTTTTTTTAGACAGCATGCATACGTTGCCAATTTGCTGCTCCTAATGCGGTTGCAAACTAGTAGATCTAACACAGACTGAGGTGCTGGCTGCCCCTCCATCCAGTCCACTACCAGTTGCTCTGCTCCCTTGTGTTTCCCAACTTCCACCCTCTCACAATTGGACTAGGTGTCTGTGGATCACTCAGAAGACATCTCTTGCTTATAGCGGCTTGATAATTCACACGTTCTGCCTGTTTCTGTAGCCAGTCCCTGTAAGGTGAAGGTTGATTATTGTCTATCTCACCCTTCTTCGCGCAAAATACGTGATATTTCAAGTCATTTACGTGATGAACCAAAGATTTTGGTGCATAGAGCTGGCACGAGAATTGCTCCAAATTGTCCATTAGTTTTCCAGAGAGAGCCCATTCGTCTCTGAACTGTGAAAATGTTTCCTGTGTATGTCTGTGTAATGTGGGGCAATGTAATATAAAATGTAAGTGTATTGCTTTAACTGCAGTTCTGTCATGTTTAGAATGTAGATCGTTTAAGTGTTCTCAAGTAATGGAACTTTTGACTCATTGATTGGTCTGCTGTTGTGGCTGGCGATCGTGGGTCCTGTATTGGAATAAATCAAGCCTGATATGCCTTCACTTCGTCTGGATTTTATTTATGATCGCATACTACATTTTATGGCGACGATTTCTTTAAAAGGATTGGACCCACCGACATCTTATTCATCGCATTTCAGCTTATTTCATCTTTAACGTACAAAGCTAAACGGAGGACAAAAGGAAAACACAAGAAATTGAAGAAATTAAAACAGAAACGTATTTCTGTTCAACATCAAGATTTCCGTTGTTAGACCTCTCACTGCACATTGTGGTAAAGTACATTTTCATAATATTTGCAGTTACTTCTTTGGTCAACTGCCAGCGGGTTATCTTTCAAAGTCTTGCTCACACTTAATGAGTGCTTCATAGCGCATTGTTCAGACATAATTCTCGCACTTACTGTGTTTATCGCAGCGCTCGAGAATACGTTCTTTGCTTGCTGACTGATGCACTCGACTGTTAGCATGATCCTCATTCTACTCTATCTTCTAATACAAGTTGGATTAGAGAACTTGCACATCACCACACTACTAAACATTGCCACAACTACTTCAACTTCCTTTAAAGAGCACGGCGAGCACGTTTTAGCGGCCATCTTTGTTCATTGGGAAAGTTTTTATTGTAATTTGGATTCATGCGTCGTTCTTTTGTTTACCAAGTACCGGAGCAATCAACTTCGAGCACTCTCAATGATAATTTACTCATTATTGAATAAATTCTGGACCAGTTTACATCTTATCTTCATTTCAACATTTACAAGTAATATTTCATTTATTCTTTTTTCTTTATTTTGTTGACACTGTGCTTCTTGTACATTCTGTGACAGGCACATATATACTCTTTGTCATGGCTTCTGTGAATACAGTTATGCAACCACCTCAATTCCTCCAAAATTCTGGTAAACCATCAACACCTTGGCATAAATGATATAGAGTGTTTGAAAATTATCTTGAAGCTATAGATGCCAGCAAATATTTACCTTCAAGGAAAAGAGCTTTGTTGCTCAATCATTTAGGCAGTACGAGACAAGAAATTTTTGATAATTTACCAGTATTTCCTGCATCTGCTGGTGATGAAACTTGGAATGTTTTCAAGGAAGCTTTGGCACGCATTGGTAAACAGTATGTTGATGAACAATCTGCTATGGTCGAGCGACACACATTTTTTAAACGCAAACAAATGTCAGAAGAGGCTATCGAATTTTTTTGGGCAGTTTGACGTGTTTTAGCCTTGAACTGTGTATTTGGAAATTATGTAGATACTGCTTTACGTGATCAATTCGTATTTAATTGTTTCAATAAGAAAATTCAAGAACGTATTTCAACAGGTAAAAATCCATCTCTTGAAGAAGTTATGGATAAAGCTAGGAGTATTGAACGTTCTGTTGTCTCATCTAATCTTTTGACTGAATCTTCTACTACAATTTCTTCAGATAATACAAAAGTAGTACACGTAGCTGCATTATCTAATGTTAGTGATTCTGATGTTAATTTTATTTCACATAAGAACATACCAATAAAAACAGGTGAAAAGCGGATTGGGGGAGCATATTACAAGTGCGGATCAAAATTTCATATGGGGCAATTATCCTAATTGCCTTGCTCAAGATAAAAGGTGCAACAATTGTAAAAAAATTGGTCATTTTTACACTGTACGTAATTCTTTTTTTTTTTTTTTAAATCTCTTTATTAAGCATTTTTACATTTATGTACAAGGCACGGT
Organism: Triturus cristatus; assembly: GCF_964204655.1. Classification (NCBI taxonomy): domain Eukaryota; kingdom Metazoa; phylum Chordata; class Amphibia; order Caudata; family Salamandridae; genus Triturus; species Triturus cristatus. The sequence continues at coordinate 1,010,863,865 of NC_140583.1, read as the reverse complement.
GTACTATTCCAACAAAAGTTAGCGTGACAGCAGTGACAACAATGAGATATTCCATCTGCACTAAGAGCATCCAGGGCCAGAAAATTTAACGTAGAGACAAAAAATCATAACACCATAAGGAAGAGATAAACAGGAAAAGAAAACCATAAAAATCATTAATTACCATAAACATTATCCCCCTCCCTTTCGCGGCAGAGTCTGCCTACCCATAAGGAGCTTTTTATAGACTATACACCAAATAATCACAAATTCTAGTCCACAGAGAACATATATGAACATGCATTGCCAGTCCCATTCAGTACCTTGAGGTGATTTAAAGATTCCCTTCCTTCCATCGAGTGATGGGATCCCAGATTGCCCTACCCATTTTCCTCCCGTTTTTGCCTTTCCTAGCGTATATCTCTTTCTCCAGATGATACATCGATAGCAATTTGGCAAGCCACTGATGAAACGTGGGTGGGAGAGGCTCTAGCCATGCAGAGGCTAGGCACAATCTTAGAACTGCTACCGCTACAAACAAGAAATCCCCCCCTAACTGCGACTCTCCTTCCCCCTCATTTATACCTAATAAGATTATTGCAGGGGTTAATGAGAGAGAGTTTAATCCTAGTACAGTCTTTAGAAAATTTCCAATCTCCTTCTTCAACAAATATAGATGGGGGCATGTGGCAAATACATGTTCTAAGTCTGCCAAATTACTTCCACATCTATAACAATTTGTTCCTACAGTTCTTCCCCATTGAGCTAATTTAGCTGGGGTATAGTACAGATGATACAGCGTTTTATAGTGCTGTGCCTGCAATGATGCAGAACACAGAAGTCTATGGCCCTTTTCCAGTGACATCTCGAAACAATCCTGACTGACCCTGAGACAATCCTTCCACTTATCGCCCCATTTCCCTAGGTCATCCAGCTTTCCTTTTGTTAATCCAAAATAGAATCTTTTAATCGTACACTCTTTCCCTGATCGTATCAATTCCATTACCGAGTCCCTTCCAAACCCCAGAGATCTGCCCGCTTTACTCATCAAGAAGCTCCTAACTTGTAAAAACTTAAAGAAGTGACTATTATGTAAGTTGTACCTGTTCTGGATTTCTGAAAATTGGCAGACACTTGAGTCCCCCAGAACATCCCCAAAGCTCTTAACTCCCTTAACTACCCATTCTGTAAACACCGGATCCCCAAAGATCTCTTCTGGTATATTAGGGTTATCCGTTAATCTAGTGTAACGGTTATGCCTCCCCAAGCCTGCTCTTTTCATAAATGCTTTCCAGACTACGAATGCTGCCATAAGAGTCTTAAATTTTGTTCTCTTGTAGTAGCTAGCCTCCGTAAATTTTAGAAACACATTTTCTACTTCCATACCCAAAACCAGCCCAAATATTGCAACCGTGCCTAGATCGCTCCCTCCTTCAGCCTCGGCACCCCCTACCAGCCCTATCATATTTTGAAACGTTGCAGCCCAGTAATATAGTCTTAAATCAGGCACTGCCCACCCTCCCCTTTCCTTAGGCAGTGTCATGAATCTTAATGCCCTTCGTGTCTTTCCTTTTCCCCAGATAAATCTATTAAGCATGTGTTCTATCCTTTTGAACCACCTAGCATCAAACAGCAAGGGAATTGCCCTAAATAAATATAAAAATTTTGGGAGGATTAACATTTTAATTATATTCGTCCTCCCCACTAATCTCAAGTGCAGGTTCTCCAGTCTGTCCAGGTCTTTTTCTACTTTTTTCATTAATGGAGCAATGTTCCTTTCCACTAATGAGTCCAACTCTGCCGAAATAGAGACTCCTAAATATGTTCCTGAACATATAACTCGGTTGTCAGTACAGATGGCAAATCTATTTTTAATTATTTGAGTCTTTCCCTTATTTAACCTATACCCCGAGACACACCCAAAATTTGTAGCCTCTATTTCAATTTGATTAATGGACTCCGAAGGTGTTGGGGTGACCACTGCGACATCGTCAGCATAGGCTAGAACTTTACATTGCCCAGTAAGGGTAGGGAGAGCACTAACCAGACCACATGCCTCTATTCGTCTTATAAATGGGTCAATATAAATAGCAAACAGCAGTGGTGAGCAAGGACACCCCTGCCTAGTTCCGCGACCTATTTGAAATTGCCCCGTACACCCTGCATTAACCCGAACCGAGGCGACAGGATTCAGGTACAGTGCCTTGATTGATTTAATAAATCCCTGCTTTACACCAGATCTTTCCAGTACCCCCCACATATAGCCCCAGGAGACCCGATCGAATGCTTTTTCCGCATCCAATAGCATAACAGCCATTGGGCCTCCTGCAACTTCCGACGCATCAAATAACGTAATCACTTTACGGATATGATGAGTGGTCCCCCTTCCAGGAATAAACCCATGCTGCATTCTGCTCACAATGTTAGCAATCACTCCAGCTAATCTTGTTGCCAATGCTTTGGAGAACACTTTAGCATCGGAGTTCATTAAAGTAATTGGTCTTTAAGACCCAGGCTCCTCCGGCGGTTTCCCTTTTTTAAGTATTAAGACAATCACCGCACCCCCCCACGATGCCGGGATTGAGACTCCTGCTTGCGCCTGCTGCATTAGGTTTGTAATGATCTCCTTCAGGGCCCCCCAAAAAACCTGATAAAATTCAATTGGAATTTGATCCGGTCCTGCTGCCTTACCCACCGGCAGATTCCATACTGCATCTTTTATCTCTTCTAATTGCAGAGCCCCCTCTAAACCCTCCGAGTCCTTCTCGTCCAATGCTACCCCAGGTATCCCTTGGAGATACTCATTCACCGCCCGATTATCAACATCCCCCAAATCTTCAGTGTATAGCCTCTCATAAAAATTCCTAAAAACATCCCTAATTTCCTCCGGGTCCGTATGTAGCCCGCCCGCTGCATCCCTTATCTCCCTTATTATTCCCGTAGACTCTTGCTGTCTTGCCCGAACGGCTAGTTGTCTGCCTACGGCTTCACTACACTCATAACACTTCTCCCTTTTAGACGTGTATAATTTAGCTGCTTTAAGAGCAACGTCCCTTTCAGCATCCCCTTTAACCTTAAGTAGCTCGTTCCATGCAGTATCAATTTGGATACCAGTCAAGAGGCGGCTTTCTAATTCCGCCTCCGCCTCAATCAACTTTTTCCTTGCCTCCTCGCTCCTTAACCGTTCTTGTTTCTGTTTATAGGAACTGAAGCTCATTGTCTCGCCCCGGATTCGTGCCTTAAAGGCATCCCAGACCACCCCCTCTGGCGCGCTACCTCTATTAGTCTGGAAGAAATCTTTGATCCACTTAGTCATGTGTCCTACATAACCCTCCTCTTTTAACAGCCCCCTCTCAAATGTCCAACTAGTGCGCTGTCTCTCATTTATTTTACTTGATATTGCAAGTATTAATGGGTTATGATCACTAAATATCCTTGGTAATTTACCTATCTGAACATTCGAGACATCAGAGCTAGAGACTAAAAAATAGTCTAACCTGACACACACTTGGTGAGGAGCTGAATAATATGTGTACCCCTTATCAGCCATCCGTTTAATCCCCCAGACATCTATTAGGGCATTATTCACGATTAAGCTTCCCAGCGCTCGGCTTACTCTTTTCTTCCTCCCCTTATATTTACCAAAGGAACCCTGCCCTAACCCATCTGACCCATTGATATTAAAATCCCCTGCAATAATGACTCTCGGGGCCCAGGTAGCTAATTCTACATCTAAGAATTGAAAGATTTCCGGATCATCTTCCGTAGGCCCATAGACAGATACAAGCGTGGTCCATACCCCATCCAAGAGACACTCTACCATAGCCCACCGCCCCCACTGATCCTGCGCTTTCTTCCTTACCACAATGTTCCTATTCCTACCGAAGATGGCTACCCCTCTCTTTTTCACCCCCTGCCTAGAGCTCACTAATAGGTAAAATCCCAGCTGATTCAGCAGGTATACCTGCGAGTCCATTATATGTGTCTCCTGTATGAAAACTAAATCAGCATTCATTTGCCTTAAGGCAATGGAGATTCTCATTCTTTTTTGGGCATCATTTAGGCCACACATGTTCCACGTTACACACCTAATATCCATGAGGGCCCAAGGGTATCATTACTTGCATCCTTTGTCCTTCCTTGAATTACTTCTTTTTGTTCCTGACCCTCCCCCCCTGAAATAGCCTCCCTCTGCTTGCATGTAATCGCTATTTTCCAATTACTTGAATCTGCTAACAGTTTTCCTACCCTCTCCTTATATCCCGCACCTTGCTTTTTTTGTCTATCTCGCCTCTTTTGCCCTACCTGTTCCATTCGCACCGTGCCTTGTATCCCCCCAAAAAACCCAACCCACCCTCCCCTCCCCCCTCCCTTACTGGCAAATAGGTCGATCCCGACCTATGTGAGACAGCCGATCCTCCCCGGAAGCACCCCACCCTGCCCACACACCTTAAACCTCCAGACCATTCTACACTGATGTGATGTGATGACCCCATTTCTGCAATCAGATCTTTTTCCCCACCCTCTTTTCATTTCATACCGTTTCACTTTTCACTTCTTATGTCAAACGTTCTGTGTTACTAATAGCTGCATCTCGATCACTTTGCCTGTTTCGTTCCCTCTCTCCCCTTCTCTTCCTTCAGAAAAGTTAGATATTCCTGCGCAGCAATTTCTGAGAAGAACACCCTAGTCTGTCCATTAACAATCACTTTAAGACGAGATGGGATCATTAGATACACTTCGCAACCAATATTCTGAAATGGTGTAATAAGTTGTCTCATTCGCCATCTTCTCTCAACTGTCATATGGCAGAAGTCTGGGCGAGTAAAGTAGGAGATGTCTTTGTATGTTCGCTTCTTCGTTGGCTTGGCTTTCATGATTATCTCTTCCCTCAATAGATAGTTCCCCACATAAACTAAAATGGCTCTAGACTTGGCTCCTGTCATATTCTTCTTCTGAACCAGTGGAAATCTATGTGCGCGCTGCACCTCCTTATCCCAGTCCCAGTTATCCAACTCCTGGAATGCACCTTTCAGCAGCTCCACCACAAAAGCCCGCATATCTCCCTCTTCCCTCCCCTCCTCCACACCAAGAATTCTTATGTTGTTGCGCCTCTGCCTGTTCTCGAAATCTTCGAGTTTCCAGAGGACATCCATTGGTGTTTTCTCCTGTTTTTGTCTAAACTCTTGCAGCTCCACCACCTTCTCCTCCACTTTACCAGTTCTCTCCTCGACTTCTTCCAATCTACCAGATACTTCTTCATATAATTTGTCAACTTTTCGAAGTGAGTTTTGAATTTTTTTATTCGCGTGTTTTGCCCTTTTGCTCTCCAGGCGAGCCTCTCCCTGGATCTGTTTCAAAGTTGAGAATAACAAATCGAACTTGTCAGAGTGCCCCTCCAATTGCCCTGATGGTTGCCCACCGGCTCTCTCCTGGCTTGAATGTGACTGTTTTCCCCCTGAAGCACCCCCCAGATTCGATTGTGAGATAGCTGTCGTCTCCCAAGCTAACCTCTTAGCGATATCTCCTTGTGGTGGGTACTCCGCTCTTTTAGTTCTCCTTCGCGGCCCTCCCCTTGACCTACTGGGTTTCGCCTTTGACTTTACTGCGAGACTCCTCCTTAAAGCGGTATTTTTCCCCACCATCACCTCTGACAACTCCGAGGCCTCTGAATCCAACTCATCTGAGTGACTCTCCACCGAGAAATCTGTAGATGAGACAGTGCTGGAGCCTGTGCCCTCCAGCCCCCCTTTCCCCTCGTCCTCATCCTCCTCCTCGTCTTCCTCATCCTTCTCATCAACTGTATAAAAGCAATCATCGCTCGGTGAGCCCGTAGTTCTCAGTTGAGTACCTCTGATCCCATCATGATTGGCTCTAATGGATTTGCTCCTTACAACATGATTTATAGATCCATTCATATCTTGAGCCTCTCTCTGTGCAATGGCATCGCTGCTCCCTCCGTTTTTACCGACGCCATTTACCTTCCCTTGCTTCTCTTGGGAGTTAAGTGACACCTCTTGATTCATAAGAGTTGACCCATTCTCCTCAGAGGGCTGATTATTTATTATGGCTAATGCTCCAGCCTTCTTGCCCTCCGTCCCCTTTTTCTCCCCTGCAGTACCCATTATTTGCCTGTCATCACGCCTAAGGCTGCTCTCCATCTGCCTTATTTCCACATCCACAGGCTTTGTCATAACAGAAAAATCAGGCTCACCAAGCAAATCTCCTGCTCCCCTGCGATCCGCCGCTGCTGTGATTGACATCGGTGTCGGTGTCAATGTCTGGATCTCTGCGGTGTCTGGCTGCGCGTCGATCACGTTATCCCCGCCTGCCCCGCCTCCTCCTACAAGAGGCGCGTTATACATTTGTTCTGTAACTTTTGCTGAGGCCGGTAACGGAGCCCCTGCTGCTGCTGACACCGGCCTCCCTTTGTCCGTCTCTGCAAGCGCCGCTGGGGCCTCCGATTGAGCCGCTGACATCACTAACATCTCCGCAAGCTTCTCTCCTGGAGCTTCTCCCTCTGTACGTTCGGCTACAGGCACAGCCACCGAAATCCGCTCCGGATGAAGCAAGGTGAATGATTCGTATAATGTGGGCTGCCGGAGGGAGCTATCTTTCTGCGTCTCGCCGCTCGTGGCTCTGTTAACTACTCCTTTTCCAGGCAGCACCTTCCTCCTGCTGCGCTCAAGCTCTCGATCCTGCCTTCGTCTCTCACTTGCAACCAAGCGCTCCTCCTCACGTAATCTGGCAGCCTCTTTTCGTGCCTGTCCTTTCCGGTGACTTTTGGCTCTTAGATTTGCGGCTGGTATATCAGAATCGCTCTCCGGTGCCTCTTGTCTTCCTGTGACCTCCTTCACTGCCCTCTGTACTTTCGGGGCCATATCGCGTCTGGATTCTCTTCTGCCCCCTGACTGATATCCGGAAACGCAAGTAACCACCAGCTTTAACAGTGCTGACAGCTTGCTCCGTGCAGTCAATTTCTTGCCCAATCTCTTGAACAGCCACAATGCCAAGGTGTTAGGGTCCCAGAGCATCTCTTTTTTCTTTCCGATTCTTCTATGCTCTCTCGATCTCCCTAACTCAATTCACTCCCCTTTACTCTCCAGACTAACAGACTGAGATTCCATCACAACTTATCTCATCACATCAATATATCCTTGCTGAGAAAAAAAGTCTATCAGGAGCAGGGCTCAGGGGCTGCCGCTTCCTACGGACTGTCGGCGGCCATCTTTCCTCCACTGTACGTAATTCTAACAAAGTAAAATTTAAAGTTAGTCAACTTGATGTCGAGAATAACATTGTGAGCGAGGCTATTAGCAATGTTTCATTACCCATTGAAGTTAATTCATTAAGTGATTCTGAAAAAAGGTGCAAAGGTTTCATGTGTGAAGTACATATTGGTATGATTAATATTGGCATTATGGCCGATTCAGGGTCTCCTATTACTATCTTGGCTGAAAACTTGTTCAACAAGTTTTGATCCAAGAAATTATTGAAGCCTACCACTGTAAATCCGAAAGCATTTGGTGAGTATGATATAATCACGAAAGGTTATTTTGATGACAGCATTGTATTCAAAGGAGGAAACATTTTTACTAAAATTTATGTTGCAGTTAATGGGTGTGACATTCTTGGTTGGCAAGACCAAGCTAAACTAGGGATTATACTCAGACCTGGGCAGTTGTTCTGGGTTATATGCCAGTTTTAGCTATTCAAGAAACTAATATGCATGAAGGGATTATACAAAACGTATGCTCTAAATTTAATGATGTGTTTTCAAAAAAGATTGGTGTAGTTAAAGTATTTCAACATACTCTTAAATTGAAGAACAACGTCACTCCTGTCATACAGAAAGTAAGACCTGTTGCTCTCTTGGCCAGAGAGGATCTTAAAAAATTATTAGATGATATGTGTTCTCAAGATATACAAGCAAGTAGAATCTTCAGAATGGGTTTCGGCTGCGGTCGTAGCACGCACAAGTTCTGGCGATATACGCTTAGGTGCAGATTTGAGAGTTCTCAATAGGAATATTCTTGTGTACTGCCATCCTCTTCATAGAATTCATGAAATGTTGGCCAGACCAGGAGCAAGTAAATATTTTCCTACTATAGACTTACATTCGGCATACCACCAAATTTCCTTATCTGAAGATTCCCAACCCTTAACAACATTTGTGACACCGTTTGGCGTATATATGTACAACCGCATGCCATTTGGTCTGGCATCCGCTGGCAATGTATTTCAAAGATTGATGGATTAATTGTTTGGAGAAGAAAAAGGTATACAGGCTTTCCACAATGACATTTTAATTCACACAGAGAATTTAGATCAACACATAATTTTGTTAGAGAAGGTCTTGAGTAAATTGGGTTCACAAGGAATGACTATCAATCTTGACAAATGTAAGTTTATTTCTCAAGGAGATAATTATTTGGGGCATAATATTTCTAAAGTAGGTAGTAAACCTAAGGTATCTTTATTGAAAGTTATTAATGGTGCATCAATTCCTACTGACAAAGATTCACTTAGAGCCTTTCTAGGCTTAAGTGAATATTATGCAAGATTCGTTCAGGGCTATGCCATTATTGTGCAACCATTAAGGAATCTTTTGAAGAAAAATGCCAAGTATGTTTGGTCTGATGAGTGTCAAAATGCTTTTGTTTCAGTCAAAAAGATAATTGTAACTGCTTCTGCTATTAAACCTTTTACTCATGGAGAGAAATGTATCATCACGGCTGATGCTAGTGCGCGAGGTCGTAATCCGGTATTACGCCAAATGGTGAATGGTCAGTAGTGCACTGTAGCATTTGCTTCACGCATTCTCAATGAAGCAGAAAAGAATTATAGCACCATTGGGCGTGAAGCACTTGCATGTTCATGGGCTTCTGAGAAATTTAAAATGTACATTTTGGGAACTAAATTTTAACTATATACTGATCATACGCCCTTGATATATATGTTGGGAGATAGTTGTTCTAATAAGGCTTCTTCTAGACTCATTAGGTTATTAGCAAGACTACAAGAATTCAATTTTGCCATAAAATACATACCAGGAGAAAAAAATGTCAGAGCAGATTGCTTATCACGGTTACCAGTAGAACGTGACTGTGTTAGCAGCAGTGGTGAAACTAACTTTGAATATGTTTTTACAGTTGATGATATAAATGAACAATTTAAAATTTCAGAGAAAGAATGGTTTGAAAGTTGTGAGAAAGATGATTTTTGATTCAGGTAAAGAAATTTCTTATTGAAGGTTGGCCGTGTGATAGGAGTATGTCAACTGATGTAAGAATGTTTTCTCAAGTGGCTTCTGAATTATCTGTAGTTAATGATTTTTTAGTTAGAAAAGATTTGTTTGTTCCCCGGTGAGTCTTAGGACTAAAATTATCTCTTTGGCTCATGAGGGACATCTGGGTATTACTGCAACTATTAAGAAAATGAAACAAATATATTGGTGGCCTGGTATAGATGGTCAAGTTAAAAGATTTGTGGAAACATGTGCTGAGTGTTTATGTTCTGACAAACACTGGAAAACGACCACTGGTCCTTTGTGTCCTGTGAGTTAGCCAAATAATGCATGGAAGAAAATAGGTTTTGATTTCACTGGTCCGTTCAATGTTGTTAAAGGTGACAAAAGATTTCTTATAGTTGGCATCGACTATTTTTTAAAGTGGTTGTATTTTTCTTTTGTCAAAAGTGCGGATTCAGCTTCTGGGGTTTCTTTCTTGAAACATTTGTTTTGCTTTTAAGGTAGGGTGAAGGAAATTGTTAAAGACAATGGTTCTCATTTTATTTCTGAAGAATTCACTAAGTCTTTGGACAAACATGATGTTAAACACATTTGTGCACCATTGTATAGTCCAGCTTCCAATAGTATTGTGGAAATGGCTAATTTGTTAATAATAGAAGGTGTGCAAACAGCTGTTGCCAAATAACTTAGATGTTGCTGAATAGTTACATTTTAAAGTGTGGAATTACAATATCACTCCACAAAGCACTACTAATGTTGCTCCTTTTGTCTTGTTAAGAGGGAGAAAACCTATTTCTGTTCTTAGTCCAACATGGTTACTAGATAAGGTCGATCTTTCACACAATATTGACTTACAGAGTGAACGAGAACATGTCAAAGAGAAACACGATATGTACAAACGTAATTTTGATAAAAGAATGCATGTGAAAGAAGGTATTTTGAATGTTGGTGATTGGGTTTTAATCAAAAAACCTATTAAAATCAGTAAAGGACAATCAAAGTTTTCAGAACCAGTGAAAGTTTTGAAAATGACTAGAATGTCTGTTTTATTACAGAATAAAGAGTGGTGGAAGAGAAATGCCTTGGTTAAAGTGACTGGCGAACAAGCTAAAATGATTTTACAAAAGCTTAGCAGTACAAGAGAGAAGGAAAGAAATGATTGATTTGACCTTGATTGGTTGACTCATTCAACTAGTAACGAAAATTTGCAAATGAGTGATGTAAACTCTTCTTCTACGAATCTGGACAGAGGTGATAATCCAACTATTACCAATAGTGGTGCATGTTCTAATATTAATAATACTGCTTCTGGAGGTCATGGAGACAACTTGCTTAGAACTAGTTCTAGGGTAAGATCAGCTCCTGTTCACTCTAGAGATCAGCTCCTGTTCACTCTAGAGATTATGTGTATTATTGATTTATCTTCTGTTTATTAAAAAAAGGGGGTGTAATGTGGGGCAATGTAATATAAAATGTAAGTGTATTGCTTTAAGTTACGTTCTGTCATGTTTAGAATGTAGATTGCTAAAGTGTTCTCAAGTAATGGAACTTTTGACTCATTGATTAGTCTGTTGTTGTGGCTGGCGTTCATGGGTCCTGCAGTGGAATAAACCAAGCCTGATATTTCTTCAATTTGTCTCGATTTTATTTATGATCGCATACTACATTCTGTTGGCAAACAAGAATTTGAATGCACTTCCTTTTCCTTTTCCCGCAAATGCACTAACTATGTCTCACCTGGTAAACATATGTAGACCTATCAGAGCTCGACAAACATTCTCACCAAGAGTTGAAGCTATTTTCCCAATGGCAAGGACTTGCGTGCGTATGTTAGTACCACATTTCAGAAACAATTTAGCCATGATTCTGCCATGGAACCTCAAACACATAATAAATACATCAGTGTCATCTGAGCTTACTATTTGTTACTGCATATATAATGTCCTGACTGAATTATTGCATAAGTAAGGTGACCCTTTTGGATGTCTTTGTGTTTTCAGGATCTCCAGTCAGAAGTCCTAATAGGAATTGTTTATGGGAAGCAGGAACTGTAAATAAATCTATATCAACGTATGATGGATGATATGGCCAAGGTGTTGATGTCAAGTTTGTTTAAATCATTGTTTTTATGTGCAATGATGTATGATCAATGATATTGTTCATGTCTGTTGCCCTAACCTTAAAGACTGAAAACTCTCTTTTCAAGCTCTGGTTGTCTCTTCCATTGTTCTGTAGCATGACACTATCGGGTTGGGCCAATTACTTTGCTTTGTTGTCTGGGAATATGTGGAGGCTGTCATCAAACTCGGAGTCCAATTTTCTTCTAATATGCTTCTTGGTCGATTAATCTACTCCCTGTAATCCTCTGCGTGTCATGAGGGTTTCAAGCACCTCTGTGAGAGTATTCACACGCATTACCTCATTGCTAGAAATAATCACTGTGCTAATCTATTTAAATAGTTCATCATATGCTTCATTTCCCATATTTTTGTAGTGATCTTCGGTTTGAATGCTAGATTCATGATCTTTCTCCTGTGGTTTATCCCTCGTATAGTTCCTATAACAAGATGCATGATAATGGGCTTCAGCAGCCACTATGTCCCTATTACAAACTGCTAAGATCTTTGAATCCCAATTAATGGTTGCACGCTCTCGAGGCCTTTTGTCAACTCCAAGCTCCGTGGCCTTGATTTATTTCTCACGCGTTGATTTTACCTTGAGCATTTTATTTTTCCACACAATATACATTCTTCAGCATACACGTTTGACTTGAATGATGTTCTTCTGTTTAAACATTTACTCGTGCACTCACTCATTCCAGCATCATACCGACCCTCACGGTCCTTTCCGTGGACGACCCGCCCTCCTGCGGGGAACCTCACCAGCAGGCCGTGACGACGTCTGGGATGCTCCGTCGGATGTTTCCTCCTCCTCCTCCTCCTGATCCCTCCCTGTGGGTGGTGATGTTCTCCGCCTTCTGGCACAGGGAGGGTCGGCCATGTTGTCGGCCATCCGACGGAGTGTAGCGTGAATCCCCTGGAATGCCGTCACTTGCTCAGCCTGTCTGTCCTCCATCCTCCGTTGGTGTACCAGTAGACAGGCATGTAGCTCCGCATGTTGCTGGGCCTGCTGGGTCTTTATCTCATCGAGGCTCCCCTTGATCTCATTGAGGGTGGACACAACCTGGGCCATGCCCGTGGTGTCCTGCCGGTATGAGTCCAGGATGTTACGGACATGGGAAAATACCGGATCCCCAGCCAACTGGTCAGGCTCGCGCCTCCGCCCTCCTCCACTCCCACCACCCCTGCCCACTTGCGCCTGGCCTGCCCTTGTGGGCACATGGGATCTCCGGGACCCCTGAGGGGTGGCATTGGCGTTGTCGCCTGCCTCCTCCTGGGTGCCCGGGACACCGTGTCCCTCCTGGCCAGCCTGGCTGCATTGTGGTGTTGGGGCAGGGATCCTGGGTGTCTCCTGGGATGTGGCAGGAGTGGGGGTGGTGGTTGGCACAGTTGTACCTGACGCAGGTGCTGCAGGTGGTTGGACACCAGAGGGGCCAGGTCGGTCGGGGTCGTCCACAGAGTGGTGAGAGTGGTCGCTGCCGGTGGGATCGGGCTCCTGCAGATCCGGGTCCTGTGAGTCTTCCCCCCCAGTGTTGGGGGGTGCACCACGACGTTGACCTGTGTGTGAGAGAGACAATGTTAATTTGGGTCCATGCAACATCCATGTTTCATCATTTTCTAAGTTGGCACATTTCCTCTTGGAATTAGGATCTGTCTTGCATTCCACTCACAGTGCACTTGTGCATGGGTGTGTCCCTTGGCCACCACTTTGGCCCCTTTAACTATGTGTGGCACAGTCTTACTTGCTGCGTCAAGTGTGACTGCAGTCAGCAGTGAAGTGGGCAGGTGTGGCGAGCCATGCATTGGCGCCTTCCGTGTAGCACTGTACATGTGCACATGGAGTTGTTCCACACACTTATGTGATGCAGGTAGCTGTCATTGTGCTCGTGCACAGTTTGTGACATGGCCCTGTGTTTTGCCATGGAGAAGAGTGGGGGTTCTGGCACGGGCCACCCTTGGCTACATGCACGCAGTCTACCTGCTGACGAGCAGACATTCCCACACACCACACGGCTGATTTGCTCTCCCTGTGTCTCCCTCCCTCTCTGTCCCCCTCTCCCTCCCTCTCTGTCCCCCTCTCCCTCCCTCTCTGTCACCCTCTCCCTCCCTCTGTGTGTCAGCCTCCTCCCTCTGTCCGTCTCCCTGTGTCTCCCTCCCTCTCTGTCCCCCTCTCCCTCCCTCTCTGTCCCCCTCTCCCTCCCTCTCTGTCCCCCTCTCCCTCCCTCTGTGTGTCACACTCTGTCACCTCAGCCCAGCTTCCTGGGCACACACTGTTAGCAGATCTTTGAGTGGCCCTTGGCTTGTTGATGTGAGTTTGTTTCTGATCTCCAGGCACCCATTGGGTGTGATGTGTGTCTCTGCGCTGCTGCTGTGGTGGTGTGTGCTGCCACTCTTTCACAATGTTGGCTGTTCATTAGCTGCTGTCATGTGCAAAACAGTGCCTTCACCCCCATGTGTTGATGCAAGGCGTCCGCCATTTGCTGGCAAGTCATTCCTGTGTTGGGACACACTGTTTGTCTGGCTGTGACCTAGGCCATATGGGCAGAGTGCATTGTTGTCTGCTTCGGAGTCGCACTATGTGATTTTTGGGGCCCAGCCTCCCGCCATCCGGGTTACCGTGTCATGTGTTGTTGTCTTCTGTGGCCTGTGACTTGACATTGTCCAGCTGGGTGCATGGGGCATGGTGGCAGCAGTGGCATGTGCGTGCTCATGGAGTGTGGTTGAGTCATGCGATGGCTTGGGGTGGTTGCGTGCCTGTTGGTGATTTTGGTTGTGGATGCCGTTCCCCCCATGTGGGGTGCGTTGTTTGTGTACTCACCCGGGTCTCGGAGTCCTTCTAATCCTTCGACTGCCTCCACCGGCAGTATGGCCATCACCCTCTCCTCCCAGGGATGGTGCTGTACGGTTCTGCGGGAGGGCCCTCCTCCGGTGGCGTTGGCCTGGTCGTGTTCCTCCTGCCTCTTGGCTCTGACCCTCCTCCGCATATCGTACCACCTGTTCTGGCATTCCTGCCTGGTCCTTCTGGTGTCCGCAACAGCATTCACAGCATCGACGATGGTCTGCCACATGGCTGTTTTTGCTGCCAGGCTGGTGTTTCTGACCAATGTTCCAAAGAGCTGTGGCTCGACTCTGAGGATTTGATCAACAAGGACCTCCAACTCTCGGTTACTGAACTTTGGATTCTTGGTAGTGGGAATGGTGAGGGGTGTGGGTGGGGATGTTGGGGGGGGTGTGTGGATGTTGGGGGGGTGTGGATGGTTGTGTGTGTGTGTGTGTGTGAATGTGATGAGGGGGTGTTTGTGAGGGTGGTTGTGTGAGGGTGTGCAAGTGTAAGGTGTGGTGTAGCTTGTAGTATGTTTCTGTGGTGTCTGGCAGCAGTGAGTCTGTTGCAAAGGCTCATGGTTTGTGTGTGTGGGCCCTTTTTATTGGTCCATGGGTGGGTGTGGCAGTGTTTGAAGTTTGGGTGGGTGTGTTATAAGTAGTGGTGGTGTTTTGGCCCTCTGTTTGTCTTTGGCAGTTGCAGGTCAGTGAAGGTGTATTTGTAGTGTTTGTTGGCCATGTTTAGTGGCTTTGTGCCATTCGAATAGTGTATTCTTGTGTTGTTTTGTTTTGTCCTGGTTGTGTACGTGCGTTTTGAGCGTGTGTACGGTGTGTACATGGGCCATTTGGTTGTACGGTGCTGTCCTTGTGTGTGGGTTGGTACGACTCGTACATACGGTTGTGATTTTGGGGCCTGGGGTGCGCTCCGTACTTAGGAGGTTGTGTTGGGGGTAGGACCGGAACGTACTGGGGTGTACATAGACGGTGGTATGACACGTACTGGGGTGGGGGTAGGACTGGAACGTACTGGGGTGTAGGTACACGGGGGTATGACACGTACAGGGGTGGGGGTAGGACTGGAACGTACTGGGGTGTACATAGACGGTGGTACGACACGTACTGGGGTGGGGGTAGGACTGGAACGTACTGGGGTGTAGGTACACGGGGGTATGACACAAACAGGGGTGGGGGTACGACTGGAACGTACTGGGTACACGGTGGTACGAAACGTACTGGGGTGGGGGTAGGACTGGAACGTACTGGGGTGTAGGTACACGGGGGTATGACACGTACAGGGGTGGGGGTACGACTGGAACGTACTGGGTACACGGGGGTATGACACGTACAGGGGTGGGGGTACGACTGGAACGTACTGGGGTGTAGGTACACGGGGGTACGACACGTACTGGGGTGGGGGTAGGACTGGAACGTACTGGGGTGTAGGTACACGGGGGTATGACACGTACAGGGGTGGGGGTACGACTGGAACGTACTGGGTACACGGTGGTGCGACACGTACTGGGGTGGGGGTACGACTGGAACGTACTGGGGTGTAGGTACACGGGGGTATGACACGTACAGGGGTGGGGGTACGACTGGAACGTACTGGGTACACGGGGGTATGACACGTACAGGGGTGGGGGTACGACTGGAACGTACTGGGGTGTAGGTACACGGGGGTATGACACGTACAGGTGTGGGGGTACGACTGGAACGTACTGGGGTGTAGGTACACGGGGGTACGACACGTACTGGGGTGGGGGTAGGACTGGAACGTACTGGGGTGTAGGTACACGGGGGTATGACACGTACAGGGGTGGGGGTACGACTGGAACGTACTGGGTACACGGTGGTGCGACACGTACTGGGGTGGGGGTACGACTGGAACGTACTGGAGTGTAGGTACACGGGGGTATGACACGTACAGGGGTGGGGGTAGGACTGGAACGTACTGGGGTGTAGGTACACGGGGGTATGACACGTACAGGGGTGGGGGTAGGACTCGAACGTACTGGGGTGTACATAGACGGTGGTACGACACGTACTGGGGTGGGGGTAGGACTGGAACGTACTGGGGTGTAGGTACACGGGGGTATGACACGTACAGGGGTGGGGGTACGACTGGAACGTACTGGGTACACGGTGGTACGACACGTACTGGGGTGGGGGTAGGACTGGAACGTACTGGGGTGTAGGTACACGGGGGTATGACACGTACAGGGGTGGGGGTAGGACTCGAACGTACTGGGGTGTACCTAGACGGGTGGGGGTATACATACACGGGGGGTACGTGTCGGACGTACGGGGGCTGGGGGGAGTGTTGGGCGCGTATGCAGGCACATGTCTCCATGGTTGCTATAGGAGTTCGGTGCGGACGGTGTTTTTTCCATACGGTTGTAACCTCGGACGCACGGGATGGATCGTGATTCCTCGGTCGGACTTGACTTTTCACGTATGTACGGTAAATCGTCCGAGGACGTGTCGGACACATTTTCCGACCCGAGGACGTGTGGGGAATGATTCCCAATGCAGTTCGTATGGACTTTTTACCATGCGAATCGTGATTGCCAGTTCGTACGGCACTTGTACGATTCGTACGGTAAAAAGGCCGGATAAGAGTCGTACGGGGACATTTTTTACCGGATCGTAATTGGCACCTAAATGTGGAGGGCATGTGCTTCAATAAAAAATTGAAAAAGTAAAGCTTCGCCCTGATCTGCCATCTTTTAACAGTAAAATAAATGGCAGAGTGTGCAGAATACTGTTTCAAGATGTTAGCATGGTTTTCAAGCTTGCAGCAGTGATGCCTGGCGCTCTACATAAGAAATTTGTGGCCCAGTAGAAATGGCAATTGAGCTGCTAGTCACTTCCATACTCAACTAGCACTAGCATGCATTTGAAGGTGAGCTACTGGGGGATGAATTAAGAAAATATCTCCTGTGATCAGACTTCTTTGGATGCAAAGTAACAAACAGTAAGCAAGCAAAAAATTGTTGCTCAGACTACCTGACATCCTAAACGCCAGCGGTTGGCTACCATGCAGAGCCAAAAATTGACAAAAAGCCAATGGCTGAACAGAGCTGATCCACTGCCCATTTTATATATGCTGTTTTGAGGGCTAAGCTAATATGCAAATGACACTTTCTGATGAATTGTCTCAGTGGGTTTACATGAAGCAAGATTATATATTGTTTTGCGAAAATGTGAAGCTGGTGAGACAGTGAAAACCATCTTTTGAGAGATCTAAACACAGAAATGGAGCACAGGGAGCCAGAGTGCATGGGGCCCTTGTCTCACAAGCATAAGACATATAGCAGTGATCAAGAACATCTCAATCTTCCCTTAAAGACATGGAACAAGTGTGTACTGTAGTGCTAGCCAGTGCAAGCTTCCTTCAACGACATGGACAGTGGCAGCTTGAGACAATTGAAAGTGGTAAGGCTAGCAAATTTTCAGAAAAGAGGCAAACTCTTGTAAAATATAAACGCTTGTTTGCAAGACTATTGCTGTGTTAGAGAAGACTCCACTGGAAGAGCTAAGCATGCTTGAAGGTGCAATAACGCAGTTAGTGACACAGACACTGGCGTTCCTGTGTTTGAGCTGCTTCTGAAAAAAATATTGAAAAAACCTCTTCCAGAGACAGAGTCCCCCAGAAATGCTTGTAAACAGTTGTTGGCGAGCACAGTGCCCACGCAGACACACACAGCAGACACACGCTGGCAGGGATAACACAACACACACTCACGCAGTCAACACAGCACACACACACAAACTAGCTGACCCCTCAACCCAGTGCGCACACACATTAACACAGTAAGTTCACTTATTTTTCAATTTTCTTACCTTGTGCCGTAGTTAGTCCTGAATTTCAGCCATGCACGAGGCAAAGGAAGCTAGTCAATACAGTCTTTCTCCCTCTCTGCCATTAGAGCCAGAGCGCTGCTCCAGCACTTTACACAAACATCAGGAGTGTTACACATTTATTTATTTTTTAGGCGTGGGACAATCTACTCAGAATCACAGGATGTTTAGTCAATGCCAATTCTACAACCTGTTTCCACGGTCCAAAGTTGATAGCATTGGATGAAAGGGAGCATCAACCCCCACGTCACCCCCTAATGAATAATGAATCAGACCAATGGCTTGTCCATATATAAAACAAGGGGA
Organism: Triturus cristatus; assembly: GCF_964204655.1. Taxonomy (NCBI): domain Eukaryota; kingdom Metazoa; phylum Chordata; class Amphibia; order Caudata; family Salamandridae; genus Triturus; species Triturus cristatus. The sequence goes on along the minus strand of NC_140583.1, from coordinate 1,010,845,529 downwards.
GCAAGGGAGTAGGCACCGCATATATTTACACCCTATCTTCTCATATAGTTTTCTCAGACTGGTTTAGTTTATGGCAATGTAAACCTGACCAATCACGTCACTGCAACGAGAACCTAACCAATCCTGCAGCTGCTCTCATGCTCTTTCCATGACCATCTCCCCGCCCTGACACTCACCTTGGCACACGCAGCATAAAATTGGTAATGAGACCATTTATTTACTTTATCATTGCTGTTGGTTCACTGCTGTGCTCACAGCCAGCAGATTTGAGACATGTAAGGAACACCACTGAAGTGTATAAGTAAAAACTTGACTCATATAAGCAAGATTTCCACACACAAAGCAGATACAGCATCAGGCAGGAGCACACACTTCCCTCACATCCAATGAACACACACAGATTTGGTCAGAGACAATGCAAGTTTCACTCCTATGCTCAGAACATGGACAGGGTGTGCAGAAGCAATCCAAGCATTTGTATAAAAACACATACAAAATGTGCAGCATTTGGCAGCAGTGTAAGTTCCGCTCACACCTAGCATAGGCTCAAGATGTTCATGCTCAGTGCAAGTTAAAATCCTCCCATACAAAACAGGTATCACACTGGCAACAGCATCTAAGCTTCTTTGAGGCACAGAATGCCCAGAGTAAAGTATAGAGGGGGCCAGCCACAGAAGACTCAATCCAGATGCTAGACTCTGGTTCAGCTCGAGATCCCCTTGGCCCTTAAGCCCAAAAACAGCTGAGGGTTTTTGTGGCTTCTGTATACTACCCACACCCTAACTTTATGCACCAAAAATGAAACACAAAGCATTAAACTTTGATGTCAGACAGGGGTGAGAAAGGGATGATTATCTAGTGGCTGAACTTCACTATGTGAGACACAAAAAAAATTGAATCAATCCCGGACTAGCAACTTTACCAAATTGTGTGCTCCCTTGCAATTACTTTTTTTTATCGTGCCTCCAATTTTTTCATTATTGCAAATGAGAAAATCTTGAAGTATGTGAGGTTTTGTGATGTACAAAAATCTTTCTTATATTTGACTTACAGACTACAATGTTGCTCCATGTACAATAAGAATATAGCCTACATATAGGGTGCACATGACAACTGACTTGCCTTCTAGTTCACTAATGGTATTGTCGTCAGAGTGCAGCCTGGGGATAGACAATCGCTTATAACGATGGGCTCCTCATCATTCACAAACAAGGTCCAGAACTGATGTCTGTAGCATTAGTGCCTACAATACTCCCTAATGTTCCAATATTGTGATCCCTAGAGAATGCTGCCAATGTGTTTCAATATTGACTTGTGGAATTCTCTGTGTTTCTAAAATTAAGGCATGAAAGAGAGCAGATGTGTGCCTTGCTCGCGGCACTCTCTGTGTCGCAATATCTTTGTTTTCTTGACATTTCCTAGAAACCCACAGTCAATCCAGTTTGTTGTATATGTTTAAAAAGTTTATTTTCATTTTCCCTAATGTCTGCATGTTTACATTGATCAGTGTGTTAGTGGCCATTATCATCATGATGTTTGTGAATTTACTGTGAAAGAATATTGTTGAGCGACAACTTGGCTAATCAACATAAAACTAATGCAGATGGGTGTTGTGTCCCAGCATTCACCTTCGCACACCCTCCTTGTGCACGCAATTGCGGCCAGAAACAAGCACAGAATATGTACTTTCTTCATGGCGTGAATTATCGCATGCACTAGAGACAGCACTTTAGTGAAAAAAGGAGTGATGATTTGAGCCACCTCTCTACGTTTTACAACAGGCATTCACAGACTGACTTGTGCCCACTTGCAGGGGGGTTGCTTAGCTGTCCGGAGGTCCTTCAAGAACCCTTCTAAATGGCACTTTTCGGGATAAGGAGCTTATTAACTGTCACTTCTTAGCTGACACTTAGTTGCTGTGTCTCGTGAGCGCCTCTTTGCTCATGTGCCCTCTCTGTAATAAGGTGCAGATCCGTGGGAAAAAGTGCTCCCTCATTTGCATGGGGTAGTGCTCGCAAGTAAATGGAGGAGGTCCCTATTTACATTACACTGGTACTAAATGTGGCTCTATGTTTTTGTATTACAGACGAGATGCACAAGCGTCTGAGCTGCTTTAATAATACTTAAGCGCCCTTGAAGCAAAATAATTTAGCCGTTTTTTCGGAATACCTCCTTAACCCCTTCCCTGCGGGGGTAATTCCCCCACGGTGCGGGGGGGGGGTCCACGGCGCCGCTGTGCTCGTAATGACTCACAGTGGAGCTGTGCTCATGACGAGCTGAGCTCGTCACAACCCCGCCCACTGATTAATTCTTGCGCACACGCGGAGAATTTATGGCGCGTGGGTGGGTCGCGGCCGTTATGATGAGCTCAGCTCGTCATGAGCACAGATCCACTGTGACTCGTGACGAGCATGGAAGGGGTTAATCCAGCCTCTGACATGGCCATGTGTTCCTGGGTGTGTAGAAGAGGCAGGATGATCAGTTAAGTCTTAGGGCAGACATGTTGAGGGGGGCTTTGAATTACCTCCTTTATCAATTTCTAAAACCCCTTTCTCGCCTTTTGCAAGGAGATTATGTAGAGCACCAAAATCACAAGCATGCTGTCCTAATAACCTCATTTGGTTCGAGTCAGAAATCATTCCCGGAGTTAGGACGGGGGACTTCATTGGGAAGATAACATTTGCTATCCTGATGTTCCCATCCATATAAGGAATTTCTCAGGGTTAAGACGATACTTTAAACTGGCTTAATCCAAATGGGTCTTCATAAAAGATTAACCCATTTAAAAATACATAGTTTATCTGTAATAATAAAATTACACATATACAACATTCAGCAAATGCTGCTGCTAGGGCTTACCAGGAGGGTATCCATTTTACATGTACTTCAGGAACAGGGTCAAAGCTATAAATAGTGCAGCAGATGCAGTGGCACCAGGTTCTGAGGCTCTTAGGGGCCCACAATACTTCTATATTATGTTTTTTACTACCACATCAAGGTATGGCCATTTTTCCTGCTTGCACGGTCCCCTTGTGACAACAAAATTGTCTATTAAGAATGTTTGAGCAGAGGTTACACAACTAGGCGATGCTTGGAAAGACCATGCAGTCACTGTGGAACTGAGACTAGCCTGCCCTTCCAATTATGATCAACTTTCATGATTTGGCTTCCTTTTCAAGTTTCTCTCCTATTTGACACATAGGGGCATATTAACAAGGAACAATGAAAATTAACACTAAGGGCGCTTAGCGTTAATTTTTTTAACGCCCGCTATCTCTGGGTAATATCGCCTGGTTATCACGTTATTAACAACGCTAACCGCCTAGGCGATAAAAAATCCAGCGATAGCGGCATTTTGGGAGGTTATCGCTGGTAATGCAGCGATAAAACTACAAGGATAGGGATATCCTTGTTGATAGCCCATGGTGGATTTAGCCATGTAATCCACCTCCCATTGGATTGCATGGCTCAGTCTGAAAATTAGCAGATGTAAAAAAGCAGCGTTAACCGTGGTTAGCGCTGCTTTTTTTTTCTCTAACAGGGTTAGCGTGAAGCTTAATAATAGGAGAAAGGTCGCTTAGCAACATTTCTCCTATTATTTTGCTCTGGAACGCCCACTTTGCATCTCATTAGAGATGCAAAGGGAAGCGTAGTGAAAAAGGGTGCTAACGTGCAATTTTGCATGTTAGCACCTTCTTGTTGATTGGGCGATATTTTTATCTTCGCTTCTTTAGCTTTTAAAGCCAAAAAAGTGGAGATAAAGTCCTTGTTAATATGCCCCAAAATTCTTCTGCCTGATTCTGTCTTCAGGAAGGAAATCAGTGTAGTGTATTGACTAACTTTGTTTATGATCACCATGCACCTTCATATATGGTGAAAAGAGAAAAAGATTATTTGCTCAAAAGGAAAGTTGAAATCATTTTTGTGCTTTCAGGACCACCATTCAATGGTACTTTTTAAAAATTGTTAGACCTGGCAGCCTTAGGGTGGTCTTCCCTAAACGTTTCAACTGCTTGGCACATATTGTTGCTGATTTCTTTTTGTTACCTTAGGACTCTGAGCACTTTACCATTGTCAACCACTGCTAAAGTGCTTGTGCTCTCCCCTAAAACCTTTTTGCAATTGGAGCAGGAATACATTTATTACATGAAATGAATATGATTTGACATTTATCGCTGTGTTGTGGCGCTCATTTTTTTCTTAAGTATTTTCGAATAGTCTTGTATATTTACTTATGCCGGTTGCCTCTTCTAAAACATAGCCTTGTGCGTGGTCTGCTCTGCCGCCATGAGTCACTTAAAGCCCAAATGGGTTCTTTTCCATTGATAATAAAAGTGTTATTTTGTGGGACCTTCACTTTAATGGCCATTATCCATCTCCATCTTATTGGGAACTGAAAAAAAAATCACACTTTGCTGTTTCCATGCAGGTACTATGAGAGGGCCCCGCCTATCAATGTAAACAAAATCCTGTTGAACTCTACTCATCAATCACTTTTTAATTACTCAGCTGTGGCACATAGCCTTTCAGAATTCAGTTGCATTTGTCACAAGTGAATTTAGCAAAAAAAGGAACAAAAAACAGACCAAGGTCCAGCTCAACCAATCAACATGTACAATTAGTAACCAACGGTTATTATGCCGTGAAATGTTTCCTTGTCTCAAGAGTTCAAACCAGGACATATTGCGCTAACTGTGACCACCAGCATATACTACCTTTAGGATTTTCCTAGTGGCATTCTTCCTTTTTATAAAAATATATATAAGATTACGAATTGACTTCAATTTTGGCCATATTGTGCCTGTTTAGACGTTTCCTGGCACAGTTACTCTTTGAAAGAGCTGATAGGCCGACTTATTAAGAGATCACCCAAATTGGTCCAGGCGCATTGTACACTTCGGGACGCCGTTCGTTTTACAATATTATTTCCTAAACGCTGATTGGTCAAATACCAAAGAGATTCTCATCAATAGTGGCCCATGCGCATTGTGTTCCTCAGGACGTCGCTTGTCCGTTCATATTATTCTCTCAAATGCTAATTGCTAATTGGCAAATTATATAAAAGCCCTGATGAAGTTCTCTTTTGGCACTACTGGGAACGAAACGCGTTGGCTGTGTGCCGGTTTTTAAAGAATTGACTGAATAAAAAGAAGCACTTTTGGGAACTACTACTTTTGTATCTTCTTTCTACGAGTGCACCTTCCATTTTTTCTTGAAAGCATTTGTCACATGTAAATTATTATAATGTCCCCTCTGTCAGATCGATAAAAACTACCTGACTGCTTTGAGAATTTGTGTAGTATTGGATTAGAGTTTGATATTCATGCAATTTGAGAATTTGGTGGGGGGCCCTGTTTAGGGTATTTAAAAAAAAACAAGTTTGAATTCTTGGATTGATAAAGGTTTCCGCGATTCTGCATCTTTGACAGGACATGAACTTTCTAATTTTATATTTGTTATTTTTATTTATCTTATTGGAATTTATGTGAAATAGGTCACTAACAGCGATGGCAAATACAGTGAAACCTGACTTTCACAACATTTCTCCCCTTGAAAGTGCTGAGGTTTACAATAAAAAGAAAGTGCAAAAGTAACAAAAAGTGCAATATATTAAAAAATCTATTAATAAAGACATAAAAAGACTATGGGGCATATTATCAAGAAACGGCGTTAAAATTATCGCCACTTTAGAATCAGAAAACTGCAGCTAAAGTGGTGATGATGGGCTTGATAATTTGCCCTTGAGAATTCCAATAGAAGCCCATGTTCTGGTGTCAACATGGGCTTCTATTGGAATTCTCACTGACATATTACCAAGCCCATTATCGCCGCTTTAGCGGCAGTTTTCTGCCGCTAATGCGGCGATAATTTTAACGCCGTGCTTGATAATATGCCCCTATGTAATATATGAACAAGAGCAATGTTACCCCTACAAGAGTATATTTCCTCTAATTTAACTATTAGCTCATATTGTTTACTTCTCTTGGACAATCGTGTTATTCTCCAACCCTCAATCATCTCCCTCTTCCATTACTCAGCTTTCTAATCAATATTTCCATATAGTTATGCCTGCATAACGATGCAGAGAATTCTCTATTAACAATCTAGTTCTCTTTTTCTCTCACTCTAACACTCCATCTCTCACATGCTTTCTTTCTCTCACCATAATTTCAACTAGATTTACATGCTCTCTCTAACGTTTATCGTATTCTTTCATTCAATATATATCTTCAGTTCTCCCCTAGCTCTATCTTCTGTATCTTAGCCTCTCATTCTCCAAAACCCAATTCTAGTTCTGATTTGAACAATCTAATTTCCCTTGTCCCCTTTCCATTTAGCTATTTGTATCTTCATCTTATTCTTACAACATCTCTTTTCACACCTGTTTTGCTAGCTTTCACATCACCCCATTTACCTCAGCCCATGCATCCGTCTTTACCCCTTCTTGTTTATCCATCCTTCAGTCACTCTCCACTGTCTCAATCATTTTAGCCCTGTATATGTCCCTAACCTCGAAACATTTTGCTGTCCACTTTTTCATTTGACATTTAATGTCGTTTTTTTCCATCACCTTGCACCAACTCTCAATTATTCATAATCACTGCCTCTACCATTGTTGTGTGCCTTGCGTCTATCTCCCTTTCCTCTCCAGGGTCAATCGAGCCACAAAATAAGCCTGGGCACAAAAATATAAGTGGCCCCCATTAGTGAATTAGATACCCAAAAAGTGCCAAATGTTTACAAATCAGCACAGTTTTGAACGTATAAAGACCCGCTGTGAAAGTGTTTTGTAAGGTATGGAAAACTGCACGGATTTGAGATTGCTGCAGGCAATGTTTACTTTAATATCAGAGAACTCAACTGAGAGAGCTATTGGCTTTGTCAATGTTTATTGGTCAATGTCTAGTGCTTTGACATTGGGGAGTGCACTAAAGTTAACAACACCGGACTTGCAGAAATAGAGAGCAACATATAGAAAAACAAGGCACGATGGAAGAGAAGATGAAGAAAAGGAGAACAAAATAAGATTTGGCAGTAAAGTAAATTTGGAAAAACGAAGGAGCACTAAAGAAGAAAAACACATGGAAAACGATCATCATAGACAGAAAGGTTACAGAGTAGCTACAAACTACTGTATTATATGCAAAACAGCAAGCGAAATAATGCAGCTCACAAGTAGGGAACTAAAACACCACAGAAACGTTGTACTTACCTTGGCTTCTTTTTCTTTTTCTTGTTCCCTATTTCCCTTCATATTACAATCTCCACTCTCTCTAATATCTTAAGCAACAATACTCTGTCCCTGTTTGAGGAAAGCTCATGAAGACTGGTAAAAGCTAGCTAACATTCAAACAAGCTCTTAGCAAACTGCAATTCCCATGAGAGAATGTGTTGAAACTACACATCTACGTCACATTACAGCTCAGTAGTGAAGCTGAAACAGCAATATTATGCAGAGTTGTTAGAGATAGAAAAAGCACAACACTGAAAAGGAGAATTAGTTAAGGGCCAGGGGTGTATGCATTAAAGGCAGCCATCTTTATTATGAGCAGGGCTGGACTAGGAATAGAAACCGGCCCTGGCAAACTGCTCAGCTGCCCCCCCTGGGGTGAGGGGGAGTGCAGCTGAGGAGTTTGCGAGGGCCGGTTTCGGCCAATTTTGTTACAGGGGGCCGATATTGCCGACCCCCGGTAACAAAAACGGCCCCCAGGGAGCCAAAACCGGCTCCCACCATAGCGGCCTACCAGGGAAACGCCCGGTGCCCGCTATGGCCAGTCCGGCCCTGATTATGAGGAGTTTATCACAAAAAGTAAATATGAAAGTTCATTAACAACTCTGGTGCTAGCATTTGAATTGCTATATACATTTTTTAAAGCAATTCTAAAAATAGAACATAAAAACCATTTCAAATGTCTCTGCATTATTTACCTAATATTTGCACAATGTATTTCCGTTTAGATAATGTTCTTGTTTTATCTCGGTTTGTGTACTTTACAAAGGAGGTGCCGTAGGCAAGCTTGTCTCAAAACCTATGGTTGTCGAAGTGATATCAGTGGTTGGCAACCATCGTTTGGAGAGAAGATGAGAAACGTCGAGCGTGGGGAGGGTCAGGGGTACACTGGGTGAGTGCTGGGCTTCCCTGGGGACAAGCTTTTCTAATATGGGAGTCAGGGATTGATCTCACTTCATTGTAGGTGTGTGCGGTGCGCAGTGCAAGTAAAAAATAACAAGAGCTCTCGTTAAAAGTGCTCTTAAAGAAATAAAAAAACTAGTCCTGAAACAATGCATTTAAATGGCTGCTGAGTATGTTTAGAAGGAGTTGATTACTACTCTCTGGAAGGGATGAACCCTTGAAAAGTCATGATGTATGCACCCCATGGAGAAATTTGGCAGAACGAATAATCGAGCAACAATGGAGCCAGCAAATTGGAAAACTATGGGTGGGCAGAAGCCTACAAAGTACATACAACAGGTCTCTTTCAAGACTGTGCATGCTAGCTGTCTAGAGCTGAGACCTAAAAACCGAACCAGTAGACCAGGTCTATAAACAGTAAAAAAATATGGCCCACACACTGACCTGTCAGACCAGCCAATCAGGTAATGCCTGATTGCCCTATAGGCCAGTCTGACTTCTGACCCTTATCCTTCACTCTAGCTTTCAATGCATTTCTGCTGTTTCACTCTCTATCTCCATCATTGTTTCCATCATTTGCATGTTCAACTCACTCCATTTCTTAATATTTACCCACAAACTCCCTAAATCTCATTATAAGCCCTGACACCCTCTCACTCCCTCTCAGCAGACTGCCCATTACAGCTCATATATTTTCTCCATAAAAATACTTTACAGAAGACACACTGAATATTGTTTGTCACCTAAATACTTTTCAAATTGTTGCAAACAAAATGTGACTGTCTTTTTCTAGCGCTCATCAGCAGATGGGCAACGCTGCTAATTTACAAACAGTGCAGAAGAGAATTCTGCACATATTGTTCCTGCCCTACAACAGCTCCCTAATAAGCCCCTATGTATTGTTTGATGCAGCTGTTGCCATGGAGACACAAGTCATCTGTGCTGAGGATCCTCCATGTGCTTGTATAGTAGGGAAATGATTACCTCTGCCCATCCAGCTTCTGCTGACACAGGGTCTTTGGGTCAATGTTGTGTTGAGAACAACACTTATGTCAGCCACTTTCTAGCAGCATGTAATGGTGCATTCAGGTGATGAGGGATGGTGGCCTTAGGAAAACAACACATCCGAGCAGCATCTATGACTAAAAACCTAAATCATGGCTGAATTTCAGCAAAAAACAGGATATCAGAAGTCAGCGCACGTCTCTAGTTCCAATTGTTCACCGTTGTCTTTTAGCTGTGTATGCGCTTTTAGAAAGATAGTAACAGTGTAAATTCATAACCAATAAAAAAAGGTACAGTTAACAGGATCTTACATGAAGGCTTTTTCCAGCAGTCTACAGTAGAGCATTCTGCATGTGAAGTTTTATATGAATACAAAGTAGCAGAGTTGAAATGAACATAGCAGCAAATTCATAAGCCCTGTGAGTCAACAGAAGGTCACTTTTTTTGTGACATCATGGTGGCCCACAGGGCTTAGCCATATCTATAAGTCCGCGTAAAGCCACCCTGCATTGATATTAATGGCATTGTAGATAAGGAGTAAGGCGAGGCAGCGCAAGTCACTGCCTCTCCTTACTCTGTGAGAAAGAGGAGTTCCATGGGTGTTGCTGTGGGAAGCCCCACTAAACACTCATGGAATTGCATGCTGCCCCAGATTTACAACCAAATCATATAAACATGGGGCAGCACCAAAACCTTGCCCCTCCCTAGAGCAAGTGTAGTGAAGAGAAATGTTCACATTTCTCCTCATATGTTCCCCTTTCCTCATTCTGCAGCACACATAGAGAGAGGAAAACCCCTCTCGTAATTGTTTTTGTGCAGGAAGGTGCCCCTTCCTGCACAAAAATAATATATCCAACAACACAGACACCATTGACCCATGCTGCAAGGGTTTCTGCGTTGGCACAAGGCTGTAAAAGGAGAGGAATAAACTATCTTGTAAATACAGTGCCTGCCTTTACTTTTGGATTGGCGAAGGGCAGCACAATATTTGCAACGCTACCCTATGCACATTCCTTATAAATATACCCAAAGTCTTTAAAGTTAAAGTGAGTTCTAAGCAATCTAGGGGCATATTTACAAGTCCCTTGCACCACCGGTGCGTCACTTTTTTAGATGCTCCGGTAGCACCAGTGCAGGCCCATGTCCACAAGGCCCTTCTAAGCTACTCTGCATGTTTTTTTTGTGGCCTTGTAGATAAGTTGTAAGGCCATGCAGCGCAAGTCACTGCATTGCTTTACCTTGCAGCAGGGAGTTGTGCCATGGGTGTTACTGTAGGTGTTCCCATGCAACATCTGTAGATTTCGACGCTGCCCCTGATTTACAACATAAAATGAATCTGGGGCAGCACCAACAACCTATGCCTCCCCAGAGCAGAGGTAAAAAGGAGAAATGTTTACATTTCTCCTAGCTTTTTCCTCTTTCCATATGTGCTGCATAGAACAACAAACGCCTCTTGTGATTTTTGTGCAGGAAGGTAATCCTTCCTGTACAAACACAATCATACCAACAACACAAACACCCTTGCACCATGGTGCAAGAGTGTCAGTGTTAGGCTGTCTGTGTTGGGGCACAGCTGCAATTTTTGTACAGGAATTGGCTGAAAGGACAGGAATGCACCATATCTTGTAAATACAGTGCATTTCTGTCCTTTAGAAATTGGTGTAGGACAGCTCAGCAAAATTACTTATGGCGCTGCCCTATGCCATTTCATTGTAAATATGCCCCCTAGAGTCAACAGTTTATTTGTAGCAATTCCAGCTCATCACAAACCATTTTAATGATGCTAAATGTACTTCCTCACTACCTCCTGCCACAAGAAGCCACTGGGCAATTTCAGCCTTCACTCTTATAGCCTGATTTAAAAGTTTCCGGGCAGCCACGCCGTCTGACAGGGGGGTGGAGGATATGGCATCTGCCACATTGATGGACAAATGCCTGCTATATTTAGACATCACAGCCAGCCCCAAGGGATACCTATCCCTTAGAAAAACCACTGTCATGGTGGCTTCTCTGATGGCCGGTGCAAGTTTGGTGCATGGCTGCTGTCTTTCAGACTGGCACTCACTAACGTTTTTTGTTTTTGAAAAATAAACTGCCAAAGTTGGAGTTTGCTTTTGAAAATTAAAAAAAAACGAATTTCCCACACCTCGTGAATTTTCTCTCAGTGTATAAGATTGTTTTTCTATCTTTCTGTCTGGTACTGCTAGAATTTGTCTGGCAGTAACAGACAGAAAAGAAACATCAGACTGTCCACTCTAAATAGTGAGGATGGTCTGATGTGCTTACTTCTACGGGCTCTGCTGCATCAGCCCATCGGAGCAAGCGTTCAGACTGGAGAGCCTAGAGGGACACCACCACCAGAAACATGACAGCCAAAGAGAGTGACCATACTGAGTATTTGTCAGAGAGGCCACGTTTGTGATGGTGTACTGTAGCCACCAAACTGTATATCAGATCCTTGGTTTTATCAGCTCTTTCAGTCTACTAAAGAATTACTCAAACATCTAATCCAACTAAACCACCCAACAGCCAATTACACATTCTAATTCTAACACTATCCAAAGGCTGAAATGTTGACTTTGAAAAGACTCATCGATGATGCTGCTGCTTCCTGGGAATGAAAAGAATACTTGGGCAGATTTATGAGGCCCGTTGCGCCATCGGAACGTCACTTTTTGTGCCGTTCCGTAGCGCAGAAGCCTGCGTGATATTTATCAGGCAGCACTGAGCCACTTTTTTTGGCCTAATGCTGCCTCATAAATATCAGTCCCTTTAACGCAGTGTTCTGCCTTAAAGGGGCGTGCAATGGGTGTTGCTGGGGGCGTTCCCAGCAACACCCATGGCCTTTTGACACTGCCCCAGATTTACGAGAAATCGCAAATCTGAGGCAGCGCCAAAAAGCTTACGCCTCCCCAGGGGAGGCGTAAGGGAGGCGCAACGGGGAGAAATATCCTTATTTCTCCTCGTTTTTCCTTTTTCTATGTGTGCTGCATTCTGCAGCACCCATACAAAGAGGAAAAAACCTCTTGTGATTATTTTTGTACAGAAAGGTTTCCCTTCCTGTACAAAAATATTCATCCCCGCAACACAGGCACCCTTGCACCATGGTGCAGAGGTGCCTGCGTTGGCGCAGGCAGCCCATTGTGCGCCGGCGTAGGGGAAAAGGACAGGAATGCGCCGCATTTTATAGATACGGCGCATCCCTGCCCTTTTCTTTTGCCGTAGGGAAGCGCAGCAGGAAGGCCTGCTGCGCTTCCCTACGGCAAAACCTCATAAATCTGCCCCACTGTTATCTTACCTGGGACCTATTACCTGCTATTTTAAGGGCTCTTAATTTGACTATGGTTTTCTAATACCAATATATGAATAGTCTGAGATTGGAAGATTATTCACATTCTCAGCCCCCCTCATAAATCGTGATTCGGCTAGAAATACCTTGCCTGATTGAATTAGGAAATGCAGGAGATCAGTGATGGGGGCTTAAGAAGGTTCACAATGTGCAGTGTACATATTGACTGTGTTCTAAGGAAACAACCTGCATCTACATGTGATGAGTATTCGGATTTTGACAAATTAATTTTTTTACTTTTTAGTGACTCTATAAGTAAATATCACCAACATTAGTTTCAATAGTTGTTAATGTATTTTCTTTAAATGAGACAGAAATACAGTGAACCAACAAAAATACCTGCAGACACAGCGGGCAATTAAGTTTTCCCACAAATCCCCCTAAATTCTCACCCGCACCAGCCTTCCCTGTACATAAGAAGACAATCAGAAGGCATCAGTTCTCCAAGGGCACGGAGGAGCCAAATTGTGGAATCAGTGAAGGATCAAGAAAACCTAGAGCTCGTAGCACCTGGGGACATACTTTGCCTCTAAAGTTCGTGTTCAAATAAGAGATAAATGGGCACAATTTTAGAAAAAGTGTGGACTTGTTATTGAGGCCATGGACCAGCTTCTTGTGACCCGAAAGGCAACACACTTTATGAAGCCAAATATCATAGTTCAATTTAGGACTTGCCCCATAAGGAAAGGATGGCGTTTAGCTACCAAGAGGAAGTGAGAGATACGCGTTCTAGCTATCAAGTGGAGTGGATAAAAACTCTCTGACGGTCTACCAAGCAGGGCCGGCTCAAGGGGTTTGTTGAGATCTTGACTTTGGATCTGGGTCTCCATAAGAGGGCAAGATCCATGATGTGTAGGAGGGTACCAGAATCCCTACATCCTGTCCAGCAAGAGTTGGTGTCAGAGGAATCAATGGTGTGGATCCCGGCTGGGGTGAGGTGCAAGCAGACTAGTAGATTTACAGTATCTCTCTCCCTTTGGCATGCGGTGCAAAGTTTTTAGTGTGAATGAAAACCTCCTGCCACTGCTTGAGATCCACACAGATAGATGATTGTTTCTCACTGCTTTTGAAAAGGTGCTTTACATGTATGTGTTGGGGCGTTGAAGATGCTGTATATTTGGGAGAACACGCACTTAGTCAAGGTAAGGCGTTGGAGGCATTTTTAAAAAACTGTGAGTTCTAGTGGCACCAACCTTATGGTGCGGTTGCACAATCCAATGCCTCATTTAGAGATAGTGGAAGCGTTCAAACCTAAGGATCCCGTATGCATGCTTATTGTATAGGACTTCAAAGCACCATCTGCTTGAAAATCAAGGAGGCCAAAACAATTGACGGATCTCCAGCTTCAAAAATATTAGTTGGACATCCTATTCCTGAAGTCGGCATTGTCCACCATGGGTGTGAATGCGGAATGAAAAGAGGTGAAGCCTTTTTCGCTTAATGGAATTCCACACACAAAGCGTAGCCCGGCTAATGGGGAAGATCTACAACAGCCGACCTCTCTTACTTTTAGCGATCTACAGTATTTCACCAATAGGTCTGATAGCTCTGTTTTGGTTAACATACATAAATACAGGATACGAGGGAGCAAGGTAATTTTAGGCACCAAAGTGCGCACCAACCAGGAAAGAGAGTAGCTCCTCCATGCAGTTAGGGATGATTTAGCCTCATGCATGTGGAGAGCAAAATTTCTCCTTGCACATGTTTTAAGATTGGGCATCAGTTGAATACCTGGGCACCTAATGAATGTGCTACACTATCAGAATGAGGTAGTAGAGTTGTGCAAATCTATCAAAGCGTTGCCTTCCATAAGTACCAAACCCTCTGACTTAGTCATAATAATCTAGAGGCCAGCCACTCCCTGAAACTCCTCCAAGAGGGGGAGAAGGGCCTGGAGTGATTCTCTAGACTCATTGAGGATGAGAAGAGGTGTCGCAGTGGAAGGAAACACAGTGAATTTGTGTATGGTCTCTAATCTTCTGTAAAAGGAGTTTTAGGAAATGGTCAAACAGGAGTGAGGACAAGGGCAGCCCTGTCAAGTGCCTCAGTGAACGGATATGGGATCAAATGCCTGGTCATTAACTGTGATCCTAGCTGTGGGGGTAGTGTAGAGAGCAGAGATCCGATTGCGGAAGGGGGTACCCAGACCAAACGTATGCAAGACATCAAACTGCAAACACAAGTCAACCATATCAATTGCTTTTTCAGCATCAGGTGATAAGAAGACCACGGCTCTACCCTCTAGGACCTGCTTATTGTTTTTGCTGGGAAATATGTAAAGGAAAAAAACACTCTGGTCGGAGTTGATTGATTCAGAAACAAACCTGTCCAATTTAATGGCCATGACTTTAGGAAGAAGGTTGAATCCAAATTAAGCAGGGAAATCGGATAATAAGAAGGGCAGTCAATCAATCAATCAATCAATCAATCAGGGAATTGTAAGTGCGCCACTCACCCGTGAGGGTCTCGAGGCGCTGAGAGGGGGTCCGCAGATCTGTTTAGCCAAAGAGCCAGGTCTTGAGGGTCTTCCTGAAGATGTTCAGGGAGGGGGCGAGTCTGATGTCAGCCGGTAGCTCGTTCCAGGTCTTGGCTGCAATGTGAGAGAAGTATTTTCCACCTGCTCTGGCTCTGTGGATGCTCGGGGTTTCGGCCTGTGCGAGGTTGGAAGATCGGAGGTTTCTTTTGGGGACATGGAAGTTGATTCTGTCGTTGAGGTATTTAGGTCTGTTGCTGTGTAGGAATTTGCAGGCTTGAGTGAGGATTTTGAACGTGACTCTTTTCTCCACGGGGATCCAGTGTTGGCTGATGTGTACGTGTCGGGGGATGCCGAGGACGAGTCTGGTGGAGGTGTTCTGTATTGTCTGGAGTTTGCGGAGTAGGGACTTTTTGGTGCTGGCGTAGAGTGCGCTTCCTTAGTCCAGTTTGCTGGTGATGAGTGTGTGGGTGACTGTTTTCCTTGACTCAGGGGGGATCCAGTTGAAGGTCTTATGGAGGATGCGGAGGGTGTTGAAGCAGCTGGAGGTGACAGCGTTGATCTGTTGGTTCATGGTGAATTATGAGTCGAGTTCAATGTCGAGGCTCTTGGTGTGGTCTGAGGGGGTAGGTGTGCTTCGGAGAGAGGTCGGCCACCAGGTGCTGTCCCAAGCAGAAGGGGTCATACCGAGGAGGGGGACTTCTGTCTTCTTGCCATTGAGCTTCAGGCAGCTGTTTGTCATCCAGACTGCGACGTCTTGCATTCCTTTCTGCAAGTTGGGTTTGGAAGTGGTGGGGTCTTTGGTGAGGGAGACGATGAGCTGGGTGTCGTCGGCGTAGGATATGATGTTGAGGCTGTGTTGTGAGACGATGGCTGCGAGGGGGACCATGTAGATGTTGAAGAGGGTGGGGCTCAGTGATGAACCCTATGGGACTCCGCAGGTGATTTTGTGAGGTCAGAGAGGAAGGCTGGGAGTCTGATCCTTTGGCTTCTTCTGGTGAGGAATGATCAGATCCAGTCCAGGGCTGTTCCTTGTATGCTTGCGTCGTGTAGTTTGGCGACTAGTGTGCGGTGGGAGACAATGTCGAAGGCTGCTGATAGGTCGAGGTGGATGAGGGCTTCAGAGTGGCTTTGGTCCAGGAGGGTGCGGATGTCGTCTGTGGTGGTGAGTAGGGCGGTTTCTGTGCTGTGGTTGCTTCGGAATCCGGATTGGGATGGCTCGAAGACGGCGTTCTCTTTAATGAATCAAGTTCGTTTTCTGTTTTCTCTGCAACTTTGGCTGCAAAGGGGAAGGTGCCAGTTTTGAAGGTGGTGTTGATGTGGTGTGTTGTAGTTCGGGTGCGATGGCGGCCGCGGCTCTGTTGTAGATGTGAGGCAGGCAGGGGATGGTGGGGGCTTCCGGGTGGATGCTTTTCATGGTAGAGGTGGTGTCTTCGGCTGTGATCAGTGTCCAGTTGAAGATGGTGGGCTGGCTGGTGTTTCTGGGGGGCGGGGGGCCGTCTGTGCCGCCTGGTGGATGGTTGATAAAGTTGTCGTAGAGGTTTTTGATCTTGAGGTGAAAATAGGTTCCAAGCTTGTTGCAGAGGTCTTGGGATGGAGTGATGTCTGTGACTTCGCTGTGTGGGTTGGTGAATTCTTGAATGGCACTGAAAAGTTCCTTGGATTCGGTGGAGTTGGCCAGGGTTTTGTTGTGGATGAAGTTCCTCTTGGTGGCTCTGGACTGGTTGTGGTAGTCCGTCATGGCGTCCTTGTAGGTGGTGTGGTTTTTGGTTGCCTTGGTGTTTCTCCAGTTCTTCTCAAGGTGTCTGCAGGTGCGTCTGGCTTCTTGGGGAGCGGCGGTGAACCAGGTGACTTTCCTGGGGGATTGTCTGTCTGGGTTGTGTTGCGGGTCGAGCTCGTCTGCGCAGTTGGAGATCCAGGTGTGGAGTTCTCTAGCTGCGTCGTTTGCGTTGTTTGCGTCGGGTGCCCTGGTTGGGTTGTCTCAGGTGACGGTAGAGTTAAGTTGCTCATCGGTAACCTTGCTCCAGTTCCATCATGGTGAGTGTGGGGCTGGTTTGGGTGCCTTGGGTTTGTTGATAGCGAAGTGTACGCAGAGGTGGTCAGTCCATGGCGGCTGCGTTGTGTGGCTGAATTGGACGCTGTTTCTTGCCGCAAAGATGGGGTCGAGGGTGTGTCCTACTCTGTGGGTCGGTGTGTCAACGAGTTGTTTAAGTCCCATGCTGGCGAGGTTGTCATGAAGGATAATAGAGGTGGGGTCACTGGGGTTGTCGTGGTGGAAGTTCAGGTCTCCAATGAGTATGTAGTTTGTTGAGGCGATGGTGTGGAGTGCAATGAAGTTAGTGATGGTGGTGGCAAAGGGTGGTCGGGGGCCGGGGGGTTTGTAGACGAGGGTTACTCGGAGTGTGACTTTGGGTGGGTCTGGATCTAGAAGTGCAGGTGTTTGGCGGGGGGGAAGGTTTCGCTGGAGGTGGTGAGGCAGAGGGTACTCTTGTGGGCGATGATGAGGCCCCCTCCTGGGTGGTTGGGGTGGTCTTTCCTCTGGATCTTGTATCCATCTAGGATGACGATGCTGATGTCAGGGGCGGAGGATGCGTTGGTCTAGGTCTCCGTGAAGAAGACAATGTCGGGAGAGCGAGAGTTGGGTAGGTTCCAGATTTCCATGGGGTGTTTGTGCATGGAGCATACGTTGAGGAGGATGCATTTTAGGGTGTCGCCGGTGCTGGCGTCAGCAGTGTTGGAGGCCGGGGTGGCATTGAGGGTCTGGCGGTAGTGGAGGCAGGAGAACTGGCCATGGGTCATGTTCAGCAAGGCCTGTTGGCATTCTCTAAGTCTTCCAGAGTTGAGTGCAGGGAGGGTGGTGGTGTCATAGTGATGGGTAGTGGGAGGTCCAGGGTTCCTGGTGCTGACTGTGGTTGGGTCGCGGTCGGATCGCAGACGGGCGCAGACAGGCTTGCCTGTAGCGCGCCGGTGTCGCCTCCGCTGCCCACGTCCGCTGAGCGAACGCGCAGCGGCTGCCATTAGGTAGGGGAGGTGGGAGGGAGGGGAGGCTGGGAGGCGGGAGCGGGGAAATTCCGGGGGGGAGGGGCCGCAGGGGCAGCAGTGGCGAAAGGAACAGACAGGCATGAGAAAATAAAAACAGTGGTGGAATTAGAGCAAGACACAGATGGTCACAAGAACAGTGGCCCAACAGGGAAACATGAAGAAAAAAATGTCTGGGAAAGGTTACGGTGGTTGCAGGCAGTCTGGTCCCAGTTGGAGCGGCCAGCAGGCACAGGAGCGGGCAGCAGCCTCGAACCTCCCAAGGAGGAGGTTGGGGGCTGGAGGCAAGCTACGGCACAGCAGAGCTGCGAGGAGAGAGTGGACCTAGACCGAGGGTTGGAGGTCTTACTCCCAAAGTATTGGGCCTTTGCCTGGTTTAGATTAGTGCAATAGAAGACACGGTCATGCTATGAATAAAACCTCTATTAGTAGTTAGGTCATTACAAGGGGAATTTGAGGATGGGAAGGAGTTGAGGGGGCAAATCTGTTGTAGAATAGGATGGTGAACTGGTGGGCTTTAGAGACCCTCAGTTGATTAATTTCCCCAGTACATCAGCGGCAGTGATGGGTTAATAAAGTTCTAATGCGGATGTAGCAAAGAGGCGAGGGAGGGTAATTAAATCTGAATGAGTGTGTTGCTAGGCTTAGGGAGCATGATGTGCCACGTACAGTGACTGATTGAAGGAGTGAAAGGCTTGAAGTTTGTGTAAAGTACCATTGATATACTTAATCTCACCAACGAGTCTCTGAGCTTGGTGTGCCCATAGCTTATGTGCTATCATGGTTCCAGGTTTGTTGCCCAACACCTGGAAGGTGGCCCTTTGTCTGCTGAGGATGCAGTTAGCTCTATCCAGTTCAAGCATATGCAAACACCTTCCACCTTGGAAGGAGTATGCTTGTGTCTTTACTCAAGGTCTACCAACTCCATGGTCAGGTGAGCCATAGTGAATTTGCGCATGCTTCGAGGCATGTGGCTTCTTGGATAAAGATTCCCTGAATGATTGCCAATAAAGTTAAGTCTATTCATGACCAACATTCTGTGGATGCCCTCCAACAAGGGAATCAAATGTCTCCTAATAGCCCCTTGACAGGGTCCCCTGAATTTCCCTTCCAGGCCTCTGTACAGATTAGGTATTGGCCTTCTTTAGATTTGCCTTCCTTGAAGCTGCTATTGAGATCTATCAAGTCTGATTTACCTCTTGATCCTCTCCCTACGTCAAATCTTATCCTCCAGGATGATATGATTCTTTCTGTGCTTCTTAACCTTCTCAATTCTTCCCTTAGCACAGGTCTGGTTCCCCAGGAGTGGAAACATGCACTTGTTCTTCCTCTTTTAGAAAAGGAAGGTCTCGACCCCTCTGCTGGTCTAATTTTCGTCCCATCTCTCTTTTGCCTGTATTTTCTAAAATATTGGAGCAACACATTAATACTCTACTCTCTTCCTATGTTACTACTCACAATTTGTTGCAATCTTCTCAGTCTGGCTTCAGATCTGACCATAGTGCAGAGTCTGCTCTTCTTGGGGTTACTGAACATCTCAGGTTAGAACTTGACTCCAGAGGTACCTCTTCCCTCATCCTGCTAGATGTGAGCGCTACTTTCTATACTGTATCTCACTGCATTCTGTTAGAACACCTTGAATCTTCTGACATTATGGGTCCAGCTCTGAGGTGGCTCACCTCCTTCTTAAAGGACAGTACTTTTCAGGTCTTTTTGAACGAAGTGAGGTCTAACGCTCGTGTCTTAACTTCCGGAGTTCCTCAAGGCTCCATCTTGAGCCCGTTACTTTGCAACATATATGTCCGCCTTCTGGCCGACATTGCTGAGAAGTCGGGTTTGACTATATTTTCCTATGCCGACAATACCCAGATAGTTTTTCCCTTTTGCTGCCCAGCACCGAGATCCTTCCTTGTTGCAGCTTGGCCTGAGGAATGTCTCTTTGTGGCTTTCTAGTAATGCTCTTAAGCTTAATAGCACCAAAACTGAGGTGCATATTCTGGGTAATAACTCGAAGCGTTGGGGAATTAAACTTTAAACTGATAATTTGGGCCAGGTACCTGCCTCTGTCCCCAAAGTCAAAAACCTGGGTTTTATCATTGATAAAAAGCTCGCCCTCAAGCCTCAGGCCTCCAGGGTTGCAGCATCTTGCTTTGCTACTCTTAGGTTTATCAAAAAAATCCTCTGGCGTATTCCACCCCCAGCTCTGAGAACGGTCCTGCAGGCTTTGGTGATATCCAGGCTAGACTACAACAATGTGCTGTACCTGGGCATTGACAAAACCTCTATACATCGCTTACAGGTCATTCAAAATACTGCTGCTCGCTTTCTTTTCCATCTGCCTAGATATGCTTCTGCATCCCCCCCTGCTCTACCAACTCCACTGGCTTCGTGTTAACAAGTGTATTGAGTTCAAGGCCCTATGTTATATGTTTTGTGCTAAATGTGGCCTTGCCCCTTTTTATATTGAAAGTCTGGTTACACCCTATGTTCCAGCTCGACAGTTGAGATCCTTCAGCCTCTCACTGTTTTCAGTTTCAAGATTACGACTTTCCCATCTGAGAGGTCGTTCATTTGCCTGTCTTGGCCTCAGGCTTTGGAATTCGCTTCCAACTGCCCTTAGGAATTGTCAATCCTTGTTATCTTTTCGTAAAGGCTTAAAGACGTTTTTGTTTAGTGACTCTGCTTGATCTTAGTGTTCTCCCTGGATGCCTGTTGCTAAATTTGAGTGCTTGCCTCCACATGCTCTCAGCGCCGGGAAACCCTGTTGGGTAGATGCGCGCTTTACAAGTGCAATAAATAAATAAATAGGAGCGTCCCAAACCACCCATTGGTATATGTCACTTGTATCGTTCAGGGTTAGCTGTTCCATGAGTTTCACTTGAACCTGAGCAAGGACCATCAGGCTCCTAGGTAGAAAGTTGTTAAAACCGCCAGACATATCAGTGAAGTACCGTGGGATCTTGGAGCGCATAGTCAGGGGTTGAACCCATTGAAGAGCAATAGTTATGGGGTTATGGTTCGAGAGTGTCTGGGGGAGTTGGTCAGCTCCAGGAGAGAGGGTTGGTATTTAGAAATATGAGGCCAATGTGAGCTTAGGTGCAGTATGCCAGCGAGCAATGAGACTAATCAATTGCAAGGGAGAACTGAGTGCACCACGCATCTATTAGACTAAGCCTTTTACCCTTATCTGTCCCTCAGCTGACAGAGTGGGAGTCTCACCATGATGATCTTGATGATGTTGTGATCTATCTTGTAACACACTAGGGACCATGTTAAAGTCTCCTCCAATTACTAAGGGGCTCTCAGCGAAGTCCGCCATGATCTGTAGTGTTTTCATCAGAAATGATTCCTGACCAGAATTAGGGGCAGAGAGAGAGAGGCTATGCAAACCAGTCGGGCATCCCAGAGGCAATTAACTACCACCCACCTGCCATTTTTATTCAGATTTGTGGTTGTGTGTGGTGAATTGCATGAATGTAGCAATAAAGACTGGCATTCCTACTTCTTTGGAGCATGAAAAGGTGTGGTATTGGGGCGGGAATATACTAGAATGGAGCTGCCAGGCAAAAGTTGTTGCAAAAGATCGGTTTCCTGAAGGAGGCATACAGCAGCACCCAGCGAGTGAAGCTCGCCCCAAATACCTAGACATTTGAAAGGATCATTGAAACCTCGAATGTTATAGTTGAACGGCTGGTGGGTATTGACATAGAAATGTTGCTACTCCCACCTCTGAACCTTGCCAGATATGTAGCTGCCATATAGGATGAACGCCAGTGCACCACCACTCCCACTCCTCCCAACCCCATAACTCAAAGAACAAGAAAACCTAAAAAAACATCAAAGGGAAGAATGCAATAAAACATCAAACGATATAGCCACCCTGCTGTAAGGGCTAAATTCATCCACCACAATGGAGAAGGTGAAACAGGAGTTACTGGCTGTGTAAACACTGTGCCAGTCTGGGCCCCCTGGCCGGACCAAGAGAGACAGGATAAAATGGCAGGCAGGACCAGCCCACAGCACGACAGGCTAACATGAGTAGAAAAGTGAAGAGCTCCGCTGGGAGGGTCAGTTTCTTATTCAATGTCCTGTCAGTTGTCATTTGCTGAGCGAAGCAATTGTTTGTAAGAACTGAACCTTGTCAGTCCCAATATCTGTGGGGTTGGGAAGGCTTTACCCCGCTCACCCCAAATCCATGTTCCACCCAGACCCTGGGTTGCAGTGCCCCTTGATTCTTAGGGGACCCATCCCCCACAGTATCGACAGGCAGGCCCTGTTGTGTAGTTTCCACTCTATGGTAGGAACTGCGTGTTTGTGGACAGCTTAACCATTGGGATGGTGCCAGACTGATTCCATGCACCCCCAGTGTATGTCGTCCTATAGGCCAGCTAGCTCACAGTGCACCATAAGCCCCCCTAACCATACGCGGGTAGAAAATGGTACTGACAACCACTGAACATGACAACCCTGATCCTCCAGGAATAGTGGTAACAGATCTAAACTCTTTTGCTCAGTTACTCGTGTTCTCTTTCTCTCAGAGACATATACAAGGAATACACAGTGGGATGTTTTCAATATGTATTGAACTAATGTGATGTGATCTTGTAAATATATGTGCTGCAATGATCAATAGACAGAAGCAAATGAAAGTTATTAGGATAGTGAACAGAATGAACATTTTCACCACCATGCCAAAACAATGTATACATGCAAGCATAGAAAATCTGGCGTACTCCTACTATGCATCGTCTGGCATACATGTCTAGGGTGTGTGTGTGTTCTGCCAAAACTCCCCGTACTGGATAATCCAGCCCCTGTTACCTGAAGGGAAACAATGTAGGTCCCCGTAGTGGTCATGAGCTGGACACCCCTCACAGAGATATCAGTAGGCTGCTGGGCCGATGTATCAGCATGTAGAGACCGAGTCAATGACAGCAAAGCACACCTCTGCCAACACCCAGAAATGGATGTTTATTTATAACAAAAGACATCCTTGCCTTTGGCCAAGATTCTGGTTAGGTTGTCAATGTTTATATGTAATAGATAGCTCTGTCACCATATGTACAAAAACAAATAGTCATATTTACACAATGTATGTATTAACCTTGTACATTATATTATTTCTGTGATGTTGGTTTGTCAGCAAGTAGAGTTTCCTAGAAACTAATCCGTATTGCCACGGTTGCAAATGTGTGGCCAAAGTCATTGAGTGAGAGTAAAGGCAACTTTAGGAAGAAACCCATGTACATGTAAAAAATGGCAGTGTTTTCCTTTAGGCCTAAGTGGCACACATGACAGCCCAAGATTTGCTTTGTTTTCGTAAGTGAGGTTGTAGCATGTGTTCGGCCACTCAATGAAAAGAAAATGTGGAACAGGTTTGCCAAGCAATATTGGGGGGTATATTAACAATGAAATGGCGCAGCAGGGCACCACAAGCAAATCTTCTGCACCAAGCTTTGCCACTCCAGAGACACATGGATGTGCCGTATTAAAAAGAATACAGGACATCCCTGTGCTCACCCCTGCGCCGTAGCTAAAAAAGCTGCCCAGCACCAACGCAGGTACCCTTACGCCAAGGTGGAAGGGTGCCTGCATTGCAGAGATGATTGTTTATGTGCAGGAAGGGACACATTGCTGCGCATAAACAATCCTTGATGGCAAATTGCTACTTATATGTGCTGCATAATGCAGCACACATAGAAAGAGCAAAAAATGAGGAGAAATAAAAGTATTTCTCTTCGTCGCCCCACTCTGATGCCGCCTTTGGAATGGTGTTAGTTTTGGCGTTCCCTTAGATTTACACATCCATGTAAATTTGGGGTAGTGTCAAAAAGCAATGGGTGTTGCGTGGGTACGCCCACAGTAACTCCAATTTTACACCCCTTTGATGCAGAAAACTGTCTCAAAAGGTAAAATATTTACAATGCATCGTTAAGCAAAGTGGCTTAGTGCTGCATTGTAAATATGGAGCAGGGTATTGTGTCATAGAGCATTGCAAAGTGTGATGCTCCAGTGGTGCAGTGTCCTTGCAAATATACCCTTTAGTGTCATGGGTGATAAGGAAATCTGTTACTGGTTTGAAGCTACATCATTTAGCAAGAGGGCCACTGAGAGGTCCTGGAAAAGAAGAAGCTATACGCCATTGAGGAGATAGAGCCCCTGCCTTGCCTTTGTCAAAATGACCTCCTTATCTGTGAAAAAATGGATGCAGGTGAGAACATCTGGTGTATGCTACCCAGCTCTTTGGAGAGGGATAACCCTACGGGCTCTATCCATGTGTATAGGGTAGCCCCAGCTTCTCTCGAGGATAGCATCGAATAGGTCTGAGATATTTAAGGGTGTCAGCGTCTGCAACTGTGGTCGTTATTCCTCTAATCAGAATATTGTTGTGCTGAGACCTGTGTTCAAGGTGCTTTCACTTCTCTTGCAGGAGTATATGTTGATCGTCAAGTTGAAGGAGGCATTGTTGCAGGGCATCACTCTCTTCATTGAGCTTGTCGATGGATTTTTCAATCTGGG
Organism: Triturus cristatus; assembly: GCF_964204655.1. NCBI lineage: Eukaryota > Metazoa > Chordata > Amphibia > Caudata > Salamandridae > Triturus > Triturus cristatus. The sequence continues at coordinate 1,010,821,010 of NC_140583.1, read as the reverse complement.
CAACCCTTTCCCCCAGTATCATCAGTGTCACAGTGGAGGCCACAGAGGTCGCGCTGAAGGGCCGCTTTAACTCATTTGGGGGCATATCAACAAGGGCTTTATCTCTGCTTTTTTGGCTTTAAAAGCCAAAAAAGGAGAGATAAAACTAGCGCCCTATCAACAACAGGGTGCTAACATGCAAATTTGCATGTTAGCACCCTTTTACTCTACGCTTCCCCTTGCATCTCTAATGAGATGCAAAGGGGGCGTTCCAGAGTAAAATAATAGGAGAAATGTCGCTAAGCGACATTTCTCCTATTATCAAGAATGTCGCTAACCCTGTTAGAGACAAAAAAAAGCAGCGCTAACCACGGTTAACGCTGCTTTTTTACGTCTGGTATTTTTCTGACTTAGCCATGATATCCTATGGAAGGAGGATATCATGGCTAAGTTTGCCTGTCCCTATCAACAAGGTAACGTGAGATTATCGCTGGGTTTCCAGCGATAATCTCACGTTAGCCTGTTAGCGTGAGGATTTTTATCGCTATTGAGATAAGCGTTGCTAATAGCACGCTATCTCAGCGATAAAAATTCATGCTAGCCGGAGATAATTATCCTAGCGCTAAGTGCGCTTAGAGATAATTATCGCCGGTTGTTGTTGATATGCCCCTTGGTATCTTTGCAAAGTTCATGGAAGATCTGAAGGAGCATGTCTCTAATGATGGGCTGTGACTGATCCTCGTGTGAATTATCAGTCCCTCCTGGTGCTGATAAGAGCTAGTCCTCATCCTTATATGTGCATTGGGAAGAATATTTGAGGAAAATATAAAAGGTGACCACCTGATGGATGAGATGGCCATCAGCAGTGCTGATGAAGAAGGTTCATGGGAGGACACAATGCCTAGGGGGGATGGGGGGCATTCACTGAAGCATACATGTGGTGTGGATCTAATGCAGTCCAAAATCATCCACAGCAGGCCTGGGCCACAGCACACCCAGACTAGGGATCACATGCATCCCTGGGGGCTGGGGCAAGGTCGATGGCAAGACTCATCAATGCAGGCCTCACCCTCAAGTGCCACAAGTAAGCACTCACCACCCCGCCCTGCTCACCCTATCCAAGGAGGGACATGAATGGGGAAGGGCCACAGATGGATGCACTCGGCCCCAGGCCCGAAATGCAGCCCCATGTAGACCAAGACCTGGGGGGAATCAGCGCAATCTCCCCCCACACTACCAACAGGGCTTGTTTGCCAGTAACCAGGCAATGAATACTGGAGCCATGGCACACCCACAGCGCACTCAGGAATGACATTCAAAGGGCCGGGTTTGGAGCACAGGATTCACGAGTCTGCCATCTTACAGGGCTCGGCCATGCCCTCCCAACATTAATTAATATTTTTTATTTGCATATAAATCATGTGTGTCAGATTCATCATAATTTTGATGAACAACCGGAAAGTTAATATGTAGTGTGTAGAAAAGGTTAAATAAGTCTCAATCATATTTCGTGACACATGCCTAGCCTAATAGTCTATTCATTACCAAAAATAAATAAGAGGCTGATGCACAAAGACATAGGTCACAAAGAGTGATCGCAAATTGCTAATTGACAATTTGTTACCTGTCGCTTATTTTGTGTTGTGTCCAATGTAGTAACAGGTCCTATCTTAAAATCTTCTTTTGCAGAGGGTTACAGAAGAACTTGTGTAATAATTACAAATTAGACATATCACTCTGTGAAATACCATGTGATTTGATCGACACCCAGAGATGGCGGCCTGCAAGGAACAGCCAGTCACCATTCTTGTCTTTACATATGCAAATGGGAAACTTTTTGTTAAAGCAGCCAGTCTTTCTTAAAAGAACTAATGGTACTTTAAAGAACATACATGTTTCCTTTATGTTAAAACACCGTGGGAACACATGGTTGGTCCCCCAGACGAGTTTCTACTCCCCCCACAATTCTGCGGACACCATTCACAAAGGGGACGATGTCCCACCGAGACACCTTCCCCTCTGTGAATCCATGATTACCCCCTTGGAGGTATTGGTAGTTGATCAATAGTTTGCGATTGCAAGTGCAGCCGCAAACCATTCCTACATACAATACAGAATTGCAGCTAAAAAGCAATAATAATAATAACCCTTCCTAATTGCAAATTGGGATGGGTCAGTAACCCATTTTGCAAGCCAAAAATGATTTTTCAACCACAAAATGGGTTTCATACATATCAAAAAGCCAATTTTGTATTAACAAACCCTGTTACTTTTCTGAATCACATTGTTTGCAACTACAAAATGACTTTTGTATACCAGGCCTTAAATGTTGTCAGCTATGTAACTTACATAGCTGTATTAATTTACTACACCTACATTATTCCAAGCCATGTTCAGTACCCTTGCATGCCTTCTGCTGTATCAGGTCAAGAGTCAGAACATAGCCATTCAGAATCTCACCTCAGCAAGCGGTCCATGTCTCTGACCTCATCACATCGGTACATGACATACCTTTATGACCAGCAATGTCTTAGGGAGAGAGGAGGGAGCACTCGGCTCTTGCTTTACTACAAAGTGAGCAAAGCAATCCCCAGAAGCGTATGAAAGCTACGTAAGATAATACTACTTTTTTTCTGTTTTCATACCAAGATGGATCACTACAAGTCATTTCCCGCTGCAGCTATGTGTTAGGTTAGAACCCACGCCCTGAAGAAGAAGTGGAAAGTTTCCCCTCCCTATCCTGTTAGTTTGAACTCTATCAGAAAACTTGGAGTTTCTCAACAGAACGCATGGCAATCGAGCACACATTTGTTAGCATCACCATTCAAATAACTAGACCGTTTTTCTGTGTCTATTACATCTATTCTCTATTATTAAATGAAGTCAGGTTTATGTACTAGGAGGCCAGTTGTGTACGTAACATGCATTATATTCATAGGAAAGCTCTCCCCACATGACAAGACCTTGATTACTCCTACTGACAGTTACCCTCTCACAGGCATTAGAATGTTTGCACTCACAGAGGTTATATATGAGCCTTCATATTTCACAATATGCCCCTCTGTTATTATCTTAAAAGTAGAAACACTGGAATGCTCCCAACATAAATTGATCATTACACAATTAAGAAGATAACATCAAATAATTCTCATTGTCAGACATGCTTTAGGAACTAAGGGGCAGATTTACAAGCCCCTCGTGAGACATTTACGCCGCTGTTGCGTCACTTCTGTGACGCAGCGGCGGCGTAAACCATGCGCCATGTTGCGCCTTATTTACAACGCGACGCATCTAGGGAGATGCGTCACGTTGTAAAGCCCTGCGCCACATTAAACCTGCGTCAGGTTTAATGTATGCAGGGTGAGCGTTCTGTCGGAAAAAGCCTCGGAAAAGTGACGCAATGAAATCTACAAGATTTCACTGAGTCACTTTTCCGACACTGCTGCGTCAAAACCCTGCGCCTGCTTGAAGCAGGCGTAAGGTATGACGCAGCATGTTCGGTATGGGCAGCCCCTGAGCATTGCTGGAGTTGCGTCGTGCTTGCAACACAACTCCAGCAATGCGCCGCCCTTATGCCATCAGATGCGTCACGCATCTGTTTATCCTTGCGCCATGACGCGCTGCATTGTAAATGCTGCGCATCTGTGGTGGCGCAAGGGTAAACTTGCGTGACGCATCTTTCCTGGCGCATCCCTGCTGATTTGCAGGGATGCGCCAGGAAACATAAATCTGCCCCACAGCGTAACCGCCACCTCTTTAGCTATTGTTTTTTTTAGTGGAGATAGCCCTCCCATAACTTACATTGTGGGGGGCAGATTTACAAGAAATGGATGCATCTGCAGAGATGCGTCAGTTTCCCTGCGCTTCCATGCGACACCCTTGCGCCACCATTTACAATACGGCACACCATGGCGCAAGGATTGACAGATACATCAGAAATTCTGACACATCTGTTGGCACAAAAGTCACGCATTGCTGGAGTTGTGACACAAGCGCAACGCAACTCCAGCAATGCATGGGGAGGCCTATACTTATTGTGCCAGGTTTTGACGCAATGGCATTCCAGAAGTGGCGCAGTGAAATCTAGTAGATTTCCCTGCATCAATTCTACGAGGCTTTCCTGCATGGGTCTACCTACCCTGCATACGTTATACCTAACACAGGTATAAAGTGGCGCAGGGCTTTACAAGGTGACATATCTCCCTAGATGAGTCATGTTGTAAATGGGCCACAACGTAGCGCATTGTTTACGCCGTCGCTGGGTTACAGAAAGTGATGCAAAAGCAGTGCAAAAGTGATGCAAGGGGCTTGTAAATCTGCCCCAGGATTTCCAATTCCCTGATCTAATTCTGATATATCCCCAAATCTTCTGATCTTCAGAAAGATCCTCAAGACTTGGCTTTTTAATTCTTCATAATGGGTCTTGTTTCTCTTCCCGGTCTACCTGCCACAATATTGCTAGCGCATAGACACCCTCTGGGCATTCAAGCGCTCAATAATATGATTTAACATAACAGAACATAACACAGATATCTGCCTTCACATTTATTGTACCACCTAAACAACGCTTGCAGGTTCCAGCTAAGAATGAACCACTGCAAACAACACTGCTGCTCTCCTTGCAGTCCTTGACATCGCACTTCAGTTCCCTATCAAACAGTGTTCCTTCTCTTCTTAAATGCTTTCGGTCGCATTAAAAATGAATTACAAGGCTCTTTTAAAAGACAGTGCCAAAGACATGTCTGTGAAACAGTAAAGAGGTGTGCGGATAAAAATGGCAAAAATTTAAAATTCAGAACATTAAGTCTCATTCAAAGCTAGGCTTGTATGATAGATCAAACCACCAGCAAACGTGTATTTAATTATTTAGCTATAAAAATGTCTGGTTTTCCTTTGAACTGATAAACATAATTTTAAACTGGCAGCATTGGAAGGATCTGCACCTTCTAATTCAAGTTTAATTCCTGCTGACAAGGGTGCCATTTTGCTTGTGACTGATTTTGCATATTATTAGAATTTGGGTTTCTGGTTGGCAGGCGTATTCACCCTCTCCATGCAGGAACCACAATCCTTGTCAGGATAAGTCAGATACACATGCTAATTTAACCTGTTTTCACCCTCTGGAAGCTTGGCACAGAGCAGTCAGTCTTAATTTAAGAGGCAATCTGTAAAGTATTTGTGCAATACTTCAAACAGTAAAACAGTGAAACTCCCTGCAAACAGATACTATTTGTTGTTAGAAAAATAACACTTAATTTAATGAACAAAACAAGCCCAAAATAACAAAATTTCAATAAGTAAAACCGGAGTTATGAATTTGGAAAGAATATCTTGAAACATAGGGGCATTTCAACAACAACCGGTGATAATTATCGCTAAGCGCACTTAGCGCTAGGATAATTATCGCCGGCTAGCGTGGATTTTTATCGCTGAGAGAGCGTGCTATTAGCAACGCTTATCTCAAAAGCGATAACAATCCTAGCGCTAACTGCCTAACGTGAGATTATCGCTGGAAACCCAGCGATAATCTCATGAAATGTGGCATTAGCTTGTTGATAGGGACTCACAAACTTAGCCATGATATCCACCTTCCATAGGATATCATGGCTAAGTCAGTCCTGAAGCAGGCGTAAGAAAAGTAGCAATAACAGGGGTTATCGCTACTTTTCCTGCCGCTATGCTTCATAGTGTGGGGCTTGATGATAGGAGAAATGTCGCTTAGCGACATTTCTCCTGTCGTCTCAGGTCAGGAACACCCACTTTGCATCTCATTAGAGATGCAAAGCTGGGCGTTAAGAATAGGTACGCTAATGCAAGGTTTCACGCATTAGCGTGACCTTGCTAATTAGGCGATAAAATTATCGCTCAAAAGCGGCGATAATTTTCTATCGCTGCCTTGTAAATATGCCCCATAGTGCTTAAAAGTGTGAACTGCCAACCTGGGCTCTCTGGTCACACTAGACAAGAACAAATTCAAATGTTCTGTCCGACCACACTGGAGCGCAGAACGGAAACAGGGACCAAACCTGTCCCTCTGTAAAGTACCTTTGTGTGTCGTCAACTATGAACCGATGCATGAAGTAGAGGAGGAAATGTGTCATTGTCGATTCCTTCAAATGTAGATGATGCGTTGGTTCTGAGCCGCACAAGTTTGGAAATGTATCGTCGTCGAACCCCAAGATGTAGGCGATATGTCGTCATCGAACTGCGCTGGTCAAGAATGTGTCGAAATGATAGGTGATGTGTCGAGCAGTCAGCGATGCAATGTTTTTGGTCCTTGCATCAGCAGTGATGCGTAAGTGCCAAAGGCGATGCATCGGTTCCAAGCTGCACAATGATGGTAATGCGTGGATGTTAGGTAGTTGCAGTACTTTATACATACTTCCAAGGTTCCAGGACTGGATTGACACTACTGGGCAGGGCAAGAATCTCAGATAGCAGAGTCCTGGTCCTGTAGATGAGTGGATTGAAGTCCTTGATGTCCCTGAGAATTCTAACAGGAGCCAAGCCGTCAAGCCCTTGGACTCACTTTGGTTCTGGGTTGTAGAGATGTAGAGTGTTGTTCTCACTCCCAAGCAAGAAGGGCAGCAGGTCAGCACAGCAGAGCAGGAGTCCAGCAGACTGACAGTCCTTTAGGCAGCACAGCAGTCCTTCTTAATTGCAGAGTATCCACAGGTCCAAAAGTGTACTGAGATGGTGGTGTCAAGGATCCAGTACTTATATGCAGTTGTGCCTTTGAAGTGGGGGAGACATCAAAGAGAGGCCTTTGAAGTGCACAGAGTCCCTGCCTTTCCTGCTCTGGCTCCCGACTCACTAAAGGGGTGCATGCAGCCCTTTGTCTAGGGAGAGGACAAAACCTATTAATTTGTACGTGTCAGCTCCTCCCTCTCATCCTGCCCAGGATGGCCCACCAAGATGTGGATGGCCCATCAGTCACACTTAAGCTCCCTTTGTGTGTGGCTGTCTGGAGGGAGGGCACAAAGCCCAGCTGTCACCATCCCCAGATGTGTAGTCAGAGACAGGCAAAAGGCACCAGATAGATAAATTAAGAAAATTCCAACTTTGTAACAGTGGATTTTCAGAATTACAATTTAAAATCGAACTTAACCATAAGTTAGGATTTCAATGTATGGTTCCAGAGACACCAACCTCAGGTGCCCCATCCCTTTCCAATTGGAAACTACACTTATAAGATGTAATAAGGTAATCTCAGTGATAACATATGGGAGTGATAGGCCTTGCTGTAGTGAAAAACAAATGTAAGAGTTTTTAACTACAAGGACATGTAAAACTTAAAAGTACATGTCCTACTTTTTAAAAACACGTCATCTTGCCCTTGGGCTGTTAGGGGCCCACCATAGGGGTGACTTATATGAATTATAAAGGAAGGTTTGGGCCTAGCAAGATGGTTAACTTACCAGGTCGATATAGCAGTTTAAAAATGCACTCACAGGCTTTGCAGTGGGAGGTCTGAGACATGTTTAAAGGGCTACTGAAGTAGACGGAGCAACTACTGCTGCAGGTCCACTAGCAGTATCTAATTTTACAGGCCCTAGTAACATGCAGTGCACTTTACTAGGGTATTATAAGTAAATTAAATAGGCCAATTGTGAATAGGCTAATTTTACCATGTTTAAAGTAGAGAGCACATGCACTTTAGCACTGGTTAGAAGTGTTAAAATGCCCAGAGTCCTCAAGCCCACAAAAACGACGTCAAAAACACAGGTAGGCAGAAGGCAAAAATGTCAGGGGAAACCAAGCCAAGGATGCCATGTCTAGCATGCATAGGTCTACCTACTAATTAGTATTCAGGTCATTTTTTGCCGGTTTTGTCTTTCTCATTGGCATCTTCAACAAATCCCTTTAAGAACCAGACAAAGGGGCATATTCTCAGGGATTTATTGCCGAGTTAACGGCACTTTATCGCAGCCAAACTGGCGAAAATGTATCGCCCCATTCACAAGCTGGTACTAACAGCCCATATACCAGTTTACCTGTGATAGCAGCAGCAAAAAACATCGCCACAGATGACCCCCACAACTATCGCTAATGAGATGCAGAGTAGGCGTTCCCGTGCAAAAAGCCTCGAAACACCACTCCACAACATTCTCAATGACCAACCAGATCCGCAATAAGATCACAAAACACGCAATAAGGCGTGTTAGCAGCAGGAAATTAACACCTGCTCTGACCTGGTGTAAAGTCGGATGACAGCCTGCACCAGAAAAGGGAGCACAGCCCAGAGCCACACCTGAAGAACAACAGATGCCATGGAGCCACTGATCATGCAGCTTGGAGCCCCAACAGGGCCACAACACCCACCGCCACCACCCCCAGGCCCCCCCCCGGGGCACCCCCCTCCAGGCACCCCTCCTCCAGGTAAAGACATGTCACATCAACTTCATGAAATCATGTACCAAAGAATCCGCCGAATGTCGCACAATCACAACAGGTAACATGCATGAGTCGTCACAAAAATGAGCTTCACACATTCACCTTCGAATTACCAAACGAAAATAAATTTTAAAAAACTCAGAAGAACATTAATAAAGACACATGGCGGCTCTCCTCGGGACAATCTTTCGGTCACATCCTGCAAGACAAAAATCCAGAAAAGAAGGTGTGTCATGCGCTCATCAAAAGACATAGAGAGAGAGCGAAGGAGAGAGAGAGAGAAAGAGAGGGAGGGAGAGAGAGAGAAAGACGGAAAGAGAGGGAGGGAGAAAGACAGAAAGAGAGGGAGGGAGAGAGAAAGATGGAAAGAGAGGGCGGGAGAGAGAAATACGGAACGAGAGGCGGAGAGAGACACAGAGAAAAGAAGAGAGGGACAGGGAGAGAGAGTGCTGTCCCTGCACACCCAGGCCTCACTGCTCACCTGCTGCCACCGGTGTGTCTCCCACCAAGTGCTTGTATGTAGTGCAGTTCACCAGGTCCCACATCTGAAACAGATCTCACATCTGAAACAGAGTCAAGATACATGAATGGCAAAGTACATACAAGTGCAGAGGCCATCATTGCCTGTCCACCCCTGCGCACCCAGGTAGCTACACCCCAGCCCCTCCTGCCACCCAGCGGTGCATGCCCGCCCCTGCGCACCCAGGCAGCTGCACCCCAGCCCCTCCCACTGCCCAGCAGTGATTGCCTGCCCCTGCGCACCCAGGCTTCACTGCTCACTTTCCACCACCGGCGTGTCGCAAAGAGGGCCCACCACATGCCGGTGTAAGCCCAGGGCCTGTGAACATGGCACCTTCCACATCATGCAGCCATGCTCCGCGGGCCACCAGGTCTCATATTTGATTGTGGGTCTTGATTTCGCTATGGCAGAGGACATACTAGTGCATATGGCATCATCGCAGTCTGCACACCCGCTCAGCACTTGAGATGCCACTAACTCTGTGAACCGCGAGGCAACACCACGTGGCGGTAGGCCCACACTGTCCGCTGCCTCAGGCCTACACTGCGGTCCAGCAGGGCTCGCACCAATCCTACCAGACTGGACTGCCAGGACGGCGCATCATCGCAGGCTGCACACCCGCTCAGCAGTTCAGGTGCCCCTACCTCACTGCACCATAACACTCCGTCCCTTGCCTGCCACAGTGTATTCGGTGCCAACAAGTCTGTGCACCGCAAGCCATGGGCCCTTTATGATTGAGTCACGTGGTGCGGACACCATCATGTCACCCCCGGCAATGGTCAATGTGAGGTGGCAGGGCCCTGGGCCCTCATGCATACATGAGAACCACACGGAGACACCCAGTTCAAAAGTGGAAATGGTGTCCAGCACGTGCGCCAAGCCCTTTTTATTGGCAGGGTCACATGTCCTGTGATGCCTGTGCTGGATGGGTGTGGTGTGGGTGTAAACCAGTCCGGAGGGAGTGGCTGTGGCATGCCAACAACTAGACCTGTGAGCAGCAGATCCCTACAGGGAAGACCTGGGACATGTAGCGTTGTCACCCCCCCCTGTGAGCGAAAGCGGAATGGGCTGTCCTGGCGAATGCCAGTCCAGCGTAAGGGTGCGGACAATGACCCCAGGCCTCTGCACGTGATTCCGTCCTGGGCTAGACAAGGAAGTGACTAATGGATGTGTTCCTGTAGTCGTTTCGGCGCCACCCGCACCGCGATCGGCAAAGTGTCACCCTGTGACCCAAGTCCCACAACATGAGCAACATGGACGCAAGGGGGAATCACTGACCCTACATTCATCCATACTTCCACACTTGAAGGATCATGGACATGACACATCTGTGTTAACATGAATGCTTATTGCACATTCAGTGAAGTGTTGCAGCTGGAGCAGTACAGGGCCATGCAAACCCCACTTCACATTGTTGGCCAGTGGAGGGCCAGCCAGAGTCCTTCAGGGAATGACAGGTACATCTATAGAGGAGGAGTTCAGTCTGCAGTCTGATGGCTGTGTCATTGGTGACCAAACAGAATATGGCAGTCCATGTCGAGGTCCAAGGTGAGTGTCGCAGAGTGCAACGGGGGACAGTAGAAGGTGATGATTGAGAGGGCAGAACCAAGCAGAAACAGGCCATATGGCGGAGATGAATGCTACCGCTTCATTCTGACCACGAGGGCAGATTCATCCGCATCTTCAACCACTGCTGTTTCATGTGCCTCACATGTGGGTGGTGGTGTTCTGTCTCCAGCACTGTGTGGCAGTGACACCTCAGGGGCCGGAGGTGGAATGTCTGCCGCACTGTGTGGCACTGACACATTAGGGGCCGGAGATGTGGATGGAGTGGTAGCAGCAGCATGCATCAGCACCAGGCCTCGTAGCAGCAATGCTATGAGGAGGGTCTTTATGGCATTGAGGGACCCAGCTACCTCTTGCTTGTGTGCAGCCGCAGCAGCTGCTCTTTCCATATGCGTCCGCTCCATTTTCTCCGTGAGCCTCTGCATGAGTCCCAACTCCCGGGCGAGCTCGCTGGACCCACTCTGACTAGACAGTTGTTCTTTTCTCAGAGTCAGGACTCTGGCGATGTCAGCCATGGTTCGTTGGAGGGCATGGAGCAGACTGTGGGTGTCCGCTAGGGACTGTGAGTGGTCCCTGATGGGACTTAGACACCCACGTATGGCGTCTAGTTTGTCTGCCATGGGGTTGAACCTCATCTGAACCTGTTCAGCCAGCTTCTCCTGGCACCCCAACACACGGCGCTGAAAGGCCATGTGTTCATTGTGGGGGTCCTGGTAGGCAGCCATGGTGGTGGGTGCTGCCTACTGTGTGTTCTGTGCAGGTGGTGGGTTCTCTTCATAGCAGCTGGGCTGCCCTGCTCCTGGAAGTGGGCTGCGGAAGCTCTCCACGAGCTGTTGGAGGACGTCGGAGTCGAAGGTGTGGTGGTCCTCTTCATCATCAGAGAAGAGAGGTTAAGACTGCTCTGCAGGAGGTGTTGGATTTCCCCCTGCAATGTGAAGGGGAGATGCAGTTTAACATTGTGTTCACATGTATGTTGACACATTGTACATGTTTACATTCAGACTGAATGACAATGTACATTGTGACTGTTTGTGGGGAGCTGCCTATATGATGTTGGACAGTGGACATTCCGACAACATCACGGATGTGTGTTTGTACTTGTACATTGTCAAATCACATTTCCCTCTGATGCCATATGTGATTGGCCAGTTTCTGCATACAAGTGGCACCAGTTGTGTCCTCTGTTCTGTTGTGGACGTGTTGTGGATTGTGCCACATCATTGTCAATGTTGATGTGCTCTGCATGTGATGTGTGTGTGCCGCATTTTGGGGGAGTCATCCCTGTAGCTCTGATTTGGCTGCCCCTTCTGCCTTACATGCGGTGTGCCTCTGACTTCTGTGCTTATACAGTGCTGAGATGTTGCATACTTGGGTGCATTGGTCTCTTGGTGGAAGTTGGGGGTCTGAGGCATGTTTTGTCTGCAGATGTGCTATGCTTACTTATGCATGTGTGCCATTGTGCCTATCTCCCCCGTTCCCCCAGTCCCTGGTCATTACTCACCCTGTTGCTCTTGTGTCCGGTAATGTTGAGCAGTGTCCGGTCCCCCAACTCTTGCCACCGTCTCCCCACTGATGACTGTGGACACCATTTCTTCCATGTCGTCCAGCTCCTCCTGTGGCGCTGGGCTCCCACCTCCAGCCTGCATTGCTGCCTTCCGGTTGTTTGGTTTTGCACTTGTCATCATTCCAGCGCCTCTTGACCTCTTCCATTGTCCTCTTCAGCACTCCGACTGCATTCACCTTGTCTACGATGGTCTGCCATATTCCATTTTTAGTTCCCAGTGACACAGTGGAGGTGACGAACAGTAGTTGCTGGTGTTCTATCACCTCCGTTATCAAGATCCTATTTTCCTGTAGACTGAACCACTTCTTCATACTCTGGTTGTCCTCTGCACTTGCTCCGACTGCCTCCATTGTGCTTCGCTGTTGTTTGGCTTTTGTTTGTGTTTTTTTTTTACTTTTATGGTGCATTTTCCCGCATGACGCGTGGGATTTGCAGGCCTGTGGCTGGTTTTCGCTGATTTTTGTATTGCTATTGGCGTCATCGCTAGTATTTTCACGTTCGTGTTTCACGTTTTTGCGGCGTCGCGCTGATTTTAGCACGTTCATTTGACGAGTTGTCGTGGGTCTATCGCATGGTACCGCCGTGTTAAGAATACCACGTTGACATGGGGTTATTTTCCCGCGATAGACTGCGATGTGAAGAGTTCCATTAAGCTAAATTTGCAATGGTTATCACACGTTCTTAAGAATATCCCCCAAAGATTTACCATTCAGTGTCTTGGTGGGCAGAGGTGCGAAGGTGCGGGAAACAGATCATGCCATCTTCTGATTTGTCACTGGCACCTTTAGCAAATCCCTTTAAGAATGAGATAAAGATTTCCCATTCAATATCTCGGTGGGCAGAGGTGTGCAGGTTCAGGGACTAGAGCACATATTCTTCTCTAGGCCGCAAAAGCTTCAGAGCTCTCAACAGCTGGTGGAATTGAAAAGCTCCTTTAAATTTTGAGTTGCACAATAATCCTTAACAACAAGTATAAAAACCCTCAAGACGAGCTGTGGTATTTCGCCCAGAATGATAACTTTGGGTGAAATTACGCACCCCACAATTGCAAGTCTCTCTGTGGTTGATATTATTTGGTCCGGAAACTCTAAAAATTATAGGTCCAGAGACAGGGTAATCAGATCTCACTTACTTGGTACATTTACAAGGACTGTAGGCTCCATAATTGCTCGACCTTCACCAACCTCTTGCTGCGGAGTAACAAAGAATGCTCCCCCTAGCCAGACCCAAGCCTCCCTTGCAGCTCTGCTTTCCAACCCCACCAACCCACCCTCGGAGATGTTCTACCTACTGAGATCAGGTGGACAATGTCAGAGGGTTTTCAACCCAGAATAGCTGAAAGGGCCTGGAAAAGGACTCGGTATTACTGGGTCCAAGCACTTAGCCATTTTGGAGAAGAAAACTCAGAAACACTGAAATTTGCGTAGGAATAACGGACGTTATAGTAGTTTATGGCCGAGAAGTATACTCACTCCAAATTCCACCATACTTGTAATTAGGGCGACATAGTGAAGGTAATAATATCTGATACTGAAAACGTTCACAGTAAATCAAGAAGTGAAAGCTAAAATTTAACAAAAATGCCATTGCAATTAAACGTTAAAGCAAATAGTGCTTAAGGAAGCAAGAATTGTGTAAAACTGAAGCCGTCCCACGGAAGTTATTTGAGGGCGGAACCGTACGCAGTGTTTGGTGTTCAATTATAAAGAGAGTAGTAGTTCAGAAGCTCGACTATAAACACGGTGTGGGGTTCTCACTGATATAGGCAATAGTCCAAGTGCCAATCCAAATGTACAGTGAACGCACTCTGTAATGCAGTGATATGTCCAGGTGCTATTGCTCCGGTAACTGTCCAGGTGCTGAAGGATATGCACAGCGATCAGTGCGCGCCGATGTAGGGAGCTGTCCAGGGGCTGAACCATATAGACAATGGCCTTGATTCAAAGAGCCATTTGTGCATATAATACTGGGTTTATAGACCAAATGTTTCGATTTACACCTGACAGCTACCCATAAAGGAATGCCTGTCTGACATAAATTGCTTTACCACTGCCGAATTGTATGCGACAACAGTGTAAATTACCCGCAGGGATGGGGTGAGGAGCAGGGTGCTCGAGGCGCAGTTTGCTTCGAGAGTTAGTGAGTGACTCAAATTAATGTGAGTTTGTTGATATTCATAAAATCCTCTCTAACTCCTTTCCAACCTTCAAATCGTCAGAGATTTTCTAAAGCCAAGAACTGGAACAACTCTTCTTCTATGGTGGGAAGGGGTATTGAACACCACAAAACATTGTTGGGGTATATGGAAGAGGTTTCTTAATTGAGAAAATGTTTACCCTTCGATTTATTTATTGAAATATACATTTCTACAGTGGGATAAACCCCCCTACTGAAGAGTTATTGAAATAGCAGATGCCACATAATTTTCTCGTCGTATACCTGCAAAGCTACAGCTGGCACCGTTTTCCAGGGTTAATACTAGGAAGGTTTGTGAATTTCCCACAGTAATTATTCACAGCACTGCATAGGTGTTCCTTTAGAGGTGAAGATGAGCACCTTTTCCTTGTGAATCGGGATCAGGCAGTGTGGCGCGCCTGGACAGAAGGGCCTACCCAGGCGCTGAATCATTTGCTTGGGGATTGGTATTCACTGGTGCAAGGACTTGCCCGGATGCTGAATCATACCCACAGTGAGCGGTGCCTGATGATACAGGCAGCTGTCCACGTGCTGATCATTATAAACAATGTGGATGCTGCTCAACGATGCAAGACCCTGAGCCATATAGGAGAGGCCTCTGATAAATGGAGCACTCCTGATAATGAGGCACATGCAGTTTGTGGTGAGACCCTGAGCCATATAGGAGAGGCCTCTGATAAATGGAGCACTCCTGATAATGAGACACATGCAGTTTGTGGTGCTCAATAAAACAAGCAGTTGCCCTGAGAATGGCCCTCATTATGCATCTGGAGGAGTGGTGGTATCTCTCTGCTCCGCCTAGTCATGACGGACCTGGTGTACCCGTTCATGATTTTTCTGGGTGCGAGAACACAAGGCCTCACAACGTGAGCCTTTAGCTGCAACAACAGCCAAGTATTTTCCCTGTCCTAGCACAAACCTCTGTTCAGCAAGAGAGGAGCATGTCATGCTCCTCCCTGTCAGGTCACCATTTCCCTCTCTACAGCCCACTCTATCCACCCCCTTCCAGCGTTCGCACTTCACCTGGCATTTACCACGTATTAAAGGCAGACGGTAAATGTGAGCCTTAATGCCACGAAACAGAGAAAAACATGTATAATTCTGCCCAGAAAAACCGAGTCTACCCTGATGGAGTGGTAGCAGCAGCATGCATCAGCGCCAGGCCTTGTAGCAGCAATGCCATGAGGAGGGTCTTTATGGTATTGAGGGACCCAGCTACCTCTTGCTTGTGTGCACACACACATAGAGTAAGAGATGTATACCTACACCAATCCTGGCTCTACACATTGAAACCTACTAGTCAGGGAGTGCCAGGAGAATGGAAAATATCCACCACAAAGCCACAAATGGTGTTGAATAAAGGGAAAGTCAGTGCAGGGCGAAAGTAGAGGCATGCATGTGCAAAACCACACCCCAATAAGTGTTACTGGTGTTTGAAATCCCTTAAATAACAGAAAACAAGAGTTTTTTGGAAAAACAGGAACAGTGGGTTTAATTAAACATTACGGCCAGGAGAACAGTTACAAACAAAAGGTCTGAGGACTTTTTCAATTTACAATCAGTATGTTTCCTTCTTTTATAAAAAAAAAAGATGAGTTATAAAAGTTTCTGGCGCACCAGACATGGTGAGGGATGTTGGTTGCGCATTTGGAGTCGCAAATGAATGGCCTAATGATTAGCACAGGTGGGTCTTGACTTCGGGCGGGCACAGTATAGCCAGTGGATAATGTGTCCAGATGTCCGGCATGGGGAGCGTGTGATCACTGTGTGTGCTAGGTCCTGATTGGCTATGTGTTCCTAACTCATGCTGCATCTGACATTTTATGGTGTTTTAGGAGCGTGCATACCCCCTTCGGTCATGTGTGCCTTATTGGGGAATCTCCCTTGATCCCTGTAATGTCTCTGTGATATCTGTGTGATTGATCTAGAGTTTCCTGCTGGAGCATTTTCCTGCCAGCTATGCACACTCCCACCTGTAACCTATCAATCAAAAATCCAGCACCTTGGTCTCAGAGCCTGCTTGACTACATATTTGTGAGTCGAGATGGATGTGGCATTCACAATGAGTGATTCTGTTAATAAAGACAAGATTTAAATGTTATCGATGAATACATCGATTTCCATATTAACATCCCCCCTCTAGTTCATTCTTCAACTACGTTACCCAACTCATGCATTTTGACAGTTACTTTATTTGATTCCTGTTGTTCCTTTTGCTCGCTTTAGACAACTGCCTTCCTATTTACCTGCATTCTTCCCAGTTTGAGGACCGCGTTTTTACAGCAAGTGATCCCTAAATGTATAACCACACATACCAAGAGTAACATAATGATTGCTGGCAACAGTGATTAAATTGGATATCCATCGTGGGTGTCAGAAGAACCAATTCGAAAACCCCTCTTGCTCAGAGGCACCAACTCGCTTTGAACATATTTCTTTGTAGATTGTCCAGTGCTCAAATGGCAAACATTAGTGTCCAATTATCCATGGCATTCCCTGGTTTGAACATACAGCAAGGGCTCCAGTCTTGACAATCACCACTCCCTCCATTGTAGTCATTAAGTCCAGTACATATTGGTGCTGCATTACCACGAGGCATATTGCTTGCATTTATTCTTTGATAGAATTAAGGCCAAGCTCAGTGCTGCTCATCATTTTGAGCATCTCCCGCTGGGTTATTTGTAACCAGCAGGGCAATCGCTTTTGTTTACAGGGTAAAGAAGGGTATCGACCTCCTGCCCCCTGCTGTGCTTCTCTGAACAGTCTAAATTCTTTTGGGATGTGTATGAATTGTTCCAATCCAAAATAGTCCACAACTCTCCTTTCAAGAGTGTTGTGCAGTTAGGTTGTCTTTTTCCTTAACGGGTGCTGGTACAAGTCTGACAGCTCTTCCCCAGGAATGACCAAAGTCAGGGTTTGCATAGTGAACAGGGAACATGGTCCCTTTCATCTGGGAACAAGTTGAGTGTAGGCGTACTCACCGAACTGCCAGTAGTAATCCATGAGTGGGGAGGTACCCCATTGCATATCCAGAATATATAATATCATTCTACAGTTAGAATTCATGCCCATCAGAAGCATCCTTTTACTCAGAAACATAGGGAATACAGTGTTAGCTTCCGGACAATTACAGGTTGTCCTTTCCCTTCTAACCAAGCGTATCCACACACCTCAGTTTCCCATATTTCCTGACATGGGGTGGTCATAGTTCATTCAGCCCTCCCGTATGCGACCCATTCCCCTTTTTGTCGC
Source organism: Triturus cristatus (assembly GCF_964204655.1). Classification (NCBI taxonomy): domain Eukaryota; kingdom Metazoa; phylum Chordata; class Amphibia; order Caudata; family Salamandridae; genus Triturus; species Triturus cristatus. Next base: position 1,010,803,539 of record NC_140583.1, on the reverse strand, counting down.
TGAGCTGGATGGTACTACATAGGAATTCCATGTCAGGTGACCATTTGTTGTTTAAGAAGACCGCCCCGGCTACACAAAGAGCCACTCTCGGTCCACAGATGGATGCTGCAGCAGAAGTTTTTGTAAACTGGGTTGGGGGTTTTGCCACCTCCAAAACTATTTTCTCCAGGAAATCTTGGGTCCATGTGATATATTCACCCATGTGGCCCTTCCTACGCATCACGTCCAGCTCAGTTTGAAAATCAGTGGGTTCAGTTAGGATGTGTAGAGCTGTTGGGGTGGTGTCATATCAGGTGATAAATACTACACAGATGTGTGGTTCTAACTTGTTAGGTTGGATCTTGGCCCTTTTTCTATATAGGTAGAGACATATTAGGCATTTAACTTTCTTGGGGGATTCTCCATGGGACAAGTAAAGCCTATCTGTGCCTACCACATGTGAGATTAGTGAACAGACATACCATGACCTGGCTGATGCTTAGGAGCCGACTGTGGTCAACTGCTTGTACCATGTGTTATGCAAAAGGGCTGTTGTGCAGTATATGTAGGATGCTGGTGTTCTGTTTGGTGTAACTGTAGCTAATATATAGGAGATCTCTACGCAAGTGCTCTAGTTACCCTTTAGTGAACTTCTTTTGACTTGGGAGTTCCTTAGCAGTACTCAAGTGTGGGACTATCTATAGTTGGCTGATTGTACATAATCATATAAATATACATTACTTAGTTTTGTTGCAACACTGCAGTTCTAAGCATGGGTCTCCTGGGAGTTGTGTGTGTGCTCCTCATGTGGCTGGGTTCCTTCTGACTAGTTCACAAAAGTTAGCATTTTTTAGTTCTATCGTGATATTGCCATGGAGGAGCTCGAGTGCAGATTGGAACGGTGCACCCACGCTCTATTCCCCTCCTGTTTGAGTGCCTTGAGTGTAAAGCAGAACCCTCGCTGAGGGCCCATGCTTTTTTCCTCCTTCCATTTGCGTAATTTCAACAATGTTCTTTGTTCGTTGGGTCTTCAGGGTTGATGACAAGATGGCATTGGTGCACTTTATTGTCCTTGCAGCTACCTGTTCATGAACAAAAACTTCATTGACAGTTAATTCAGCTTAATTACTTACACTTCATTTTCAATGGTTTGGAGAACCTGTATTTTACCACAAGGGTGTGATCCCATCAACTTAATAGTTGTGTTCTATTGAGGTATCGGAGGAGACCACTGTTGGATATGTCTTTCGGTGATTAGGAGAGTAAGGATGATTACTATAAACATTAATAATGAGACAGTTCTTATTTTTATAAGTGGTTGGACCCCTCCCCCTCATCCTACTATGATTTTTTTTATCATCTCGACATTTTTGCTCTGGGTAAAATTTCAGATCAGTGTTAGGTATGTTGTGGAGTGGTCCTATGAGTGGCGGATTGTGACTTTAGTAGAGGTTCTATGGGGGTCACTAGTTTTTGCAAAAACGCCTCATCTGGTGCATGCATAAGAGTACGGTTACTGTGCGCCCTCTTACTGAGACTATTTTTCTGCTGGGGGCTACCTGTTTTGACATTAGCCCCAGTTGTGCTTGCTGTGAGTTGTGTTTTTCGGTCCTTGTGTGTCCGCTACATGTGTGCAAACATGTGGGGGTAGGGGCGGTGTTTCCGTTTGATTTTGCTGGTGCTTGCAAATTGTCCCAGAAACGTATTTTTACGTTTGTATCTCTCCCTGGTCATGGCACATGGTGTGCTATGTGGCCCTCCCTGGTGACATCAGATACCTGGCTTTGGCTGATCTCAAGCCTGCTTTTTTATCTGGAATCTCCTTTTTGGGCACATTTTGGGTGTTTTTTCTTTTTGTTTGAGCGTTTCCTTGAGTCGCATAATTCATTGTTTCCCTTGCTCCACAGGGATAGGGTCAGAGGCTGCTCTGTGGCCTCCTTCTCCTCTAAATGTACCCGGTGAGGTCAGAAGATAGGGCTGACTGTTGTCCTGGATTGTGCCTTCAAGGCTGGAGCAATGTGATTGGAGTATGCTTGGAATGGGGTTGAGCCTGGAAGGGATACACCTGGTGCCTTACGTTCCATCTGGATCAGGGGTGGAGGCTTGGAAGCATCCATCCCTTGCACAGCCCTCCATCTGGATCAGGGGTAGAGTCTTGGAAGCATCCATCCCTGGCACTGCCCTCTCCCTCGGACCACTCCCTGCTTTCTATCAGCTCTTCTAATGGGCCTGCTGTTCCTAGCTTTTGGCTGGGGTCTCTTGAGCTCCTCAGATTAGGTACATTCCTTAATTACCTAATGATTTCGGTGCTCATCTTGATGATCTCCAGAAGAGTGAAAGGTTGAGGGAACCCTACTGGCATCTCGAATCTGTCATCACACTGAGGGCTCTTAGCTTATTTACTCTCAATTGAGGGGGCAGTGGGGCTCTAGGGTCTTATCATCCCAGGTGCAAAAAGAGCATTGTTCCCGTCACTAAGGGTGGCTTAGTTTATAATTGAAAAGGAGGCCTCCATTGATTCAGAGGCTTCTAGAGCATTTGACTGTGCTATCGAGACTACATGCCCTGAAGGAAACATTAAGCGTGGGCATGGATGCCAGAAAATAAGGGCCTTCCGCTTTGTTGATTAGAATACTGTGGGGCATGGGTGTCTGCTTTTTATGCTGTCCCACCCCCTGGTCAGACTGCCCTGCCCTTGGGGTGTGGCCAGCGAACCCCACCCTGGAGGATCAGCAGAAAGGTAGGGCCTTAGTTTCCGTGGATGCCTGAGGTAACCTGATTATTTTGTGCTCACATAGGATGTCATTATCGTGGTCGCCCGATCAACACAGCTCCCAGCAGCACTGAGGAAAGTAACATTTTTGGACCCACAATGACGTCTGTTAGTCCTTTCTGATCTGATCCAATGTTTAGGGAGAGGGGTAAGGGGATGCTGGTTGTCTTCATCATCAGAGGTGAACTACTGAGGGTTAAGTCACTGGGATAATTATTGCCCAGGTAGCCGGGTCTGGTAGCTCAGTGGACTAAAGCAGCCACTGCAGGGGCTTGTGTTTGACCTCATGGTCACAGGTTCAAGTCCCGGATGGTCCACTTAGCCTTTCAAACATCTGAGGTCGATAAAATACCAGTACCATTGAGTTGGGTAACAATAAACATCTGTTATTCAGCGCCAGGATATCTACGGGTAATTGTGCGCTTTACAAATATACATGTTATGTTACCTGTTTTCATTTACTGGGTGGGGTCTATTTTACTGTGTATTTTGGCTCTGTGGTTATGTGAGTGCACTACCTCCCCACACTGTCCCCCCTCCCTGCCAGAGTTGTGGTCCCGGTCCCTCTCTGTGATTGCTGCTGCCACGTGCTCACCCAATTACCTAATTCCTGCTTTGGTTGTGTGGTGAACGGCGGACCTCCCTGCAAATGAGTGTATGATATGTTCTGATTACACTGTTCTTGGTACTGAGGAGGGACATTAACCATATCCAGTTGTGTGGGATTTTGTTGCAGCTGCCACTTATTCTCTAACCTCTGCTGCTTTTGCTGCTCATCGTTTGCCTTCTTCCAGCATGCCTCTACCCAGTGACCCCGCCTATGGCAATAGAAGCACTCTCTAAAGTCTAGTTGCGGCCATCTTCCCTGGCCTCTACTACCATAAACGGGTTGTGTTCACGGACTGTCTGTTTGGAACTTCCTAAGGTTTTGTGGTGGAGCCTCTATTATGACTGGTGCAATCTGCAAGTCTGCGGCAATCACTGCTCCCTCAAGGGCAGTCTTTTTCAACTTATGCTGCACTAATTTTGTTGTGTCTCTTTGGGTCTGTTCCTGCTTCTCTCTACCCTTTTCATGCTTTTTCTTATGGTAGTGGAGTATATGAGCTTGTATTTCCTGGCAGGGTTTGGTGTTTAAACCAACTACACTTTCCAGCCCACTCTGTATCTCAGTGGGTAACCATGTCTTCAAAATATTACAGAAAAAAGTGACTTATGGGCCCATGTTGGCCCATAGTTGTCCGGTTTCCTTTCCCCATCTTTCCCTCATTCCGTTTGGGAAATCATGTATGCTTTTCTCTGGTTTTCTGACCTATGCCATTAGCCCTCCTGGGCAGTCAGAGAATATTTCTCTCAGGGAGGTCCCTATCCGGTGCCTGTGTGTATTAATTGTGGCCCTTTCATGCTTGCTTTTGGTGAATGCTGGAAATCGAGCTTGGGTGAACACTGTGTTTGTCTGCTCCCCAATTAGGCTGCTTAGCAGCTCTTAATATCACCTATCATTAGGTTAATACCTGCGGTGTTTTTCTCTAAGCGTGTAATCCATTTCCCTGCCCCATCCAGCAATGACAGTAACTTTGCACTCATCAGCAGTAACGGGTACATTCTCATTCTGGGTGACTCTACGGGTTTCTCCACAAAATAGCACTCCCATCTTGTGAGGCAATGCTGTATGTAGAGGAAGTGCAAACTGGGGTTTTCTCCTTCATGCCTGATGCAATTCTCCACTACTGCTTTGACCTCTGGTTCAAATGATCCTTCCCTCGGCCAGAGACTGTCATATTGGTCCCTCTCCTCAGTCCAACCTGCTTATATGTCACAAAATGGGTATGCAAATGTTTTGGCTCCCTTTTTAGCTATTATCTCCCTCAGGGTCTGTTTATCTTTGTCATGCACCTGTGTGGGGCAGCCCATCTCCTCATTGTTGCTTCCCTCGTGTGTATGCACAGGTGCAATTTTGTTTTGTTTTTCCTGCGTTTTCCTATATCAGCCTCACATTACTTGAGATCAGAGAAATACACTGCATATGCATTCCTATACAACTATATGCCTTGGATGTAGAAGAGTGACAGGAAAAACCACCCGGGGAGATTAGACCTGTGCGTAATGTGTGGTACTGCCAGGGTGCCACTCATGACTCTAGGCTAGTGGTCCCCTTTGCCAGCCCCTTTTTTCCCTGCTTCTCCACCATGCTTTGTAGCTCCATGTAGTTGGGGCAATGTTCTCCACTAACCACACAAAACAGGTCATTAGTTAGCAGCAGTGTAAAAGTGGTTGTTCCTGTGCCATCTTCAAGAATTGAGGCATTCACCTCCATCTTGCTGCAGACAGGTTATTAAGTGCCCGCCACATAGCTGAGGATCGAGGGGTCCAAATTTCATGCTAGAGTGCTGAAGGAGGTAGAACAGATTGGGGAAGGAGTCCTCCAGCATTACCTTAAGCTTTATGTGGGGAGCACATGAGCAGCTGGTGAAGAATGTCATGTGTGAGATGTATGTGTATGGGTGAAAGCACATATGTCTGCTGTTCGTTAAGTGAGTGACATGAGTTTTCCACTTTGCTGAGGATGTGAAGATGCAGAGTATATAGCTATCTATAGTGGTCAATTGGGCTGTTGACCAAAATGTCTTCTTCCTCCTCAGTGGCAGTCACCTTCCTCTTGAGGGTGTGGTCTGCATCTTGGGGGCTGTTGAAAGTTTCTGACTCCATTGCACCATACAGCACAAGAGCAAGACAGCAGAGCTCACAAAGGACCAGCATTTATGTGCTTTAAAGTGTCAATTATGCTTGGTGTGTATGACTGTGGTCAGGTGTTAGTTTATTTCTTCTTAGTATATGGAATTTATGTCTATAAGCATCATCATTGGAGAAATGCATCTACACATTTTAAGTGGGGTTAGACCTAAAATAAAATTCAGTGCTTCTAACAGCAACATTACAGTAGTATTTGTAGGCATATGTTCCCTCTTCCCCTCTTTACGTGGTGCATAGAGACTGCAGACATGTATGCCCACTATTAGACAGAGTTTTATTACTTTTTTGGTGAGCTGCATCCAAGCAGAAGATTATGCATGATAATGGATGCACTACTACACTTGTGCAGTTCTCCGCCTTATGAATTAGGCTCCCTGTGTTATGTTGTGAAAGCAGATTTCAAAACCAATAATTCTGTGCATTTAATTAGCGTAAAAAGAAACTAATGTAATGTTTCTAGTGTTAAATATATCATCATTCTTATGTTGATATGAGTGGACCTAATTGAACATCAATTGCACTTTCAAAAGCATGTGAAGTGGAAAGTTTAATTGAAGTATAAAAAGTGATAGATGAAATTCTTGAATTAAGCCACAGGTAATTACTTGGGCCACACTGCTTAAATAAGGAAAAAAATAAAGGGGTATATGTACAAGAACTGCAGCTATCTACTAGCGTTAGCGGCAGTTTTCTTAAAGCAGCCTATCACCAAAACTATCACCATGTTAGCGATGTATTTACAATACATTGCTACATGGTGATTGTAACAGCTAGCCGGAGTGAAAACTGCCGCTATCCCTAGCGTCAAGGTGATAAAAATGTTGACGTTAGTGACAGAAAAGTGAAAAATGGCCCATTAGCGGCATAAAAAATCATGCTAGTCAGCCCAATATGGCTTTTTTTGCCTCTAGAAGCAAAAATAGCTTATAAGTCCACCTCTAATGAAAAATAGGAAATAAAACCAATAGAATGCAGAATGGAGCAGCCAGGTCCAAGTGCAGCACAGATCAACAACCCCCACAAACCCCCAACATCCAGGTTGACCATCCAGAGTCCCAGGGGAAGAGGAAATGCAGATTCAGGATAAAGTTATGAAATGAGGCGCATCGCTGGGAAAAACCAGTGATGGATCACTTTTCATAGCGCCCTCCTTTCAATACCAAGGCAGCCCTTACCTGGTGTTGAAGTCTGGCAGGTCGCATGGAGACACGTTGTGAACCTGTGTGAGAAGACTGCCAGGTGCCCTTTGGAGCTGTGAACAGTAGAGGCGCTACTGCCCACCAACACAGGGAGGTCTGCGCCGCATACCAGGCTCCACCACTAAGGGGGCCCTGTTGCATTACCTGCATCGGGAGGTTCCCCAGCGGACTTGGCGGTGACTGCTGTACCCAGGCTTGTGAAAAACTGCTTGGCTGAGGCTCCAGCCTGCTGAGTCACAAATTTGGAGAGAGTGCAGCGCATTGAGCCCCCGTGTCAATGTCCAGGTGAGGAGAAGGTAGGACATGAAGTGGAGGAGGACCGGGGGCGAGTAGGGCCCAGGCCTAGTGCCTGTGGGTGATGCACACCGTGCCCTGAGCAAACCCCACACTACGGCTGACCTACATCACTGAGGGCACTGCACATGACTAGTGGGGGACTCCACTAACTGGCTCAAGTCACTGAGATCAGCCATTGGTGGCAGTGGGTTCCAGAGGCACGGGTGCTGGTTCTGGCCCAGGCTCTTAGGTATGCAGCTTGGAACACAGAATCTGGTTGTCACTGTTAAATCGGGATAGGCAACCGGGTGGTGCTGCCTTTCCTTGCCCCCTGTTAGTTTGCTTTTGGGTATATGAGGGAACTAACCCTTAGTGGACTTCCTCTTCCCACCGCACCGCACTGCTCTGTCTTGTTGCTGCTGCTGCTGTCTCCATCTGCTGCTGCTCGCTCCTCTGACGTCAGGTCAGGTGTTTGAGTCCCTTCTCTACCCACAGGCTCCTGCCTGTGCCTCATCCCTGCTGGTCCAGTGGTAGAGCATCACTGCTCTGCAGCTTGACTGCCCTCCTGTCCCTCCTTTCTGCTGTTACTGTTTATCTTTCTGCTCTTCTGGGTTGCTTTTCTACATTTGTCTAATTTTGTAATTTTTGATTAGTTTGGCTTTGTTTTTCCTGTGCTTTTTTGCAGTTCCTTTTACCCTATCCTCTCCCTCATTACCGCTACAATCCGCTATGTCCCCACCCCCTTCAGTTTCCTTACCCGTGTTTGCCAGCTGTCCAGCCCCCCTGCAGCACTACTTTATTGGCGGACGCAGTGCGGCCATGCGCAGGGGGCATGCCACTGGTATGCTGAAGGCAAGCTAAAGGCAAGATCAACTGCTTACATCTGCCCCTGTACCATGTCCATCACCAGGGACCCTACCTCTCGGACACTCCACCGCTACGACTCCAGAACCCTCCTCACCCTCAACCCTGGATTCCACGCCGCCTGCCATCTAGCATCACAGAAGATTACCCTTGCACCCTGTGCCTGCCAAAACTGCAAACGCACCTCCTGCCACATCAGCACCTCTTGCTGTCCAGCTGACCAACAGCACACCCGACTGGCTCAACTGCATCCTCCTCAATTTGCGGTCCCTCCACAAATACGCCACAGGAATCTGGGACCTCCTCGATGCCACCTCTTCTGACATTGCCTTCTTCACAGAAACCTGGAACAACTTCTGTTCTGGACTGGATATTGCCATTGCCATCCCCGACAGCTACAAAATCACCTCCAAGGACCACCCCGACCGTCCAGGAGGAGCCATTGGCATTGTCTAAAAAAGCACACTCTGACTGACCACGCACTCAATGACCCAACAGCAAACATGGAACACCTCCACTTCCAAATCTGGACCAACCTCAACACCACCCTCTGTGGCATGCTCATCTACAGACCCTCCGGGCCATGGATCCCAGTTCACCTATGCCATTGTAGACCTGATCGCACCCATGGCTCTCCTATCTACTGACTACGTTCTACTCGGAGACCTCAAGTTCCACCTTGACAACCCCAGTGAAAAGACCACCACCCCCCTCCTGGAGAACTATCGCAATCATTGGACTGAAGCAGCAAGTCACCTCACCAATCCACATAGCCGGAGACATGCGTTAGCCCATCTTCTCCACCAGCGAGAACTTCTACTACAGCCACACCACAGAACTGTCCTGGACCGACCATCATTGTATACATTATGCCTTCACCACGCCCACCGTACACCACCGCAATCATTGCCACCCCGTCGCAGCTGGATCATGGCCACCGAAGAACTTCTCATCAACTCCCTCAGCCCCACCACTCCGCTGAAGCTCACAGACGCCAACAGCGCAGTGCGCAGCCTCTCAAGAAAAGACTAGGCAAATAGCACTCTAAGAAGGCCAACTGATTCACTTCCACCCTCCACTAGTCCAGATGCACCTGCAGGCGTCTCAAAAAGAGTTGGAGCTACAACAGTACCCCTGAAATTCATGCAACCTTCAAATCTGCCATCAAAGCACACCACAAAGAGGAAAAGGAAAAACCCATGAATGATAGGTTTTGTGCAGGGAGGTGTCCCTTCCTGCACATCTTCAATCAACTCCGCAATACCATGACGTAAGGGTGCCTGCATTGGTGCATGACAGCCATTGTGCGTCAATGTAGGGGAAAAATACAACGGGGCTCATTCATAAGCCCCTTGAGCCCCTTCCGACAGGTTAAAGCTGCTGGTGCGTCATTTTCTTGACGTTCTTGCCGTGTAATTTTGCACCATGTTGCACCGTATTTACAAAGTGACACATCTAGGCATATGCGTGATCTTGTAAAGCCCTGTGCCACATCAGACCTGCGTAAGGTATGATGTATCCAGGGTGGGCTTTCCCACGCAACAAAGCCTCATAGGAGTGGTGCAGCGAAATCCATTCGAATTTAATGCAACAATTCTAGGATGCCACCGGTCAGAACCTTACACCTGCCTCAGGCAGGTGTAAGGGTGACGCAGTACCATAGGGATATGCTGGCCCAATGCATTACTGAAGTTGCATCATACATGTGACACAACTCCAGCAATGCGTGACTTTAGCGCTGACAGATCTGAAAGAGTTCCAGATGTATCTGTCATTAATTGTGCCATGGAGCACTATACAGTAAATACAGCGTATCCACGGTGTTGCAAGAAGGGGGCAGTGAAAAGTGTTGCAACGCTGCTTTATCATAGTGATGCAACACTTTTCATGAATGAGGCCCAGGAACACGCCCTATCTTGATAGTGCGTATTCCTGCCCTTTTTGTTTTGTTGCGGGGCAGCACAGCAACATTCCTTACAGCGCTGTCCAGCACCAAAACCTCTGAAATGAGGCCCCAAGTGATTGCACCAATTTTAAAACCAGCTGTTTTCTGGTCTTAAAATGTTTTCTTCTAATTGGACTTAGCAGCAGTTTTGAGGGGTTATTGCTGGGTGGAAATTTCATTTTAAATATTGCGAAGTGGCGTTAGCTGCAGTTTTTGCACGGGAACGCCTACCTTGCATCTAATTTTCGTTAAGTCCCGCTAACAGAAGTGGTGATCTTGAAAATTAACGTTTACGCTGGAAAAGTGCAGCTATCTGCAGTTAGCGGCACTTTGTAAATAAGGCAATAACAAAAGCCGCCGTAACGTCAAAAAATGTATGCTGCGGCGGCGTTAAGTTCTTGTAAATATGCCCCTATTTTCTTAGAGATTTAACCTTACATCGTTACTTACAAGTTCCATGTTAGCCTGTTTACCAATTTGAACTTAGAATATTATTTCATGTTTCTTCTTCCTACTAAATGAAGCAGTCTTTATGACAGAATGCTCATTGACAAATTATTTTCCCTTTGCTAAATTGTACTCAGCTCTGGCTATTGACTAGATTAGGGTTCAGCTTCCACTTCCATTTTGAGTATTTTAAATTGATTGACTAAACATAAATCTTTTTGTCTTCTGTGCTTATTTCTTAAAATGTTATAAACTTTCATAGTTTGTACTTTGAACCTTGTGGTATGTGAATTTCCCTGTGAGGATTTACTATGGGAATTCTCTGGGTTTACAGGAAATAGTGTATTTTTGCTTAACCCCTTCACTGCTCATGACAGAACCATTCCGTCATGTGCACAGGTGCACAAAATCCTTCTGCAGCAGACAGCAGAGGGTTTTCCTTTTTTTCCTTTTTGCCTCAGGAGGTGGCGAAAAGCTTCCCCAACCTCCAAAGGCTTCTTTTTTTCAATGTAATGACGATTGTGCGCATGGCGTGCTGAAGTCATTACATTGAAAATGATACTGAAACAGTTTCAGATTCATTGTTTTGGTGCTCGTGGGACTATCTCAGCCCCCGAGAAGCGAATTACATGGGAGGGTTATCGTTGGAAAGGGGAGAATCTCCCCTTTCCAATGGCCCCCTTCCCTAGTGGATCCCTACCTGGGCATTGCCCCAGGAAGGTGATTCCCAAGCAGGGATCCACCCACTAGGTACCAGGGAGGGGGGAGCGGCCCCTTGGGCAAGGGCCTTTGCTGCCCCCTTAACAAAAGTGGCATAGTCATCCTTCCTGCCCCCGACCCAGAGGGCAGAAATCACCCTAACATCAGGGATGTGTTAGCGAAACCCATGTGGCGATCTTCGGAGAATCAGAGTCCTGAGACCTGCCACACAGGGACCTAGACTAGTAGTCTCAATGTGAATGTGGACCTGACTTCGAACTGGTACCACTGATCCATTCCATACCAGTAAATGTATGGCCTTTCATTCATTTAATACATTTTTCTATATACATTTTTCACATTGTTGAGCAGAGTGACAAACCACATGGTCCTGAGGAATACCAAGAACCATTGAGGTCTAACAAGGCAGAAACATGTTGACCAGATACTAATAGGGACCATCTATATCCCTATTCTCACTTAGCTGTTTTTAATCTATCCACTGGGGAAACTAATAAAGGATTGACTTTGTCATCAAGGAGATGGTTTTAAATCACTTTTCTCGTTTTTATGCAGTCTTCCCCTCACTCTACCTCCATTGGATAACTTAAAATGCCTCACGCAACTCTCCTGTGAGAGAGTTGTAGTCCACACTGGGTGCCTTGAGGTCCCAGTGTGCAAGAGGGAACCCAATGATGAAGCATATCACCTTCAGGTGAGTGAGGGTTCTAGTCTCAACACTTGTGTGCGTCTGTCCCCTCACCTACACAGAGAATAATTTTTTTATAGCGTAGATACACCATCCAGTTACCCTTATGTGAGTACTGATTATAAGGAGTGGTACCGTGGATGGTAATTTCTCCATAGAGACCCTTATAGTGAGAATATGTTATTTTTTTGAGGTCAGGGGTGGGGGCTGCCCAGAGTGGGCAAGCCAAATCCCGCACCCTTCCCCCCCAAAAAAGGCAAAAGTACATTTGCCCCCGGGAGTCAGATGGGGCAATAACCCCTGATCTGCCCCCACCTGGAGGTCATAAAGCCCACTAGGCACCAGGGATTAGTTTTTTTTATTATACCTAGGGGTGAGGTCTGCCCAGAATGGGTATGCCAAAGACCTTACCCCAAAAGATTTGCCACAGACTTTCTTGGGGGGCAGAAAGCCCATTAGGCACCAGGGATTATTATAATTTTTTATACGTATGGGTGGGGGTAGAAACCCACTGCGCAGCAGGGATTATTGTTTTTAAAGTCCAGGGGTGGGGGATGCCAGAATGGGCATGTCAAAGCCCTCACCCTCCCCCCCCCCAAAATTGCCACAGTCTTTCTTCCCCCCAGAAGGCAGCTGGGGGAAGTAACCCCTGATCTGACACTCAGGGGGGCAGAAAGCTCACTAGGCACCAGGAATACATTTTTTTTTAATACGTAGGGGTGGGGGCTGGCCAGAAGGGGAATGCCGATACACCCACCCCCCAAATAAAATGCCACAGACTTTCTGCCCCCACCAGGAGGCAGATGGGGGAGTTGCCCTGATCTGACATCCCATGGGGAGAGAGATCCCACTAAGCCCCAGAGATTACACTGGCTTTTTTAGACATAGGGGTGGGGGCTGACCAGAATGGGCATACCAATGCCCCCACCTCCCCAAACAAATATCCACAGTCTTTCTGTCCCCCTTGGGGGCATATCGGGGCAATAGCCCCTGATCTGCAGAAAGCCCACTAGGTACTGACCTTTTTTTCGCAGTGTGCCTAGCTGTGGATTTTAGGTCCTAGTACAGCCGGGACCTAGGGAAATCTAGCAAACCTATACATTTTTGAAAACTAGAAACCCTGGAGAATTCAGGATGGGGTGATTTGTGTGGCTCTCGCCAGGTTCTGTTACCCAGAATTCCTTGTAAACCTCAAACATTGTTAAAAAAAAATTCTTTTCCTCACATTTTGGTGATGGAAAGTTATGGAATCTGCATGGATCCACAAACTTCTACCCACCCAGCATTTCCTAACGTCTTCTGATAAAAATGATGCCTCACTTGTGTGGGTAGGCATAGTAGCCACGACAGGAAATGGTCCAAAACGCAACATGGACACATCACATTTTTCCAGTGAAAACTGACCCTTTTTTCCTAATGTGCCTAGCTGTGGATTTTGGACCCTAGCTCTGCCGGAACTTAAGGAAACCTAGCAAACCTATACATTTTTGGAAAGTTAGACACCCAGGCAACTCAAGGTTATGGCAACTTGTGTGGCTCTCACCAGGTTCTGTTACCCAGAATACCATGCAAACCTCAAACTTTGTAAAAAAAAAACTAGAACATTTTGCTCACATTTCTGTGATGGAAAGTTATGGAATCTGTGTGGATCCACTAACTTCCACCCACGCAGCATTCCTCAAAGTCTCCAGATAAAAATGGTATCTCACTTGTGTGGGAAGGCCTAGTGCCCGTGATAGGAAATGGCACCAAATGTACTGTGGAGATTTCAAAATTATCCATTACAAAAACACTTGGTTTTGCAAGGGGAGCACATGCCTTTTTGGTCCTGGGCTCGGCAGCCATCTAGGGAAACCTACCAAACCCAGATATTTCTGAAAACTAGATACCCGAGAGAGTAATTCACATGCTTGTAGGACTACACACAATTGCAAATAACCACTGCTTCTAAACTCTATATTTGATTCCCATTTCGTAAATATATAGGTTTCCTTGGTATCTATTTTTCACTCTTTTTCTTTTACCAAATTAATTGCTATAAGCCAGGTGCACCAGAATGGCCAAGCAGATGTAACATTATATTGCTTTAAAAAATGTGTCACACTTAGAAGAAGTTACAGGTGAAAACATTGGCCCAAATGGCTGTTTTTTTCAACTCAATTTCAACATGTTTTATTTTCAACTATTAGTTTCTATAAAAAAACCTTAAAGGATCTACACAAATGATACCTTGCTGAATTCAGGCTTCTTTCTACTTTTCATGAATGTACAGCTTTTTGGGATCAATTATTGCTTTCACACCCATTTTTACCACTAACTGGAAGTAGGTTAAAAGCACAAAAAATAGCAAAAATAAGCTATGTCCAAGTAAAATGGCAAAACTCTGTGGAAAACGTTGGTTATCTGACAAAAGTCTGCCTGAAAGCTGAAAAGATGGTGATTTCAGCACCACAAACCCTTTGCTGATACCATTTGCAGGGAAAAAAACAGACACTTTCTCCTGCAGCACTTTTTAAACATAAATAAAAATTAGCTGTAACTTGGCTTATTTCTGGGTCCCCTCCAGGGAAGGGGTTAAGGCTCTTGGCTTTAAATACTCACATATAGCCCCAATCCCTCAATAGGCCCTTTTAATGACGAAAAGAGCCAATATGCTGATTTGCACTGGAAATATCCTGTTAAGTTGTGTACACATTGTATGTAAGGCAGTCAGATTGATGTAAGATATATAGGATAATGAACTACACAACAAAGACACAGGTGTAGGTTTGAAAACCTTTAATTGACATGGATCCAACAGCAGCACTCATTTCCATGCAGCTCCGCCACAATTGATTTGGAACTCACAGTGAGGTTTAAACAACACAGCAGGTGGAACACATTAATCATGGAATACTGCAGTGTGTTCCCTGATTCCACAGTAAACTATAAAAAATGAACAGGTGCTGAGCTGTGTAGAATCTGTAGAGCTCACTGACACTACAAGCTATCCCACAGCAGACATACATATTTTGTGTGTGCCACAATGATACCAGAAGAGTCCCCATTTCATATGTTAATTCATATGTACAGGGCCTAAACTTTTCTTAGGAGCCTGCCACCACAATTTTTGAATACTTTGGATGCTAACTTTTAGGATTAAATGGTGCTGCTTTCTTTCACCGTCTTTCACCTACTGTCTCAGTCTTGCAGGTCCCTTTTCATTCCTGCTTTCTCCCTTTGCCACAGTTTCTCTGTCTTTAGCTTTAACTTCCTCTCTCCCCTTTCTGCCCTTCTCTCTCCTGTCCTGAATCAATGACAAATGATGAAAAATAAATCCCAGTCTCCAGAAGACGATGCCTATGCCCCCCATCTGCAATTACCTGGACACATTAATATCGGGAGCTAAGTAGGAGTGATTCATGGAGGATTTGTGTGTTCTGCTCTCTGATATCAATATCTCCAAGCCCAAGTACCTAATGGTCTCCTTGACATTTACACAGTGTAGCACATAAGCTGAGATTAGGGCTCACATTTGGTGTGCCTTCCAAGTCACAAGATCGAGTGCCAACAGAGCCAATTCAGCCTCACATCCTTCTGAGGTTAATAAATTGAGTATTATTAAACTGCGTAAACTTAGCGGGTGTTATTTAGTAGCAATTAGAAATGGCGGCACATGTGATATTGTCTTAATTACTTACTAGTAATTTCATTAGTCTGAGTCCTCTTCCCTCGCTTTCTGCCATTACAGTGAGGCCTCCTACCTTCCCAGGCACAAATCCAACAAACTCCAACAGAATACAGAGCGCTCCCCCACCACACCTCCTTTTAGTTACCTACTCCAACCAACAAATGTTCAAAGTCAAAGTCAAAAGTGCTTTATTCGATTTTTGGCACATATAAAAATCATAAAAGCATACATATCCATTTATACAATTAACCAATAATTTTTGTTTTCAGTAATCTAACCACCGTTATAAAAACATTGGCAGGATTTCTATTAAAATATAAAAACGGTTAAAAATCACTTATACAGTACATTGTTTGTTAAAAATTGTGATATTAATAGACCAAGATTGTAGTACTAACATTAGATTGGACCCTCATATTTACATTCCAGATAGATGGCATTCTTTTGAAAACGGTAATTACATAGACGCCCTATTGTTGCTGACAAGGGAATCTAAATCAAGTTGTTTCCTACACTTAATTATTTTCTTTAAAAATGAGGCAACATTTATTATTAAACATTCGTTGTCAAGAAATTGAAGGGCAATATAGGCAGGGCGGCATTGTCGAAGACCCCATATTTTTAAAATCGGTTTTATCCACTTTTTCCTTAATTCATTATAGAATTTACAAAACAGGATGATATGCATTGTTGATTGTGAAGATACATTGTCACACGGACATATTGATAGATTATTAGACCAGTCATTGACCATTGGAAAGCTCACCAATCTATGAAAAATATTCAGCCTAAAACGAGTAAGGACAAATCTGTCAAATCCCTTTATGGTGTTTTGAAGATATGGTTGCATGCTAAGAGAAGAAGTTATCATTAGATTAGATTGGACTGTAGATTTTATCGCCTCATTCGCAAATCTTAGATTCTCCATATGCTGCATACACTGTTTTTTAAATTCTTTTCCTGGGATGGAACAGATTGTCTCAGGATTGTGAAAATATTCTGGTTTTCCTAGGTCGGTCATGAAGTCCCTTGTATATCTTATCCATTCTATCTCTAAGGTATGTTCTAATTTCAAGGTGTCCTGCAGAACCATCTGGTTAAATTTATTATTATGTGACTTCCAGATCCGGTGTCACAGAACTGCTGGTTGGATTTTTATAATATCTGAGATGTAGGGGATTCCTAACTCTGCATAACAAATGTAGGTAGATGTGGTTCTAGGCACAGCTAATAAATATCTAAGGAACGCGTTCTCTACTTTCTGTATCTCTGAGACGTTTCGATGCCCCCACATCCCTGCCCCATATAATGCTACACTTGTACATTTGGCCTTATAAATCTTAATTAATTCAATAGGGGGCCTCTTGCTTAGTTTTTGTGAAAAATTAACAAGGGCTGTCGTGGTTCTCATAAATAAGAGCTTCATGGTATTAATAGCTTGTCCCCAAGAACCCTTCTCATCTATTAATATCCCTAAATAGGGATAGGTAGAGGTATTTGCCAACTTCCTCCCGTTTAAAAAAATGTCCTTCTGTTTCTTGCCGCCTCTGCCACAATTCATAACGTATTTTTTTGTGATATTTATATGTAGATCAATATTTTTCATAAAAACGTTATACGATTCTAAAGCCCTTTGTAGTGCCAATGAGGTCCTGGCCATTATAACAGCATCATCCGCGCAGAGTAATACGGGTATCAGTCTTTTTTCCAGTTTGGGTAGGTCCAATTGGGGTAGATCCTGGCACCCCTCTAACATTGCCTTTTCTAGGCCGTTTGTATATAACGTAAAAAGAAAGGGTGCCAAGACGCACCCCTGTCTTACGCCTCTTCTCACCTGAAATGATGTTGTACATTCACCTTTGGACCCATAGCGCACACATGCTTTAGCGTTAGTGTATAGGGCTTTCAAAAAGTTGATTAAAGATGCCTCCACCCCCATTTTCATTAGAATGCATCACAATTTCTCATGGGAAACACAATCAAAGGTGGCGGAGAGGTCGACAAACGCCAGATGTAATTTCCCCCTCCTAGCCTTCGTGTATTTACCCATTAGTATGGCCAAGTTGAGCCCTTGATCAGTTGTACTCAACCCTTCCCTAAAACCGAACTGTAAGTCCGAGAGTATATTCTTCTCCTCCGCCCATTTTTGTAGGCGATTTAACAGTATCCTTTCTGCTACCTTCCCCAACGAATCCAATAAGGAAATTGGTCTACAGCAAGAAGGATCCTGCCTGTCTCCTTTTTTGTAGATTGGAACCATAATAGACTCCGACCAGGTTTCAATTAATCCCCTCGTGGAGGCAGCGTTAAGGACACAAGTTAATAGTGGAGCCCAAAGGTCAGGATTGTGCTTATATATGTCAACCGCAACCCTATCAGGTCCGGGGCTTTGCTTCCTTTGCTTTCATTCAATGCTGTTTGTACTTCTTTTAGGGAGAAGAGTACATCTATATGGTAGTTCACCGAATCATTGGGCGAAGGAGGTATTGAGTCTTGTCTACTTGTGGTCACCTCCACTTGTCCAAAAATTTTAGAAAAATGACTCACCCATTGATTTTCATCAATAATAATCACCATTGAGGGTTTACCTTCAGGACTAAAAAAGGGGCTCTAACTACTCTCCAGAATGCCCTACTATCTTTTAAAATGCTAGCCCTATGCATGTCTTCCCAGAGAGAGTTTTTAATCTCCCTTTTCCGTGATTTTATCGCCTGATTGTATACTAACCTAGCACGTTGTATTTCTGTCCTATCTTTTTCGCTATTATGTATTGCTTTTTTAAGTGCACGATGGGCTTTTGTGGAGTCGGTGTTAAACCACCCTACTTTCTTAATGACTCCCCTTTAACTCTACCTTCAGGCTATTTTTTATTGTTGTAGTGATATGTTTAAAATTTTCTAAGACCATCTCCTGTGACGTGTTTTCATTTAGACAATTCATTATTGGAACCAGTGCCTTGCCGACCACTAGTTTTGTTATGATATCAGATTCAACACCTTTCCACTTCAGTGAATATCCATTTGTTCTATCAATCTCCAAATTATTACATATATGAGACAAATCTTTTTTAGAGTGTTGTTTAGAGTTTTTGAATTATATTGTCACTGTTTGTGGGAAGTGATCGCTGATAGCTGTCTTGTGCACTTTAAATCCTATTACACTTTGTGAGAGATGGTTCGAGACTAAAATAAAATCTATAATAGAACTCAAACCTCTCCCATTAAATGTTTGCGAAAAAGGAATAGGTGGGGAAACTAATGTATTAGCGAAACCCAGGTCCAACATAAACATTTCTCATTTAGAACATTACCATAAGCATTGTGCGGAAAGTGATTTAAATTGTGAGTTTCCTCGTCCATCAAACCACATGTCAGATCATTACTATGTGGACATATATTGGTATTAAAATCTCCGCCCCATACAATCTGGGTAGTCCCTGAGTTTGGAGTCTGTGTTTTTTGCAATGCATATCTTAGATGGTTCATTGTATCTTCCACCTTTTCCTTAACAATGTTATTATAGACATTTGTTATGATTATAAGATTATTGCTATCCTTAGTTAGTGTTACAATTTCATAATTTGGTTCAGACGTTACAAACGAGATTCTTTTTATTGGCAACATATTTGAAATATATATGCATAAACCACCCTTTGGTCTCCCAAAATTTGACTGGGTGGCTGGAGTATGATAGGTTTTGAAGCCATCTATATGTATTTCTGTCAAAGCCCACGTCTCCTGAAGACAGAGAATGTCAGTTTTCCTTAAAAATTCTAAGAAGAGGTCGTTATACAGTTTAGAAGTTAGGCCTGCTATATTCCAAAATGTAATCTTTACCTTCCCATCATTGTTTGGATGTAATTTCTGTGAGGGAGCCTCAATTTCAGGTAAGCTAGGCTTGTTTGATATTTAATTTGATTCCTCATTGCTGTTATGTAATAGGCTGTTATCAGATTGATCTATTGTATTTAACCTCCTTCCTTGGATAGTATTACCTTGACATTCTTGTGGTTCCTCTAAACCAGTTGTCGCCGTATGATACAGTCAATCCAATTCCTCAAGGGGGGAAAGTGTTCTAAATCGGTTACTTACTGGTACATTATACATAGGCCATGACACTCCCTCATGCTGATTTAATTTCTCTATCTCGGGAGGTGGGCGATAGAAATAACCCAGGGGTAAAATATTTATCCCTCCCTCGATCGTGTTACTTCCCCCTTTCCCCAGGATCCTTTCCACTAATTGTGTTGAACGAAATGTTAGTACCATGCAGTCACCTGCAAGGGATTTCCTGGCTTTACCTACCCAACCTATTCTACGTGCCATTTTGAATTCCTCAAACAATCTGGTTGTGAGGCCCACTTTTTTGCTTAACCAGTGCAGTGACTTATTTCTAAGTGTTTCACATGTCTCATTGTCATACGACCCTAACTGCGGTACATTGGCAAGAATGACTGTGAAAGAAGTACAAGCTGGTGGTAGATCCAAATGGGTCGATTTTTGCAGATGGAAATGATCAGATTGCGCGATTTTTGATGTGGTCTGAGATAAGGTTTTTTCGCTTACATTTTGAGGTAAAGCTAGTGTCATTGCAGTTAGTGGTTTAGGATAATCTCTATTTGGGTTGCTTTGTAAATCTCCAACCCGATCTACTCGCTGTTGGCATCTTCCTAAATCCCTATAATTACTCACTTCAATGTTGTCATGTTGTGTTTTCAGTTGTGGTCTAGCCTCTATTTCTTTCTTTGCTAAAAAAATTTCTAGCCGTGTCTCTACCTGCGTTAATCTGTCTCCAATGTTCGCAAATGCACCTTTTAAATATAGATCTGAATTTTTTATGGCTATAGCTAGATTTTCCACCCCATCGTCCTTTTTAGACTGGTTTTGGGTATTCCCTGTTGTATCTGATGTAAAAAGTGTTGCCTGATTTTCTGTTCCAAGTTGCTTTACGGGTGTACCTTTTCCTATTACATTTTCTATGCTCACTGTTGTTTTTCCGGTTACTACCTTACCACTTCTTCCCATAGGTTTTTTAGCTGTCTTTTTTTTCCTTGTTTTTGGGGGAGGTGTAGTTAGCTCAGGAGCACTGTTTATTGTTTCATCTATTGCCCCTTGGATACAGCCATTCACGGGTATGCGCAGCGTATGGAGTGCAGACTTTCCTGACCAGATTGCCGTTAAACTACTTGGCCCAGAAGACCTTGGGGGCAGTGTCACCATCAGCAGCCCCTCCCTCCCTCCGGCGGCGGACTTCAAAAGAACTCGCGCCTCCCGCTTCGCGGGACACGCAGCGTATGGAGTGCAGACTTTCCTGACCAGATTGCCGTTAAACTACTTGGCCCAGAAGACCTTGGGGGCAGTGTCACCATCAGCAGCCCCTCCCTCCCTCCGGCAGCGGACTTCAAAAGAACTCGCGCCTCCCGCTTCGTGGGACGCGCAGCATATGGAGTGCAGACTTTCCTGACCAGATTGCCGTTAAACTACTTGGCCCAGAAGACCTTGGGGGCAGTGTCACCATCAGCAGCCCCTCCCTCCCTCCGGCGGTGGACTTCAAAAGAACTCGCGCCTCCCGCTTCGCGGGACGCGCAGCGTATGGAGTGCAGACTTTCCTGACCAGATTGCCGTTAAACTACTTGGCCCAGAAGACCTTGGGCGGAGTGTCACCATCAACAGCCCCTCCCTCCCTCCGGCGGCGGACTTCAAAAGAACTTGCGCCTCCCACTTCGCGGGACGCGCAGCGTATGGAGTGCAGACTTTCCTGACCAGATTGCCGTTAAACTACTTGGCCCAGAAGACCTTGGGGGCAGTGTCACCATCAGCAGCCCCTCCCTCCCTTCCGGCGGCGGACTTCAAAAGAACTCGCGCCTCCCGCTTCGCAGGACGCGCAGCGGGACACGCCGGGCTAAGCCCGGGCAAAGGGCGGGCCGTCTACGGCCATCTGAGGCCGACCTAGGCTGGGCTGGGCCACCCCCCTTGTTGCTGGCCGTATAGCTGTTACAATTTGATCCAGAGTAAGGTGATTGACACTCATATTGCTTCCCTTTAGCAGATGGGGGGCTGTTTTTTCTGCATTCTTTAGTTACACCTGCCATACCTGGTTTACTGCTCGCTAGTATTTGTTCATATCTATCTTTCGTCTGTGTATATATTGCCTGTGTTACACCTCACACAACAAACCATCATGGCCACACACTCTACTAAATCAAGGCACTCTTTGGTGGGAGGCTCAGTTAGGGGGACATTAGATCATTTTATCACTAGGGCTGCCACCATCCTAGAACAAGAGATCGCCATGACGGAGCGCCGTCTATCACTGGACCCTATCTATCAGAAGCGTTCGTCCCTGGGCCATATCCAACAGGTTCCCTCACCTTCAACTAGGAACACTGGCTCTGATCCCATGGACGACGCTGGCCCTTCTGTGCAGTCCCATGACACAATGGATATATCGGCTACTCCAAAGGCCATTGACATATGTTCCCCCAATTCGCAATCACCAATGGATACTTCTTTTGAGGATCCAGTCCCATGCCATACCGTTAAGGCATTTAAGAGAAAAGCTGCAAAAAACAGACTCCCTTCTCCTAAGCTCGCAGTAAAAAAAAAAATCTACCGCCCCAATTAAAAAAAGGAGAAAAGGCCTTCATCCTGAATTGCCCAAACCTACGCCTCTATTAACACCGAATCCTACGCGAGCAAGGCCCTCAAAAGTCCCGACTCAGCCTCTGATATTGCTATCCTTAGTTAGTGTTACAATTTCATAATTTGGTTCAGACGTTACAAACGAGATTCTTTTCATTGGCAACATATTTGAAATATATATGCATAAACCACCCTTTGGTCTCCCAAAATTTGACTGGGTGGCTGGAGTATGATAGGTTTTGAAGCCATCTATATGTATTTCTGTCAAAGCCCACGTCTCCTGAAGACAGAGAATGTCAGTTTTCCTTAAAAATTCTAAGAAGAGGTCGTTATACAGTTTAGAAGTTAGGCCTGCTATATTCCAAAATGTAATCTTTACCTTCCCATCATTGTTTGGATGTAATTTCTGTGAGGGAGCCTCAATTTCAGGTAAGCTAGGCTTGTTTGATATATAATTGGATTCCTCATTGCTGTTATGTAATAGGCTGTTATCAGATTGATCTATTGTATTTAACCTCCTTCCTTGGATAGTATTACCTTGACATTCTTGTGGTTCCTCTAAACCAGTTGTCGCCGTATGATACAGTCAATCCAATTCCTCAAGGGGGGAAAGTGTTCTAAATCGGTTACTTACTGGTACATTATACATAGGCCATGACACTCCCTCATGCTGATTTAATTTCTCTATCTCGGGAGGTGGGCGATAGAAATAACCCAGGGGTAAAATATGTATCCCTCCCTCGATCGTGTTACTTCCCCCTTTCCCCAGGATCCTTTCCACTAATTGTGTTGAACGAAATGTTAGTACCACGCAGTCACCTGCAAGGGATTTCCTGGCTTTACCTACCCAACCTATTCTACGTGCCATTTTGAATTCCTCAAACAATCTGGTTGTGAGGCCCACTTTTTTGCTTAACCAGTGCAGTGACTTATTTCTAAGTGTTTCACATGTCTCATTGTCATACGACCCTAACTGCGGTACATTGGCAAGAATGACTGTGAAAGAAGTACAAGCTGGTGGTAGATCCAAATGGGTCGATTTTTGCAGATGGAAATTATCAGATTGCGCGATTTTTGATGTAGTCTGAGATAAGGTTTTTTCGCTTACATTTTGAGGTAAAGCTAGTGTCATTGCCGTTAGTGGTTTAGGATAATCTCTATTTGGGTTGCTTTGTAAATCTCCAACCCGATCTACTCACTGTTGGCATCTTCCTAAATCCCTATAATTACTCACTTCAATGTTGTAATGTTGCGTTTTCAGTTGTGGTCTAGCCTCTACTTCTTTCTTTGCTAAAAAAATTTCTAGCCGTGTCTCTACCTGCGTTAATCTGTCTCCAATGTTCGCAAATGCACCTTTTAAATATAGATCTGAATTTTTTATGGCTATAGCTAGATTTTCCACCCCATCGTCCTTTTTAGACTGGTTTCGGGTATTCCCTGTTGTATCTGATGTAAAAAGTGTTGCGTGATTTTCTGTTCCAAGTTGCTTTACGGGTGTACCTTTTCCTATTACATTTTCTATGCTCACTGTTGTTTTTCCGGTTACTACCTTACCACTTCTTCCCATGGGTTTTTTAGCTGTCTTTTTTTTCCTTGTTTTTGGGGGAGGTGTAGTTAGCTCAGGAGCACTGTTTATTGTTTCGTCTGTTGCCCCTTGGATACAGCCATTCACGGGTACGCGCAGCGTATGGAGTGCAGACTTTCCTGACCAGATTGCCGTTAAACTACTTGGCCCAGAAGACCTTGGGGGCAGTGTCACCATCAGCAGCCCCTCCCTCCCTCCGGCGGCGGACTTCAAAAGAACTCGCGCCTCCCGCTTCGCGGGACGCGCAGCGTTTGGAGTGCAGACTTTCCTGACCAGATTGCCGTTAAACTACTTGGCCCAGAAGACCTTGGGGGCAGTGTCACCATCAGCAGCCCCTCCCTCCCTCCGGCAGCGGACTTCAAAAGAACTCGCGCATCCTGCTTCGCGGGATGCGCAGCGTATGGAGTGCAGACTTTCCTGACCAGATTGCCGTTAAACTACTTGGCCCAGAAGACCTTGGGGGCAGTGTCACCATCAGCAGCCCCTCCCTCCCTCCGGCGGCGGACTTCAAAAGAACTCGCGCCTCCCGCTTCGCGGGACGCGCAGCGTATGGAGTGCAGACTTTCCTGACCAGATTGCCATTAAACTACTTGGCCCAGAAGACCTTGGGCGCAGTGTCACCATCAGCAGCCCCTCCCTCCCTCCGGCGGCGGACTTCAAAATAACTCGCGCCTCCCACTTCGCGGGACGCGCAGCGTATGGAGTGCAGACTTTCCTGACCAGATTGCCGTTAAACTACTTGGCCCAGAAGACCTTGGGGGCAGTGTCACCATCAGCAGCCCCTCCCTCCCTCCGGCGGCGGACTTCAAAAGAACTCGCGCCTCCCGCTTCGCAGGACGCGCAGCGGGACACGCCGGGCTAAGCCTGGGCAAAGGGCGGGCCGTCTACGGCCGTCTGAGGCCGACCGAGGCTGGGCTGGGCCACCCCCCTTGTTGCTGGCCGTATAGCTGTTACAATTTGATCCAGAGTAAGGTGATTGACACTCATATTGCTTCCCTTTAGCATATGGGGGGCTGTTTTTTCTGCATTCTTTAGTTACACCTGCCATACCTGGTTTACTGCTCGCTAGTATTTGTTCAAATCTATCTTTCGTCTGTGTATATATTGCCTGTGTTACACCTCACACAACAAACCATCATGGCCACACACTCTACTAAATCAAGGCACTCTTTGGTGGGAGGCTCAGTTAGAGGGACATTAGATCATTTTATCACTAGGGCTGCCACCGTCCTAGAACAAGAGATCGCCATGACGGAGCGCCGTCTATCACTGGACCCTATCTATCAGAAGCGTTCGTCCCTGGGCCATATCCAACAGGTTCCCTCACCTTCAACTAGGAACACTAGCTCTGATCCCATGGACGACGCTGGCCCTTCTGTGCAGTCCCATGACACAATGGATATATCGGCTACTCCAAAGGCCATTGACATATGTTCCCCCAATTCGCAATCACCAATGGATACTTCTTTTGAGGATCCAATCCCATGCCATACCGTTAAGGCATTTAAGAGAAAAGCTGCAAAAAACAGACTCCCTTCTCCTAAGCTCACAGTAAAAAAAAAATCTACCGCCCCAATTAAAAAAAGGAGAAAAGCCCTTCATCCTGAATTGCCCAAACCTACGCCTCTATTAACACCGAATCCTACGCGAGCAAGGCCCTCAAAAGTCCCGACTCAGCCTCCTATATCACCCTTTTCCAACTTACTGGCTGATATAGAGCACTTGGTAAAATCCTTACTTTCACCTTTGGTGGAGAGAGTTAAGAATATTGCACTACAGTTAACATCTCTAGAAACTTCACACGCATCACTTACCGCATTAAACCACGAAATTAATACTTACTTATCTAAAAATCTTACCCCGGTCACTTTGCCTCCTCTACCCACTCAAATAACCACTCAGCCTAGCGCATTGAACCACACGGAGAATATATCTGTTCCCATGCCCAGAGCAGAGAAAAAATCTACCGTAAAAGGGGCTCTAAGTGAAGGGCAATTCTCCTATTCTGCAGAGCCCTCGGGCAACAACATCAATCGGCAGTCCCCCCTGGATAATAAATTGGAAAAAAGCTCTCATATTGACTTGCCCCCCGAAGCAGCTCCTTATGTTGTGATACTTACCGGCGTCCCAGAGCTTGCCCCGGGGAAAATGGAGAGACATCAGGATCTTAAAAACAAAGTAGTACACTGGCTAACCCAAAACAGGCCACTCCCCCCCAAAATTAATGGCGAGATACTGCACGTGAGAAGACTGAAATGGTTGGGCCCCAGACCTAAGGACATCCAGGGTGACATTATCATCTCTAACTTCAGGGACCGTAGGGTGTTACCCCACATTGTGGATTGGTATACCCCGAGCAGGGGCGCGGAAATTTCAACGTATGACCTGAGCTACTTTTACCCTCGTTCCCTCTTGTCAAACCCTACTCTTTTACATCCACTACCGAAGTTTAACACCGAGGCTCATCATTTCACCCTCCCTACTTCAAACAGATACGCCACTCTTTCTGGTTTGGATGAACAAGATTGACTTACCAACTTTGCACTTTTGGCTGACAACCCCCCTAATATGAATACTCTGCTAATTACCCCAGAACTTGATAATCCCAAATACAAGGAAAATACACTGTTCACTGACAATTCCGGGCGGAAGTCAACCTATGGCATTGCCCCCCATCCCCCAACTTCTGAGTTACTCAGCTTAACTGGATGCTCATCAACCAATTCTTCTCCGATTACCTACCCCATGAGGGATACTTCCCTCCTTCAAATTCCCCTGCAATCTCAAGAAATCATTGAGATTTCAACACATTCCACGACTGGTTATACCTGTATGGATGAACCCCTATTGGGTGATAGTCTTTTGTCCTGGAATGTGGCAGGTCTCCTTGACAAATTGACCAACCCTGCATGGGTGCAAAGTGTTTCCCGATATAGCATTATTTGCCTACCGGAAACCTGGACCATTACAGAGCTCCATCTCCTAGGGTATCAGACCTTTCATAAACCAAAGGAAATGATGGACGGAGTGTTGAACATTGCAAACACTCACCCCCAGTCAACTGATCTGGGTTTAATCCATCACCATTCTTTAGCCCACTCTGCCACCCCAGTTCAAACATGGCCATATGCAAATCAGTCTGACCCTGTGCCTCATGGGAACAGTCCAGGCCGAACTGCCAAGCCATGTCTTCCCTGAACCGGAAACAAGCTTCCTAGGACCAGTTTCTGGCATTTCAGCCGTCTTCAGCCAGGCTTGCTTGAATCCAGTGTCAAAGTGAGCAAGGGACTCACGTCTGAGCATACCCTGCCAACTTATGGCGAACAAAGCAAAAACCAAAGGAAATGATGGACGGAGTGTTGAACATTGCAAACACTCACCCCCAGTCAACTGATCTGGGTTTAATCCATCACCATTCTTTAGCCCACTCTGCCACCCCAGTTCAAACATGGCCATATGCAAATCAGTCTGACCCTGTGCCTCATGGGAACAGTCCAGGCCGAACTGCCAAGCCATGTCTTCCCTGGACCGGAAACAAGCTTCCTAGGACCGGTTTCTGGCATTTCAGCCGTCTTCAGCCAGGCTTGCTTGAATCCAGTGGCAAAGTGAGCAAGGGACTCACGTCTGAGCATACCCTGCCAACTTATGGCGAACAAAGCAAAAACCAAAGGAAATGATGGACGGAGTGTTGAACATTGCAAACACTCACCCCCAGTCAACTGATCTGGGTTTAATCCATCACCATTCTTTAGCCCACTCTGCCACCCCAGTTCAAACATGGCCATATGCAAATCAGTCTGACCCTGTGCCTCATGGGAACAGTCCAGGCCGAACTGCCAAGCCATGTCTTCCCTGGACCGGAAACAAGCTTCCTAGGACCGGTTTCTGGCATTTCAGCCGTCTTCAGCCAGGCTTGCTTGAATCCAGTGGCAAAGTGAGCAAGGGACTCACGTCTGAGCATACCCTGCCAACTTATGGCGAACAAAGCAAAAACCAAAGGAAATGATGGACGGAGTGTTGAACATTGCAAACACTCACCCCCAGTCAACTGATCTGGGTTTAATCCATCACCATTCTTTAGCCCACTCTGCCACCCCAGTTCAAACATGGCCATATGCAAATCAGTCTGGCCCTGTGCCTCATGGGAACAGTCCAGCCCGAACTGCCAAGCCATGTCTTCCCTGGACCACAAACAAGCTTCCTAGGACCGGTTTCTGGCATTTCAGCTGTCTTCAGCCAGGCTTGCTTGAATCCAGTGGCAAAGTGAGCAAGGGACTCACGTCTGAGCATACCCTGCCAACTTATGGCGAACAAAGCAAAAACCAAAGGAAATGATGGACGGAGTGTTGAGCATTGCAAACACTCACCCCCAGTCAACTGATCTGGGTTTAATCCATCACCATTCTTTAGCCCACTCTGCCACCCCAGTTCAAACATGGCCATATGCAAATCAGTCTGACCCTGTGCCTCATGGGAACAGTCCAGGCCAAACTGCCAAGCCATGTCTTCCCTGGACCGGAAACAAGCTTCCTAGGACCAGTTTCTGGCATTTCAGCCGTCTTCAGCCAGGCTTGCTTGAATCCAGTGGCAAAGTGAGCAAGGGACTCACGTCTGAGCATACCCTGCCAACTTATGGCGAACAAAGCAAAAACCAAAGGAAATGATGGACGGAGTGTTGAACATTGCAAACACTCACCCCCAGTCAACTGATCTGGGTTTAATCCATCACCATTCTTTAGCCCACTCTGCCACCCCAGTTCAAACATGGCCATATGCAAATCAGTCTGACCCTGTGCCTCATGGGAACAGTCCAGGCCGAACTGCCAAGCCATGCCTTCCCTGGACCGGAAACAAGCTTCCTAGGACCGGTTTCTGGCATTTCAGCCGTCTTCAGCCAGGCTTGCTTGAATCCAGTGGCAAAGTGAGCAAGGGACTCACGTCTGAGCATACCCTGCCAACTTATGGCGAACAAAGCAAAAACCAAAGGAAATGATGGACGGAGTGTTGAACATTGCAAACACTCACCCCCAGTCAACTGATCTGGGTTTAATCCATCACCATTCTTTAGCCCACTCTGCCACCCCAGTACAAACATGGCCATATGCAAATCAGTCTGACGCTGTGCCTCATGGGAACAGTCCAGGCCGAACTGCCAAGCCATGTCTTCCCTGGACCGGAAACAAGCTTCCTAGGACCGGTTTCTGGCATTTCAGCCATCTTCAGCCAGGCTTGCTTGAATCCAGTGGCAAAGTGAGCAAGGGACTCACGTCTGAGCATACCCTGCCAACTTATGGCGAACAAAGCAAAAACCAAAGGAAATGATGGACGGAGTGTTGAACATTGCAAACACTCACCCCCAGTCAACTGATCTGGGTTTAATCCATCACCATTCTTTAGCCCACTCTGCCACCCCAGTTCAAACATGGCCATATGCAAATCAGTCTGACCCTGTGCCTCATGGGAACAGTCCAGGCCGAACTGCCAAGCCATGTCTTCCCTGGACCGGAAACAAGCTTCCTAGGACCGGTTTCTGGCATTTCAGCTGTCTTCAGCCAGGCTTGCTTGAATCCAGTGGCAAAGTGAGCAAGGGACTCACGTCTGAGCATACCCTGCCAACTTATGGCGAACAAAGCAAAAACCAAAGGAAATGATGGACGGAGTGTTGAACATTGCAAACACTCACCCCCAGTCAACTGATCTGGGTTTAATCCATCACCATTCTTTAGCCCACTCTGCCACCCCAGTTCAAACATGGCCATATGCAAATCAGTCTGACCCTGTGCCTCATGGGAACAGTCCAGGCCGAACTGCCAAGCCATGTCTTCCCTGGACCGGAAACAAGCTTCCTAGGACCGGTTTCTGGCATTTCAACCGTCTTCAGCCAGGCTTGCTTGAATCCAGTGGCAAAGTGAGCAAGGGACTCACGTCTGAGCATACCCTGCCAACTTATGGCGAACAAAGCAAAAACCAATGGAAATGATGGACGGAGTGTTGAACATTGCAAACACTCACCCCCAGTCAACTGATCTGGGTTTAATCCATCACCATTCTTTAGCCCACTCTGCCACCCCAGTTCAAACATGGCCATATGCAAATCAGTCTGACCCTGTGGCTCATGGGAACAGTCCAGGCCGAACTGCCAAGCCATGTCTTCCCTGGACCGGAAACAAGCTTCCTAGGACCGGTTTCTGGCATTTCAGCCGTCTTCAGCCAGGCTTGCTTGAAACCAGTGGCAAAGTGAGCAAGGGACTCACGTCTGAGCATACCCTGCCAACTTATGGCGAACAAAGCAAAAACCAAAGGAAATGATCTACGGAGTGTTGAACATTGCAAACACTCACCCCCAGTCAACTGATCTGGGTTTAATCCATCACCATTCTTTAGCCCACTCTGCCACCCCAGTTCAAACATGGCCATATGCAAATCAGTCTGACCCTGTGCCTCATGGGAACAGTCCAGGCCGAACTGCCAAGCCATGTCTTCCCTGGACCGGAAACAAGCTTCCTAGGACCGGTTTCTGGCATTTCAGCTGTCTTCAGCCAGGCTTGCTTGAAACCAGTGGCAAAGTGAGCAAGGGACTCACGTCTGAGCATACCCTGCCAACTTATGGCGAACAAAGCAAAAACCAAAGGAAATGATGGACGGAGTGTTGAACACTGCAAACACTCACCCCCAGTCAACTGATCTGGGTTTAATCCATCACCATTCTTTAGCCCACTCTGCCACCCCAGTTCAAACATGGCCATATGCAAATCAGTCTGACCCTGTGCCTCATGGGAACAGTCCAGGCTGAACTGCCAAGCCATGTCTTCCCTGGACCGGAAACAAGCTTCCTAGGACCGGTTTCTGGCATTTCAGCCGTCTTCAGCCAGGCTTGCTTGAAACCAGTGGCAAAGTGAGCAAGGGACTCACGTCTGAGCATACCCTGCCAACTTATGGCGTTGTAACGTATCAGACCTTTCATACCCCAGCTTCTCCCAGTCTCCACGGCAGAAACAAGGGGGGACTTTCGATTTACATTTCTATAGAGAGCCAATTAAAACCAGTCCATGTCACAGGGACCTTAAATTACCAGCTTATTAGCTTAACCGGTGGTTCTTTTAAGAATATCATCCTGGTCAACTTTTATAACAACATTCCAAGTTCTCACCTGGACCAGGTGCTCAATGGGCTAAAAACCGATTTAATTAAAATAGATACCCAAAACAAATCCGACACGTTAATTATTTGGTTGGGAGATTTTAACTGTCCTTTGTGCCCACAGAGCATTAAAGGCACCTGTGGATTGGTAACAGATATCGACGATTCTTCCAGCCATTTTTGCCACACTAAATTAGGAGATCTTTTGAACGGTTTAATTTCCTACTTTAACTTATCTTATGTTAACGAACTATGCCTCCCACCTAAGTGCTTTAAACCCACTTTTAACGGGAGAGGCTGTCACACCACAATCGATTACATACTCATATCTACCAGGTATTCAGGGTCTATACTAAACTGGGAGACCCTTGATACAGCTATTAGCGACCATTATCCAATCGAGGTGTCTTTAAAACTAACTCCGCACGCTAAGGACAAGGTTAGGCAGAATCTTTCTTACTCCCCACCCTTACAGCTGGGAACCACCATGGGCCTTTATCTTAAATGGGACAAAGTAGTCCCCCTTACCATTCTTAACTCTCTGGTCAGGAATACACATGACCATATTCAAATTTGTTTGTCACTCACTGAAAACCCGCAGGCAATAAGCCACTCTTTTTCCGTAATCCTGTCGGAAATTAAAAAACTGCTTGCACGCACCCCAAGGAATTCTCCCCCATTTACTCATGGCTGGTTTGATAGGAATTGCTCCAAAGCTCTGCAACTCTTGAAAGTTGCCTTAAAATCTAATCCTAGAAACCGCCTGGAAGTCCAGCAAGCCAGACAAAATTATCGCTCTATCCGCCAGGCTAGGAAAAACCAGTTGAAGTCAGAGGCCTGGCAAGCTCTCGTGGAAGCCTCTAGTAAGAGGGATAATACCGCCTTCTGGAGGGCAGTTAATGCTCCTTTCCTTCAATCTTCCCAGTCCCCAAACTTGGATTCCGCCATAACTGCCAAAACTTGGGTTAAACACTTTAGTACTCTATATAACCCTTTTGACTCGGCTGACCGACTGAGTGAGCGGGAAAGTCATTCTAACTCCCTCCCAGAATTAAATACTTCTACTTTTTTTCCCTTGAACATCCTTTTTGATCATGCCGAAGTATTAATGGCACTAAAAGAAAGTCCCTCCGGGAAGCCCCCAGGTCCGGATTGCATTCCAATAGACGTTTTTAAATCACAGCCAGACCTATGGGCACCACTGCTCACCAATGTCCTGAACTCTCTGAACACTACAGGTTTTATTTCCACCTGGCCCGAGGCAATCGTAGTTCCGATTTTTAAAAAAGGCGAAAGGGGTAATCCCGCCAATTATCGCCCAATCTCACTTTTAGACTCCCTCATGAAGGTAGCCGGGCGAATTATTTTAAACAGAATACATGATTGGATAAACGACCAAGACATCATCTCTATCCTGCAATATGGCTTCAGACAAGGCAAGGGTACTATTGAGCAAGGTCTGAATCTGACTCTCATCATAGCCAAATACACCCAGGCTAAAAAGGGAAATCTCTTCATAACCTTTGTAGACCTTCACTCTGCTTTTGATTGTGTCGATCATGAGCTGTTATGGGATTCTCTTGTAGAGATAGGCTTAGATCCTCCCATTCTTTTATTTATTAAAGAGCTGTACAGGGACGCATCGACCCGCGTTAGATACGGTAGGAATGGAGAATGCTCTGATAGGTTTCTCATTAGGCGAGGTGTTGCATATTAACCCCCCTACTTTTCACCCTTTATATTAACTCTGTTGGTTTCCATCTAAACAGAACCTTTAATGACTACCCTACTATAAATGGCAAACCCATACCTATTCTGCTCTACGCGGACGATGCTGCAATTATGTCCCAGACCCGTATGGGTCTACAAAGGGCAGTTAACGAATTTACTGACTTTATGTCAAAGAGAGGTCTAAATGTTAACACCTCTAAAACCTTAACCATGTCTTGTGGCCTAGGGATTGGGAAAAAACCATGCTCCATCTTCTTGAATGGCAAAAAATTGGACAGTATTGATAGATTCCCTTATTTGGGTATTATTTTTAATAAGAGGGGCACTCTAGCGAGCCGCGGCCCAAGCCAGGGGTTCAGCACTGTCCAAAGCTATAGGCGCATTGA
This sequence comes from Triturus cristatus, assembly GCF_964204655.1. Taxonomy (NCBI): domain Eukaryota; kingdom Metazoa; phylum Chordata; class Amphibia; order Caudata; family Salamandridae; genus Triturus; species Triturus cristatus. Next base: position 1,010,770,744 of record NC_140583.1, on the reverse strand, counting down.
CCAACTTCTCCAAAAAACTTGGGGGTCGCCCGATAAGTCCACTACTCCAGATCTACCGGGCAAAGTGCATTTCAGCCCGCACTTATGGATCCGGGATCTGGGGGATCGAGCCCGCTAACCAAATTCAACGCCTCGAGAACGTTTTTTTACGTTATCTCCTGGCTGCACCACCTAGCACTTCTACCTATATGGTGCACACAGAATTAGGTCTCATACACATTGCGGATACGATCAATTCCTCCCCCCTCATTTTATGGCACAAAGTCTGGACCAACGAAGAGACACCTTTTAACAGAGAAATTATTACAGACTGCCTTAAACTGAATGGGGTTAAGAACATTAAATGGCTGAAATATGTTAAGAAGCTGTTCTTTGACCTAGGGCACCCGGAATTTTTCACTGACCCTTCAACCTTAATTAATATTGCAAGAGTTACGCTAAAACGTCTCGTCCTTAACCATCTGTGCAGCCAACGATGGTCTTTAGAAAAACAAAAGAGCACAATTGTTGAATATCAACAATCGACTATCACGAATGGAATACAGCAATACTTACTCTTAGAACCATCGCCTTTCATTCGCATGCTCCTGACCCGTTTCTGCACCGACACTTTCTTTAGATTATTAACTTTTCCTAACCCAAACTGTTGGTCTAGCGACCTGGAGAAATGCCCCTGTGACGGATTATCAACCCAATCTAATATTCATTGCATCTTATTTTGCAGATTTTATCAACTGCCAAGGGCTATTTTCTTAAAACCTCTGCTTATTTCATGGGGATTACGTTCATGTAGAATGGCCTACTATAAATTAAAAATTTGTGAAACACCCTTAGCCCTGGCAGCCGTATCATCTTATCTGAATAAGACCTTGAGATTGAGGTTATCAATGCAGACTTAGCTGATATATGTCTTGATGCCCTGATTGTGTACCTGCATTTTTAAATTGTATTTGTATTTGTTTTATTGGATCTTTTATATTTATGTGTATGTACTTTTATGATATTGTCTTTACATATCGAATAAAGTTCATTATCTATCTATCTATCTATCTAGTGTCTGCTCTACTGATGTTATCTGTTTTTCTATTGCTCCCATCGCCCCGGTCAGATATGTAAGCAAAGTCTGTTTTTTAGGCTTTTTAGAATCCTTCCCATCTAGTGGGTCATTTATTAGCGCTTTTCTTTTGCCCATTATCGAATATTTGCTGTCTTTCACTATTTAACGATTGTGTCCGCCCAACTTCACAACAGTATACACGATATACACAACTGTTTAATCAATCAATCCCAGCCCGAGTTCTCGTAGGCCCCCTATCAGGTATTTATCTTGTCCTGCTTAACGTTCTCTTCGATTGCACACAAAGATTGGTAATATGAAATGGTGGAGTTGAGTCAGCCCCTCAGCATCATACGTAAGCATTAACTAAAGAATGCCTACCATTTATCCGGATAAAGACGCTTTCAAAGGCCGTTCCTCAGCTTTCAATGATGGGGTACCCGGCCCGGCCTCAGACAGCCCCTGATGGGCAAGGACGGGCCCGCCCTTGGCCCGGGCTTTGCCCGGGCGAGCCCGCGTGCGTCCCGCGTCGCGGGAGGCCCGGCGATATTTTATGGGCCGGCAGTCAATCAATCAATCAATCATAGGCATTTATAAAGCGCACTACTCACGCGGAGGGTCTCAAGGCGCTGGGGGGAGGGGGGGGGGTCCGCTACTGCTCGAACAACCAGGTCTTGAGCTTCTTCCTGAAGGAGAGGTGGTCTTGGGTCAGGCGTAGGTCGGTGGGGAGGGCGTTCCAAGTCTTGGCGGCCAGGTGGGAGAAGGATCTTCCTCCTGTTGTCGCTCTGTGGATGCGGGGGACGGCTGCGAGGGCGTGACTGGTCGAGCGGAGGTGGCGTTTGGGAGCGTAGAAGTTGAGGCGGCTGTTGAGGTAGGTCGGGCCTTGGTTGTGTAGGGCTTTGTGTGCGTGGGTGAGGAGCCGGAAGGTGATTCTTTTGTTGATCGGGAGCCAGTGCAGGTCTCTCAGGTGTCTGGAGATGTGAGTTCGTCTGGGGACGTCGAGGATGAGTTTCGCCGAGGCGTTCTGGATCCGCTGGAGTCTCTTCTGGAGCTTGGCAGTGGTACCGGCGTAGAGGGCGTTGCCGTAGTCCAGTCGACTGGTGACGAGGGCCTGGGTGACCGTTTTCCTGGTCTCGGTGGGGATCCACCGGAAGATCTTACGTAGCATGCGCAGGATGTTGAAACAGGACGAGGAGACGGCGTTGACTTGTCTGGTCATGGAGAGGGAGGAGTCCAGGATGAAGCCCAGGTTGCGTGCGTGGTCTGTCGGTTTGGGTGCGTTGCCCAGGGCGGGGGGCCACCAGGAGTCGTCCCAGGCAGAGGGTGAGGAGCCCAGGATGAGGACTTCCGTCTTGTCTGTGTTCAGTTTCAGGCGGCTGGTCATCATCCACTCGGCCACGTTTTTCATCCCTTCGTGTAGGTTGGCTCTGGCGGTGGCGGGGTCGTTGGTCAGGGAGAGGATCAGCTGGGTGTCATCGGCGTAGGAGATGATGTTCAGGTTGTGTTGGCGTGCGATGGCCGCAAGGGGGCTCATGTAGACATTGAAGAGGGTGGGGCTGAGCGAGGAGCCCTGAGGGACGCCGCAGATGACTTCCGTGGCTTCTGATCTGAACGGGGGCAGGCGGACTCTCTGTGTCCTTCCGGTGAGGAAGGAGATGATCCATTCCAGTGCCTTCTCCTCGATCCCGACGTTGCTGAGGCGCTGCACTAGGGTGCGGTGGCAGACAGTGTCGAATGCCGCGGAGAGGTCCAGGAGGATGAGGGCCGCTGTTTCTCCGTTGTCCAGCAGGGTTCGGATGTCGTCGGTGGCAGTGATGAGGGCGGTCTCGGTGCTGTGGTTGGCCCGGAAGCCTGACTGGGAAGGGTCGAGGGAACCAGTCGTCTCGAGGAAGGCTGCCAGTTGCTTGTTGATGGTCTTCTCGATGACTTTGGCTGGAAACGGGAGGAGCGAGATGGGGCGGTAGTTCTTGAGTTCGGTGGGGTCCGCCGTTGGTTTCTTTAGTAGAGCGCTGAGTTCGGCGTGCTTCCAGCTCTCAGGGAAGGTGGCGGTGTCGAGGGAGGTGTTGATGATGTCCCGCAGGTGGGGTGCGATGACAGCGTCGGCCTTCGTTGAAGATGTGGTGAGGGCAGGGGCCGGTTGGGGATCCGGAGTGGATGGAGTTCATCGTGCTGATGGTGTCTTCGAGGTTGATCGGTGTCCAGGCGTTGAGGGTGGTGGTGGGGGGCGTTGGTTTGGTCATGGGGAGCGTTGGTTGTGTTCTGAAGCTGTTGTGTATGTCAGCGATCTTGTTGTGGAAGTAGGAGGCGAGGGAGTTGCAGAGGTCTTGCGATGGGGTGATGTCGTTGGTTCCGGCGTTGGGGTTGGAGAGCTCTCTGACGATGTTGAAGAGTTCCTTGCTGTTGTGTGCGTTGTTGTCCAGCCGGTCCTTGAATGCTGTTTTCTTGGTGGCGTGGATCAGTTGATGGTGCATTCGGGTGGCGAGCTTGAGGGTAGTCATGTTGTATGGCATTGGGTCTCTTCTCCAGGCTTTCTCGAGGGCTCGGCAGTTCTTCTTGGAGCTCTTGAGTTCATCGGTGAACCACGGGGCCTTCTTGCTTCCGGGTCTGCTGGGTGGGGTCCTCAGAGGGGCGAGCTCGTCCGCGCAGGTGGAGATCCATTTCGTGAGGTTGTCGGCGGCTTGGCTGGGGTTCGGTGAGCTGGCGGGAGGGTGCTGGCTCAGGGATGCGGTGAGTTGTTCGGCTGTGATCTTGTTCCAGCTTCTTCGTGCAGCCTGTTGCTGGTGGTGGTGGACCGTGGTTCTTTTGAAGGTGAAGTGGATGCAGCTGTGGTCCGTCCAGTGGAGTCCAGTGGCGTGGCTGAAGGAGATGTCTTTGCTCGACGAGAAGACAGCGTCGAGTGTGTGTCCTGCGAGGTGGGTGGGGGTGGTCACCAGCTGCTTGAGTCCGAGGGTGGCGAGGTTGTCAAGCAGGGTGGTGGTGTTGCGGTCGTTGTTGTTTTCCAGGTGGAAGTTGATGTCCCCGAGGAGGATGTAGTCGGCAGAGGGGAGGGCGTGCGGGCTGATGAAGTCGGCGATGTCTTCGCTGAATTGAGTGCGTGGTCCCGGGGGTCGGTAGATCAGGGTGCCTCTGAGGGTGGTCTTGGGGTCGGTGTGGATCTGGAAGTGCAGGTGTTCGGCGGTTGTCAGGGTGTTGTCGGCGTTGGTCGAGATACGGATGGTGTCCCTGTGGATGATGGTGATGCCTCCTCCAGTCTGGTTGTCGCGGTCTCTCCGGATGATCTTGTAGCCCTCTGGGATGGCGATGGCGATGTCGGGCGCTGAGGAGTCGTTCATCCAGGTTTCCGTGAGGAAGGCAACGTCAGGAGCTGTGGTGTCGAGGAGGTTCCAGAGTTGAACGGCGTGTCTGTGGACGGAGCGGGTGTTGAGCAGGATGCACTTGAGGTGGTTGCTGCTGGTGTTCGGCTTGGCGGGTGCTGGTGTGGGGCAGGTCCGGATGCAGGTGAACTTGTAGGTGAGGCAGCTGAAGGGTCCGTGGGTGCGTCTCGGAGTGGCTCGGTAGCACCCGGGGGTTCGGCCGGTGTTGAGTGCGTTGAGGGTGGCGGCATCGTAAGTCCGGCGGGTGGGGTGGCCTCTGCGGAGGCCAGGGATTCTGGCACTGGGCGCGGTCCAGGCGCGGACGGGCGCAGACGGGCTTACCTTTGGCGCACCTTCGGCGCTCAATCGGTGCTCCCGCTGCGCGCGTCCGCTGCGCGGTCGCTCTGGGGGCGTCATAAGAGGGGAGCCGGGAGGGAGGGTCTGCGGGGAGGCGGGGAGCGCGGGATCCAATCGGCGGGCGGGGGGGCGGGGTCTCGAGGGAAGCGGCGGGAACCTGGGGGCTCGGTGGCGGCTGGGGCGGCGCTCGGCGGCCCTGTGGCGGCTGGGGCGGCGCTCGGCGACCCTGTGGTGGCTCAGGCAGCAGCAGGAGGCCCAGCAGGTAAGGAGCAGGCGGGAGGTGTTGGGGCGACCAGGCCGAGGGCAGTTGTATCGCGCAGGTGTTGCTCGTCTCCTGTGGCAAAGGTCCGCTATGGCCCCCTGGGATTTGTAGTCCGGGGTGGGCGGTGAGCTGTAAACTGTTATGCCAGAGTGCTGCGGCAATCAGCAGGGTTCTGTAACGAGACAGAATCCATGCAGGGAGTCACACTGGGCGGTTGTAAGCAGTAAGTTGAGTTTGTTCCTGGTATTGATTTAAGGCGTCCCCAACAAATGTTAGTTGTATCATAGGGAGGGTGGGAGGGACCATTGTGGCAAGCTAGAGAATTGGACTCAGAGTAATGCAATTACTGGTAAGTAATTAAGACATTAACTCCTCATCCGTTCCCTTGCTTGCCGCCATAATGATTGGACCATTGAAGACACCTCAGCCAATCGTTGGTGCGACGTGTAGAATTCATAAGTTCTGAATGGCTGCGTCTTCCATGCCATTCATTTTCATGGCAGGTGCCGCTTTAGTGGGTTGGGCTTGGTTGGATCTATGCCTGACAAGAGTTATTCAGGGGGCTCAGTGGTGACAGGCGTCCTTACATGGATGGGTTAGGCTGCTACGGTTGCCATCCTCTTTTCTGTTAGAGGCTCGCACTCCTGCACGTTGCCTTTAAGACAGAGGAAGAGGCAGTGGGAGGCCTGGCAATGGTGCAAAGTGGAAGTCTACAGTGACGGAGAGAGACAGAGAAGGCTGTGCACAGGCTCCTGCTGAGGGGCATAAAGCGCCAGGAGAAAGAGACCTTAAAGGGAGAGTTGTCAGCGGGGTAGAGTGCCGCCGGGGATGCCCTTCACCAGGTCATAGCACCGTCAGGTAAGGAAACAGGATTTAAACCCTCAGCAAGTCCCCTCTGTGGTGTTTGGGGAACCCATGGGGGGTCATGGGGCCGGTCTCTGGGCTTGCGGTTAGGGGGCTGTAACCGACTGCTAGGGATATAGACGGGGAAGGCCTAACTATACAGCGGAGCACAAATGAGGGGACGTCTGCTACAGTTCTTGGTTCACGCCGTCAGCCACGTGCGCTGACATTGTCCTTTATTATATACCCCCTAGCCCAAGCCCGGCCCAGGGAGATGCATGTGAACATTGTTGTGCACTGGCCGGGTGGCTCACTACACCCTCTATTTGCCGCTGTGCCGGACAGACAGCGGCTCACGGCCGGTAAATCTGTGCAGCAGCTGCCCGGTGCCTCTCGAAAGTGCAAAGAGCATTAAACTCCTGCAGGGGCGGATGCAGGGTTCCCCTCAGACTTCTGACAGGTGACCTCATTGTCAGTTTCACACAGGGCAGTCCACACAAAGTGGCTATATTCCATAACATGACGTACATCAATGACATCAAAAAAGTTATTTTTTAGCAGTTTCTTGCTTTCTGAAAGCCATGCTCCTTTGCTGGAGTAAAGCCAGAGCATAGTCCATACCAAACACCCTTAAATTATACTGGCTCCTAGTATCTTTGACTCCTACACCTTGTAATCCTCAATGTTTTATTTAACATTTCCTAGACTGATTTACACATGTATGATTCATTGTCTCTGTGTAATGATTCTGGGATGGTAAGTGCTCTAACTCCCTGTACGGGTATGAGCAGCGCTATAAAACACATTAAATATTTGCGACAGAGGGACTATGAAGAGATGAGGGGCATTCTTGGCCAGTGGTTGTGAGGGAAACCGTGGAGAACGAGGTCCTGGGGCACCAAAAAAGATTCTTGCACTGGGCACCATCTGCTGGTCCTGAGAGAGTGAGTAAGTAATGTCTGTCACTGTGCTGTTTGAGATTGATAGTTTTGTGCAGTTGGGAAGGTTTTGTTATTGGTCTTGACTGTATGTATGTATGAACTTTAATAGCACATTGATTATTTTATAATGCAAGTGACAAGTTGTAGACAATATTTTAAGTAGGTGGAGTTAAATGATGCTGCTTATGTGGGTTTGGCAGAGTGGGTGGAGCTTTGGGTCAGTGGGTGTGGTAAATGTTCAAGTAAGTAATTGATAGCTGTGCTGCAAAGTACCCCTCGAATTTTTTTCAGATGCTGGCAACTGTGCAGTAAGGGGACACGAATAAACAGGAGATGTGATTGCGGGAGAGTCTTTTATCGAGTAGGAGTTAGTGAGATTGGTGTTTGAGGAGCCCTCACATGTAATGGCGGCAAGCGAGGAAATGGACGAGAAGGTAATTCTCGCTTACTGTATTTTTAGATCGAAATTACTGTTGACCGCACCGTTTACCGTGCAGTGAAGCTGTTCTTCAATGCACTCACAGACTAACCCATACTGAGCATAGCGCATTTCACAATCTGTGCACAATCTAACGCATTGTGGCCTCCAAATAATCTTTATGGAACCAAAATATAGATAAGTGGGCTGAAGCGAAGGTAGGGAGCTGCACAACTTATAAATAATGAAGAGGCTCGCCTTACTCAAAATAGGTGTTAATAACTAAACACGAGCAGTGTTTGCAGGGACGCCTGACCTCCTCAGCATCATATTTAATATTCACCAGCCTCCCAGAGTCCAAGATTTGTTGCTTGATTTGACAAAACTGGCAGATCAAAGAAATATGCAAAAGCTTTCTTAGTTTATATCGTGTTCCCTCTATGGAATCGCGGGCACTTTCAAAAAAATCAACGGTAGCATTTATTTCCTTTTGGAACTTGATAATATATTCCATGTACAACTCCCCATTATTGTGGCTGTTTCTTGCCTCATCGTTGACGCTAGCATGTGCATAGGTCCCTTTGCACTGAGGGTGCTGTAATGATGGGCCTTGCGGATTGTTGTCATTGGCTGTAAATATTTCACCATTCTGCAGCCCTGGTAGACTGTGAAGCTGTCACTGTGTCCTCATTAACTGGGCACCAACCTTACCCACTCACAGAAATGTAGAGCGAGCCGGAACTCAGTGTGCAACCATGTGTGTTTTCCTGTGCAGTGTTGGGGAGGCTGGTTATTATTCCATAATGAAGCTCCTGCAGGAAGATTCATCTTCCGGAGAACAGTCGTGGATGCTGTTTGTTAGAAGCACGTCAGAGGCTTCATGCCTCTATAAGAAAGCACCTTATTGGTTGGACCCACAAGGCTGAGTGTAATTGGCCAATTATATTCTTACTGTTATTTTGAGTTAGAAATGCTTCACAATTTAGTAATAACAACGAATATTGTATTATCTTATTTTTTAAACCGGTTATTGTGCATAAAGCTGTCAATAGTAAAAACAACAGGTCCTCACAATTTAAGCAGCATGTACAGAAGCTAGAGGGATATGTGCCTTAATAAAGAAACACCCTCTTGGTTGGACACACGGTGCTGAAGGCGAGTGGCCAATTATATTCTTCCTGTTATTTTGAGGTCAGCTTAAGTGCTTCATGCTTTGCGAATGACAAAGAATCTTTTATTGCCGTACCTTTTAAATCAGTTTTCATGCCGTTCACAAATTAAGGGGCCGTCACGGGAGTGCTGAATAAAACGTGTCTTTATTATCGCGTACCCATTCTCGGACTGCCGCTTCCACCCACGGCTCCTCCCCTTCCTCCCGCTGCAATTCCTGACCTTGGGGCAAACGCGGGACAGGCATGGCGACATGACATCTCCCCCTTTTGTATTTTAAATGTTCAATGTCTCTCTCAGAGTTCTTCAATGAGTCGAATGGGTCTCCGGATGTCCTGTCGTGGTCAGCTGGGTCGTGGTTGACTGTGGGGAAGTTCTCTTCTCAGATCACGGCTCTCCGATACTCGTATGAGTTCTTCGTGACTGTTTTCTTCTTGACTGGACACGTCCGTGTCAGGTCTCCAAGCCCAGGTGTAGGCTGTCGGTTTGCATCTTTTAAAGTGTGACATGTTTCTGGTCGTTCTCTTGCTTCCAGACTCAGCCGTAATCATGGTTCCTTTTCTTCTTGTTACTTGTAGTGGGTGATCATGATAACGGCTGTCTGTTTTGGATTTCCTTTCAAGTCTCACCAGCACCCAGTCTCCTTCTTGAATGTCAGATGTCTTGGCTTGTCTGTGGTGATCTGCATATTCCTTCATCTTTGCCTTCTTAAGCCGATCCAACTCACCAGGGTTTCGTGGTCAGAGTCATAGTTTTGGACTGCGTGACAACGTCAGTGGTTGGTATCCTGGTACGAGGGGTCCGGCCGAGCATCAACGTGGCGGGACATTGCTTCGTGGTGCTGTGTGGTGTAGTCCTGTATGCTCTTCATTTAGTGCTGGTTGAATGTTGCGGTGAGTTAGCTCAGCTTGTTGAACTGTCTTTTTGATGGTGGCCATAAATCGCTCCACCATCCCATTTGCCTGGGGCACAGGGGAGTGATTTTCCGATGTTTGAAGTTTAGGTGTCTTGCGAAATCTGTAAATTCTTGTCCATTAAAAGGTGGCCCGTTGTCGGACTTCACCACCGTGGGGATTCCCCATGCAGCAAATGCTTCGTCAATTACCGGTATGACAGTGGTCACTTTGGTGGAAGAAATCTGGTAAGCAATGGGGAATCGGGAATATTCATCCATGATGACGAGGATGTATTTTCCCGACTTCAGCGGGCTGAAGAAGTGAATGGCTATGTGTTGCCAGACACCATCTGGTAGGCCTGACATCTGCAGTGGAGCGTGTGGTTCTTCTCGCCCTACTAGTTGACAGTGTGGGCAATCTTGTTGCGTGGTCTCCACCATCTGGTCAAGAGAAGGGAACCAGACTCGCTCTCGTAGTGCTTTCTTCATGGCTACCACCCCTCGATGTCCTTCGTGTGCTAGATTTACGACTCCCTGATGCAGTTAAGTAGGGATAACGATCCTCTGACCTCTTAGTAGTAGTCCATTGTCGCTGATGGAGAGTTCGTCTTTGACGTGCTTGAACGCCATGAGTTCCTGCGTGTTGATGGTGTCGTTCGTCTTTGGTTCTTCTATGTGTCGCCATGAGTCTGTGCAAACACGGTGCATGATGTTTTGAATGTTGCCATTGTTTGTAGATGCGTCAATGATAGCTTCTAGTGGAACAGCCGGTGGGCAGGCTCGATCAATGACAAAGTGGAGGTATTCCTCAGCCACCGAGTGTCATTCTCGTGTCAGAGCCTGGGGGTGCCGTGAGATGTAATCTGCTGGGTTTTCAGCCTTCCCCGGTTTGTGGATGATGGTGTACGTGTAGTCTTGCAGGCGGATGCCCCATCGTTCTATTCGCTGAGGCATCTTCACCCTGGGGTTCCCAAAAATGGTTATGAGCTCTTGATGGTCGGTGATTAGTGTGAAGTGCTTACCATACACGAAAAGGTGAAAATGCTCACACGCCCACACGACTGCCAGGTTTTCTTTTTCTGGTTGAGAGTATGCCTTCTCAGTGTCAGTAAGGCTGCGGCTGGCATATGCAACGATATGACGTTGGACAGCTTCGTCATCGTATTGCGCTAGAATCGCCACTAGCCCAACAGGGCTGGCATCCAAGGTGATCTCCGTCTTTCGTTTGGGGTTAAAATACGCCAAATTAATGGCTGAACTCACCGCTGTCTTGATCTTGTTGAAAGCTCGGTCACACATGGCCGACCACTGGAAACTTTGCCCTTGTCGAGTGAGTTCCCTCAGGGGGTAACTGATGGTGGCGTAGTCTTTAATGTAGCGAGCACAGTAGCTGGCCATGCCCAGAAAGGAGCGGATGTCACTTACATCGTGCGACTGTGGAGTGTCTGATAGTGCTGAAACTTTTTCAGGGTCAGGTTTCATACCCTCTTTTGAGAAAATGTGTCCATAGAATTTGAGTGTCGACTTGTGAAACTCGCACTTGTCCTGTTTGAGTGTGAGGTTGGCGTTGAGAAGGGCGTGACACATCCGGTCTAGCGCCTTGTCGTGATCTTTCCGGGTCTCTCCAAACACCAAGATGTCGTTGATGTAGTTGAAAGAGTTCAGGATGTCTTTTATGACTCGCCAGACAGCCTCCTGGAAAATCTCAGCAGCTGATGAGATTCCGAAGTTGAGGCGCTTATACCTGAAAAGTCCTTGGCGTGTGGTGAATGTGGTGATGTATCTTCATCGTTCGTGCAATTCGAGCTGATGATTCCCCTTGTTGAGGTCTAATTTCAAAAAGACTGTTGCTCCGTTCAGGCGTGTGATCATGTCGCTGATGTGGGGGCCTGGGTGTTGCTCCCTTTCGATGGCTGTGTTAGGGGTTCACATGTCTACGCACTGGTGTACTTTGTTGTCCTGGCCTCTCTTGGCCACAACCACTACTGGTTCCAGTAAGTTTCAGAAGTGGTTACGAAGGTTCTGTGTCACTCTGGCAGGCCTCAGAGGTCTTTTTTGGAAGTTGCCGGACCTTAAGATGGCCACCGCGTCGGGGCCAAGCTTGGCTGATGCAAGGCGCCTGACATTAAAATGGCCGCCGAAGGGGACTCATGTAACGCATGCTCCAATCCTCACAGGGGCAAATTACTGAGCTTACCCCTCTTTGTGTCCTCTCGCTGTTGTTTTGTCCTGGAATCAGGCCTTCAGATATATTCCCTTCATTCTTTGGCTGTATATGCACGTCGTCCTGCCATTCGCGCTCCTCTCTTCAGTTTAAGCGCTCTGCTCCTGTTGGAGGTAGCGCACGCTTCTTTTTACTTGTGGGAGTATCAAGGGGGGGACAGATCCCACCTTTGTCACCAGTTTCATGCCGTTCACAAATGAAGGGGCTGACACGGGAGTGATGAATGAAACGCGTCTTTATTATCGCGTACCCATTCTCGGACTGCCACTTCCACCCGCGGCTCCTCCCCTTCCTCCCGCTGCCATGCCTGACCTTGGGGCAAACCCGGGACAGGCATGGCGACATGACACCAGTTACTGTGCATAAAGCTGCCAACAGTAAATCAACAGGCAAACCTTAAGCCTGTAGGTCCCTACAGTTTAACCAGATTGTACAGAAGAAGACTAGGGAAAAGTGGCAACAGAAATTATATCAAATTATGTTAATTAATGTCCCAACTTGGAAGACTGGAACACCAAGATGAGCATCCTTAGAGCAGCAAAATCGTCTACCTTGGGGGAGTAAATTTAAATATGTGCCTTTGTGAAAGATAGATTGTGCAGTGACTGCATTTCCCGCTGATATGTTAGCCGCACATGATCTGATTTTGAATTGATTTGTTTTTTATACATCTAAATCCCACTACTACATAACAAAAGTTTTTGACTTCCGTAAACCCAAAGCCAGAGTAAGAAGAGAAAGAGTAAGGGGCAATTTTACTTTGAAAAACACCAAGGGGCCTTCTTAAAGTGGAGTGAGTGAAAAAAAATTCCCCCTTTGTAAAGCGGAATGTGGATCCAAAGCTGAGCTCTTAGGAATCTGAAAGAGTGCCCACCTCTCGTGATTTAGTGATCTCAGGTGTGCAAAGTAAAAGTTGACTTTCTGGGCCGATAGCTCTCAAAGGATGATACTTATGTAAAAGCTGGGGTAGACAATATTTTTCCAGCTGGTAAAAACCTTTGTGCATGATGAATGGAATCTTATCCTCTTGGCTGCTAAGCTTTTTCCTTCTAGAATGCTAAATCCATTTCTGACATTCAGGGCACTTTGTACTTAAACTATCAAAACTTTTTTCCACAAAAGGTATTCAGGCCAAATTTGCACAGTTTTTTCCAACATCCTGGGTATACTAAACGTACCAAGGAGCTGTGGATGTTGCAATAACAATAATTTGCTTTGGCAATATGGGTAGCTGCAGGATTTGGGCCCGGGCTCAGCATTTACCCAGGGAAACTTAATAAAGGCAGAAATGTTTGAAAACTAGACACCCAGGAGAGTCTAGGGTGATGTGGCATACGTGAATCCTATTGCCTTTTCTTACCCATAATAACCTACATACCCCAAACTTTGGCTAAAAACAATCTTTTTTCTCACATTTGTGCAAGAGACATTCCAACAGCTAAAGCGATCCACCAAAATCCTACCACTCAGTGTTCCCACACTTCAAACAATAAAAATGGTACCCCAACTTGTGAAGCTGGGCTTAGAGCATGCAACACAGAAATCCCCAAGAGACAATGAAGAGACATATAAATTTTAGCAAAATATAATCTTTAAATAAAAAAGACCCTGATTTCTATTGTTTTGTTTGCTCCCATTGCCTACCCTGGTAGGTACAGAAAGACAGATGGGCCCATTTTGGGGTGATAGTCAGGCCTGATGCCTGCATGGGCCATCCAAATATATATTTTTAAAGAAACTAAGAATCACTGGTTTGTAGTTGGCTTTCTTTCCACCCAGGATGGACAGATTGGGGGCAAAACCCCACTCTACCCTGCAGGGGGTAGAAAGACCGCTCAGGCCATTATGTAATGGGTCAGGCTTGATACCTGGGTAGGCTGCCCCATGGGGGGATCAGAAAGACTGGCCCTTTTTGTGGTAGGGATGTAACGCAATACCAGGGCGATCTATCCCACTGACCTACCTCTTCTTTTTTAGACAATTTTCCCTGGTGTTCAGTGGGTGTTTCTGTGTTTTTAACCACAGAGTGAGTCTGATTGGGGAAAACTTCCCCAGGGAAATACTGTGGGTTCATTCTGGGTGGGAGCATAACCATACCAGGGGACCAAACCCACCCCTTCCATTTTTAACATCATCCCTCTTCTCTAGTGGGCCTTCTGCCCATATGGTGTAGAGTTGGGCATAAATCCCATTGTGTTCCACTTGGTAGAAGAAGTATAGAGACTGCTGGTGCTAATATGGTGTCGGGGCATGGCACAATGCCTAAAATGGCACCCGACCCGGTATTTTTTTAACCTCTTTTCTCTGAGCTGTCTTTATTTTGTGGGCTTTATTCCCTGGGCTTTATTCTCTAGGCTTTCTGGCTTTGGGTGGGAAGGGTCAGATTTGGGAAACCCTCTTATCTGCACCTCATTGTTGTGTAGTTCCTACAAATACGTAGGATATGCAGGTTTGTTGGGCAGCATAAACTAAGGGATTGGTGTCCAGACTGATTCCGGACACCCCCCCAGGATATGTCAGCCTTTAGTCCTGCTAGCTCCCAATGCCACTATAAGCTCCCTAACCTTACCAAAGAGTGAATAGTTTTTGGCAACCACTGAACATGGCAGCCCTGATCCCTCAGGAAATCTGGAAACAGTATAGTACTTTTCGCTCAGTCACTCGTGCTCACTTAGTCTCAGAGAGATACACAGAATAGACGTTGGAGATGTCTCAGGAAGCATTTATTGATCCCGTGTCATTCTAGTATAAAACATATGTGCTGCAACAATCATTAGATAGAAGCAAATTTAGAAGATTACAAGCACCAAAAGAGTAAACAGTAGATATATTGATACCATAGCGCTAACGCAATGAATATATGCAGGCATTTATAAAACTAGTGATCTTAGCGTACTTCTACTAGCGTGGAGCCTATCTAAGCATACCTAAATGTACCTAACTTGTTCGTGGGTTTAAAGCATGAATGTGGTGTGAAGCAAAGAATCCCCTAGGAAAGAGCCAACCCCATTACCTGATGGAAGAGAATGGAGGGCCCCTTATTGGTCTCGAGTTGGACACCCCCTAAGGGATGTCTGACCACTGCGTACCAGTGGTCTAAGTATAGAGGAAGATGAGCAGGAAGGTGCTCTTAACATTTTAGAAAATTGCAGACATGCAGTTACTCTGACATTATTGGAATTTGTCCTCCCGGCCACGAGTGGTGGTGTTACCTTCGTGATTGAGGCACACGAGGCATTCAGAACAGAGGTTTTCCATTCTTGGGAAAGATTCCCGACTGTAGACGAACACACACAAACATTTCATACTTACATTGAATATGAAATACCAGAAAAATGTCTTTCCATACGTGGACATAGAAGTCCTGTTAATCTGCCAAGAGCATATTAAATGGTTTAAAGGTACCCTCCCTCACACCACAGCAAATGTGAGACTCTGTCCCCTCAGCAGAGAAGGAGCGACCTGGCCGGTCATGGCTGCTTACACACTGCATCAAGAAATCGACACTTTGTCAGCAGCAGAATTATGTACACTTTACAGAGACATAGTAAACCTATACAGAAACCTCACACAGTTTGTCATACAAGCACTTTCACTACAACCTGCGCAGATTGCTCCAGTTCGTCAACCTCAATTGACTACTCCAACTATCAGCCCACAAATACTGAATGCGATTATAGGAAGAATGCCCACCAAGCGGGAGCAATCCCATTCTGGATAGCACAGAAATTAGTACAGATGGAAGTAGTATTTCCCTATACGGGCCTGCAGGAAAAACACAGAATGCTAACAATTTGCTTGCCAATGGGGACGGGTCTCCCGATAGAGGATTGTACCACATGGGGTACAATTTTCGCTGTCATGTACATCAGAATTCATGGTACCCCCCTAAATAGCAGTTATACCCGATGGATTGAAACAAGTACAGAATGTGTACGGGGCAGAACCTGCCTTGGACTTGGGGATGAAACTGATGGGAAACTTTGCCCAAGTATCAGCAATTATGGTACATAACATAAAAGGGGAGGCAGTAGCGGTGGCTATATGCCAACACCTAAGGGAGTGCACTCCTGCATGACAGGAGAGTGAACTACCTAAGATTATCAAAGAAACCTATGCTTCGCCAGGTAGAGATAATTTGGGAGCCAGACCTGGGAAATCACAAGTGGCGGGTAATTCTGAAAAGGATAACTCAAAGCAAGCACCAGATTCTTCAAAGAAGAATTGGGATAACAAACAACCAAAACATAATAAGCAGAATTCACCAAGATCACAGGGTGGGTCTACTCAACAGTAGGCCTCTGAAAACAGATATATCCTTAGGAACTGTGACAATATTAAAAAACCTGACAGGTATCAAGATACTGATACATGTTCCTCTCAGGGGTCATCAAAACACTCAGAGAGGGAAGGACGGTCAGAACACAGATCAGAAGAGTGAGTCAAGCCAAAAATGGAGACTCATCGCACTTCAGACTACATTATCAAAGAAGAAAAAAAAAACTAAGCCTCAATTTAAAAAGAAGAAGGTAGCTGGCCTTAAAATAAGACGTGTCCGGGCTACTGATAACCCTGCTTCTGAACGAGAAGTGGGCTCTGACGATGTTAGACAGCGCAGCAGAAGTAACAATAGCTCGCCAGAACCTGATGGAATTTCTGGTGACAGCAGTGTTAAATGAACCCACAAAAAGGTAACCGGATGGTGTATCTATACCGCTTACCAAACATATCACGTGAGGGTAGAGGGATAGACGCACACATGTGTTAAGATGAGAACCCTCACTCATCCTGAGGTGGCATGCTTCATCATTTGGTTCTCTCTAACACACTGGGACCGCAAGGGGCCCAGTGTGGGCTACAACTCCCCCGCAGGAGAGGAGCGTGAGGTGTTTTATGTCATCCAATGCAGGTTAGAGTGAGGGGCAGAGTGCAAAAATCAAACATCAAGAATGTGTGTTTAAAACTATCTCCTGGTTGGTGAAGTCAATCCTTCATTAGTGTCCCCAGTGAAAATATGAAAAAATCGAAGTGAGAATAGGGGTATGGATGTTGCCTATTTGGATCTGGTCAACATGTTTCTGCCTTGCTAGACCAAAAGGTTCTTGGCATTCTTCAGGACCATTTGTATCATCACTCTGCTAGATAAATGTGAGTAATAAAGAAATCATAAAGATACCATACTTTACTGGTAAGGCATTAATCAGTGGTACCAGCTCGTGGTCAGATCCACTGTCAATTGAAAACTACTAGTCTACATGCCCCTTCATATGTCCTTTAGTAGCAGGTCTCAGTACTCTGATTCTCCTGTTACTGCCACTTTAGTAAAGGCTGAAGCAGTAACAGGAGAATCAGAGTCCTGAGACCTGCTACTAAAGGAAATATGAAGGTGGATGTAGACTAGTGAATCAGAATGCAACTTGTAATTGAATAACATCAGATCAAAAATGACACACAGATCTTAATTCGGCTAAATACTGACGGACGTCTATGTGAATATTTTTCGAAACGAGTCACCTGCCAGTTCCACAAAAACTGCTGAGTTATCAAAGATAGATCGGATGGCATTTGGTTACTTCATCAACTTTGATGACTTCTCATTGGATCCGAGTGAACATGAGTTACCACCACTTGTTTCCCACAAACAACAAATTTGTGATTTCTACAGCTCTGTCTGATTGCAACTGGTCTACTATTCCTAGTCCTTTGGATTGGTGTAGTGACTGTCTTTTCCTTGCTCCCGAATGGACATTACATCCCAGAACGCTCTGCAGTCCAACATGTGAACTTGGTCCTAAAACCGCATGCAGCATCACACCGTGATTGGAGGGACCTGTCCTTCGTGAACATTACCGCAGTTCCAGTTCCTGAGGGAATAGTTTTGGGTAGAGTTTCCTATGATGTGTATGGTCCAACTGAACTTTTAAAAATTCTATATTTGTTCAAATTTCTTTAAATGATTTCATCACCTCTAATACACTCTCTGATAATTGGGACATTGAGACTGTGCATACTATGATGCCTGATTTAGAACAATCTGCCACATTTTCAAATGCTGAATTGTATGATGGTACATCTAATTTTGACACCATGTTTTGTTTCCAAGACTATGGTCACCATTTTTTGCACAAAGCAAGTATCCCACGTAATGTTAGCACTTACCATCAATGGGAAAATTCCCCAACACCACCGAGAGGTAGTTCATCAAAGTTTACACAAAAGTTTGCTTATTTTTCAGGGCTTAGCACTTCAGACCCGGCATTTTATTACTCAATGCTTGCACGAACACCTGCAAAGAAAATATGCTTGCTAACACCAAGCTGATTTACTCTGCATCCTTTATTTTCCAGCTGTCTTTACAGGGTTTCAACTTTTGGAGGGACACTATCGATACAAAATCTGTCTGGGGACTAAAAACTAGCACGTTCAGTGAATTGAGGCCCTATTTAGAGCATGTCTCATAGCACATGAAATAATCTTCCTGAACAAGACTGTGCAGCATACTTCCTGTCTTGGACTAGCCAAGATTAAGGACTTGAACAAACCACTAATTCCCTCACCTACACACTTTGAGGGTTGGCA
The DNA here is from genome assembly GCF_964204655.1 of Triturus cristatus. Lineage (NCBI taxonomy): Eukaryota > Metazoa > Chordata > Amphibia > Caudata > Salamandridae > Triturus > Triturus cristatus. The sequence goes on along the minus strand of NC_140583.1, from coordinate 1,010,752,645 downwards.
AAACTATATACTACACAGTGAGGATACATTAGATGCCATGCACCACCCATGGAATGTCTCCCTGATGCAAAGTAGCGCATGGACATGCACAAAGTATCCTTGAGTCTATTTCCTTATTGCATGTCACTGATTCGGCCGTGGGGAGACAGGACGGATGCCTGAGCCCCTCTTTAACAAATCTCCAGTTGTGAATCACACCAAGAACCCTCCTGACGAGTGATTAACGCGCTCAGAGGGATCCAGACGGACGCCTGCACCCGGCTTCTAACTAATGCGAAACCTGACTGCAAGACATATAACTGACACTGGAACCCCCTAGACGAGTGATTTATGCGCTCAGAGAAGTCAGGACGAATGCCTGCGCTTGGCTTTTGATCAATGTGAAACCCGACCGAAAGACCCAAAACAGACACTGGAATTAGTGTGATTCAGGAGATCTTTGAACACTTGCCAGTCGAAGATTTCGAAACAAGTCCTTTAAGAAATATCGGACCACACTAGGCTGTCAACCCCCCCCTCCTTAATGTCCTGATGAAGACCCGCATTGACTACCCAGTTGTGCGCCTTCAGGGTTGAAACATCGACTAATACTGGATCAGTTGAAAGACTCTGCTAAAAGACTGACTCAATCTATTTGCAGACCTATTCAATTATCTGTTTTTCTGGCCTCTTTAAATTGTCGGAATTTTAATAATCACCTTGTATATAGTACGCACTATCACTATTTCACTGAGCACCACATGTCACCTTGTCACCAATAATTCTTTAATCATTTTCGTTTTTGACAGCCATATAATTCAATTCAAGTATTTATAAATGACGGAATTTATAAAATCGTTTATATTCTTTATGGTCTCATTGTGTGTATATATTTTTATAATTGCTGTTTGTTCTGAATAACTAAAGAAGTGACTCAATATCTAAAGAAATTATTCTTACCCGACCAATTGTTGTCTTTGCATAACTGCCCAGGTTCTGAGGGATACTGGGTTACCCCATTGCTATTCTAATTGTCTTTAGGAGACAACAGAATTCACAAGCAAGTAAAATCAGACTTTTCAAAAACCTTAGAAGTTCTAGACCCATATAGGATTACTGACTGGGGTCATCAATGGGTGCAGGAATGGGCCATGATACTCAAACATAGTGTACATTTCGGGCTCAGAAAAATAGTTGTCAAACTTGATTGTCTCACTGCTAGGTTGGGCTACAGGTCAGTGAGTGGTGTCATTTAGTGAAAGCTGCAGATCTAGGCTCAAATCCCAATAACAAAATCATTGCCTGAAAATATTAAAATGAGTACCATAACGTTAGGTATCCTAGTGGAGCGCGTTGTGTTTCATACAGAACTGCACAACAGTTAAAGCTATATAAAAGCCTGGTACTGTTGTCATGTTCTTATTGTTGTTTAGAGATTAGTGCAGACGTCATACTTTCTTTTTATGTTGATAAGTCTTAGAACATAATTATCATCAACAAATTGCAGCACCTATCCACTTTTTTGTGCAAAGTAGTATAAAGTTTACAAATTAAATCACTCAGCCTAAAACATCAGCAATAATGAGCATTGACAAAGGCAATCATTTTACTCCTTGGGCTGAAACTGTTTTGTGATTCAATAATAATATCTGGTTTGGAATGGAGGACCTAACTAGTCTCTTCCTTCCAATTGAGGGTTGAAACAATAAGGGTGACTTGAGTCGGGCTAACGAAAACATGCAGACTCTTATCAATTGACATCTCCACACCGAACTTGAAACTGTGGTTAGTGAATTGAATTTGCATTTATTTAGCACTTACTACCCCTGACAAGGCATTTAGCACCTGGATACCACTCTACAAATTCACATAAGATAAGATAAGTTAAGAGAAGATAAGGGGCCATATGTAGGTAGCTAAATACCGGTCGGTAACGGCCGAAATTCGGTAAATATCCCGTTACCGACCGGTATTTAGGCAATTGAGATGTAGGAGTCCAAAAAGAAGGATTCGGTAAATATGAATCGGTAAATACCGATTCATCTTTACCGAATCCAAATTTACAGATTCATAATTACCGAATTCATATTTACCGATTCGGAAAATATGAAATGGTAAAACGAGAAAAGAGATGTAGGTAAATTCGGTATTTACGAATTCCATGAAATTCGGAATTTAAGAGTCAGTAATTAACACAGAGTGAAATCAGGTGGTAATCAGCCACAGTGCATATAAGCAATCCCAAAATGCAACAGCGTGAACACCATGGCGGCTCTGTATGTTATTGCTAGGCCTGGGCGGTAAATTCCGTTCCGCTCGCGGAATTTGCGGAATTTCGGTAATTTCGCGTTCCGCGGAGAACGCGAAATTGCCCAAAATTCTGCTTTCTGCGACTTCGCGAAATTTTTTCTTGTTCGCGTTCTCAAAATGCGTGTTCGCGAGATATTTCTCCCCGAGCACGCAAACAGCAACTGTGAACAGGAAAAAAGCATCGCGAACAAGCAATTCCGCATGTTCGCGGAATTTCTGCATGTTCGCGGAGATTTTTTACCGTTTCGCGGAGATTTGCGTAACGCGATTACGCAAATTCCGCCCACCCCTAGTTATTGCAAGGCACCTACGTCTACAGGCAGCAGGTCTGAGGATTTGGAGACGGGAGGAATGCATTTACAGACAGCGCATCACACTCTTCCAACAGACTGAGGCTGAGATACATGAAAGGTACAGGCTACACCCCCAAACCATCATGGACCTGATAAGGGACCTGCACCCACTCCTGGACCAACCAACAAGAAGGGCGCATGCCATACCACCACATGTGCAGGTGCTCTGTAGCCTACATCTACTCGCATCTGGCAGTTACCAGGGGGTGATAGCTGCGGTAGGTGGGGTATCCCAGAGTTGCCTGTCCCGTTTCTTCAGGAAGTTCCTGGATGCCATGATGCAGAGAATGCAACACTACATCAGCTTCCCAAACACACAGGCTGAACGGCAGAAAACCAAGACCGACTTCTACCAGATGGCACAGTTCCCACATGTCATAGGCTGTATTGATGGCACACACATTCCTATCTGCCCACCAGCAGCCACTGAGCACATCTACAGGAACAGAAAGTCCACCCACTCCATTAATGTGCAGGTAATCTGCGATGCAGGCAACATAATCACTGATATCGTAGCCAAGTTCCCTGGGAGCACCCACGACTCCTTCATCTTCCAGAACAGTGGGATCTACACACGACTGGTTGCCAGAGAATTTGGAGAAGGATACCTGCTAGGTAAATCACTCTGACCCTCCCTAATACTTATCGCAAATGTAAGTATATTGAGGCATGTGACTAATGGTACTCTCTCACTCACCTAGGTGACAGTGCATATGCCGTGGGGTCATTCATCCTCACTCCCTACCTACACCCATCAACACTGAGTGAAAGACGATATAATGTGGCACACAAATCAACACGCAACGTGGTGGAGCGCACGTTTGGACTATTGAAAAGCAGGTTCCGCTGCCTCCACAAAAGCGGAGGCGCACGCCTGTACACACCCATCATCTGCTGCAAAATCATTGCCACTTGTGCAATGCTGCACAACCTTGCCACGAAGACAGGTACAGAGGTGGAAATAACAGATTATGAGGACAATGATGATGAGACTGCACAGCCAGAGCCCAACGCAGCAGGAGTGGCAACAGCAACCGATGGGAGAGAGAGACGGGCAGAGATCATATGCAACTATTTCTAAGTAAGTAAGGGGACACAGCCAGTAGTTGTATGCCATGACGTAGTTTTAATCATGCGGCACTACGCCAGTACACAACGGCTAAAGTGGCCTATCAATGTTGTGAAAACAATAGTTGTAAGTCAAGGGTTACTTCACCCAACTGTGTCCTGCAATTGTGTGCAGCATCAGTGTCTGCGCCCACGCACCACAGTGCGGGATGCCAGTGATTGGCTGTCCTCACTGCCTGTGGGACCAGTGGCAGCCCCATGCTGTCTGTTGCTCCTCCGTGTGGCTGTGATAGGGGGGGTAATGCTGCTCCTACTGGTGGTGTCTTTGCTGTCCCCATCATCCACAGCACCAGTTGTGGCCGACTGGCTTGTTAGCAGCACCTCAAGTGCACTGGTCACCCTCACCATCCCCCTTGACACGTCATTGCTGCAGTGCGCAAGCCCCTCCTGCATTGCCACGGAGCGCCTGCAGAGCAGCGAAGTGGCAGTTGCCAGGCGGTTCACTGCCCTCGTGTGGTGTTCTTGCTTTTGTGTCTCCCTGTGCCATGCAGCTCTGTCTTCATCCATCTTTGTGCACAGCAGCATGACGGACTGGGACATGTCCCGCATGCCCGCAGCCATCTCCCTCATGCCCTCAGCCATTGCGCTTATGCCCCTGTCAATATTGCCCATTGTGGCATTGAGGCCCTTCATTTGGCGCTGGACTGACAAGATTGCCTTTCCTTGTAGGCGCTGGACCTTGACCATGGTGTCCTCCAGCCCTGAGAACACCCCCTGGCTCTCACCCTGTGGAGGTGGACTGCGCACCCGAGCCCTGCGGCGATGTCTGGCACCTGTGTGTGCTCCCTCAGAGGTGGAGTGCACACCGGCATGGCAACCATCCAGTGGCACAGTGGATGTTTCGGCAGCCCTCGAGTCTTCCGATGAGGACTCTGAGACATGTATTCTTGCAACAGCACGCCTCCTAAACCTGAACAATGCAGTTGGTGTCGATGCGGGTGAGGCCAGCTGGAGTGGCGATGCTGGCTGTGGTGGCGATGCTGGCTGTGGTGGCGAGGCTGGCTGTGGTGGCGTGGCTGGCTGTGGTGGTGCAGCTGGCTGTGGTGCTGTTGTCTGGGCAGAACACGTGGTGGTCTTCTCTGAGCTGTCCTTCCGGGGTGCCCTCTCTCCCTTCTCCTGTGCAGTCCTGCGCGAAGTATCGCCTGTGGACAGAAATTTAACATCAGCTCAGTGTACCTGCAGCCCTGCATTGCTATCATCATAATACATTTCTGTGACACTCTCTCATTGTCCTATGCCTGCTTATCGCTAATGTGTGTAACATGCCTAGTTGTTCTGCGCAATTTTGTCATGTTTGGGGTTTCACAGACTACATCTCCCATAATGCATTGCTGGTATGCACTAACACCTGTACTGGAGTGGGATTCTCATTGCTCAATTGGGGATTTGGGATAGGGGAAGGGGGGGCACAATGCTGTACATGCGTCTTACCTTGTTTTGTGGCGGCTCTGGCAGAGCTGTCTGCATCCCCAATCCCCACGACACTTTCAGGCTCAATTGTAGACTCCACGAGCTCCTCAAGTACTGTCAGGGCAGGTGCCCTGTTCCTTCCTCCTCCTGTCCTGCTGGCCTCTTTCTTCAGTTCCGCCATCTCCCTCTTAGTGATGCTACGGATATCGTACCACCGCTTCTTGAGGACATCAATGTCCCGGTGGGTCACTCCCATGGCATTCACCTGCGCCTGGATTCCCAGCCAGATCTTCCTTTTCTCTGATTCAGCCACTTGCAGTGATTGTTTTCCGAAGAGGTTATGGTGATGCTTTACCACCTCCTCCACAAGTACCTGCAGTTCCTTTTGGCTGAATTTAAGTTTTCGCTTCCTTTCCCCTCCATCTCTCTCTGTGTCCTGGCTGGCCATTGTGTCAGTTTCTTGTGCTGAATCAGGCACTGGCTCTGTTCCTCTCCTCTGCACTCCCAGCCTCTCCAGAGTCTGCTGATTGTGTGCACCTGCCTGGGTGTGGCCACTTCCTGGTTGGGTGGGGTTGGGTTTGCACAGGATTGGCTGATTCCTCAAGTGATGTGTATTTGAATTTCCGATTCGGAAAATACCGATTCGGTATTTACCGATTCGGTAAATACCAATTCGGTATTTACCGATTCGGTAAATACCGATTCGGAACTCCGGTCGGTATTGTGGAATCGGTATTCTTTTACCGAATTTTACCGATTCGGTAAAATTTACCAAACTATTTGGTACATAGCAAATACCGATTTCTAAATACCGATTCGGTAAAATTCGGTATTTAGGAATCGGTATTCCTGCCCTACCTACATATGGCCCAAGATGAGATGATATGAGAGGAGATGAGATGAGATAACATAGCATACCATAACCTAACATAACATAAAAAATAACATAGCATAACATTGAATCACTTTAAGGCAAGGAGCACGCTAGTTGGGAGCCCAAAGTTAGTGGTCAGACCATTGGTTATTGTAGTTCATTCTTAATGGTAAACCATTCCATGCATTAGGTTCTTTGTGGTACATTAGTGACTTAGGTGTGATCATTAGAGGGGAGTATGTGAGAAGCAAATTATTTTTTTTTTAAACTTGAAGACCGACAGACTTGAGAGTTAATAGTAGTTTATATATAGAAGAGGCATATAAGCTAAGTAGATGAGCATTCGAAATAAAGGAAAGAATTAGTAATTCAAGGTCAAGAAGGATCTTAAGGAATATAGCAGGTAGGTTTTTGTGACAGCATGCAATCTGTGGATGTAAGAGAGAGTGAGAGGAGGAGGCGGAGTGCAGGAACAGAGCAGGACAACCAGCTTCTTTGCTTGCAGACCGGTCTATTGTGAAAAAATGGATCCATCAGCATCAGGGGAGAGTGCATCAACCAGGAAACGCAAGCTGAAGTTAAGTGAGAGAAAATTTGGAAATCTCATTGAGGAGGTAGTTAGAAGCCATGACAAGCTATTTGGAAAACTGTCTCTCAAGGTACCAGAGGCAGAGAAAAGGAAAATCTGGCCAGGGATCCAGAATAAGGTGAATGCAGTGGGGGTCACCCATCGCAGAATAGAAGACCTGAAAAAACGGTGGTACGACCTGCGCAGCCTTGAGAGGATTGCTGACAGGCTGAAGGAGGCCAAGAAGACTAAAGTGGGACTAGCAACACTGCCTGGGAATACACCCATGGAAGACCTGGTTGAGTCTACACTCCAGCCTGAAGCTGTGGTGGGAGTGACCCAGTTGGATACAACCGAAGAGGCCAGTACATCACAAGGTAAGATGTATGCAAGTGTCCATTCCAAGAGACATATTAAAATGTGCACATCACCGTAGGTCAGCTCAAGTGTACAGAAACCGACTCCAGTCCACATTTTCCTCCCACACCCAAATGCATTATGGGAGTAACAGGCAGGTTAGGCAGGTTGGTAGGCAAACAAACTATAAGAAGGCAAAACACGTGAACACTGTGTGACAGTCACTAATTTAATGAGACCCAAATTTTGCTTAATGTGACACGACATTGGTGCAGTTCAGAACACAAAATCAACCGCTGCTTCCACGGACAGGATGATTCCACAGTCACACGCACATACACACATCGCACGCTGGTGGGGCCCATAACACCAACATTTATTCTATCAAGCTATCTGTGCCTACCAGAGGGATCTTCAAATATCCTGAACTACAGTTTCTTTACTTGGATAGAGGAAACCACATCTTTTAATTACCCTAACAGTTCCTCCATCCGGAGGTTGACTGGATCATTTAGTTGATTTGTAATTTGATGGAACACACTTCAACTCTTATATTAATCAATAAAACATTACAAGAAAAATAACCACCCGACACAGTTCTTCAAACAATGATTTTTCTTTATCTAATTAAATTTGCAGGTTAAATCCTAACAATGCAATATTATCTTTTGTCATAATTACCTATTCTGGATAATTGTCGTTCTCTAAGTCAGAAAATGGTCCTCAGAAATTCATCAGAGTCCTATCGTCCCGTCCTCTGCTGTCAGCATGGAGTGCCGCATAGAGTAGCTTCGATCAGGGTGCGTCTCAAGCTCTATGGGTGGTAACCTCATTTCCCTCTCTAGACTACTAATATTTATACTAAAATTTATATATTACAGTATCATTTTCTTTATTTCCAGGCCGCTGATTGGCTGAATTCAGCCTCGTCCCAATACTTTAAGAAACATTCAACAAATTTCACATACGGATGATGTATAAACTAAGCGTATGGGAAAAGCTGTTCCCAGGTCAGGAAAGTAACAGTCTATTGTGAATAGGTGGCTTTTGGTTCCCAGATGGCAACATTTCATCCGTGTTCAGGGACATTGGCATCTCGCCCAGAGTATTCTTCATGGTCCTGGTTCACTAGTTCATGGAGAGGACACGATGAAATCAGTCCAGGCCTTTTCTCCATTTCTCAAATTATGAAGTCATGTACTTTAGTAAGTTTTCAGTCGGCAGCCATCTTTTAGTAAGCCGAAATGGTCAACTTAAGTAAAGAGACACAAGAATCGTAATTAATACATAGAACTGACTTAAACAGTGTTATTTCCTTACTAATACCCTTATGTGTATGTATTTATCTAGCCATATGCAATATTTAAAGCCGTTAATGCTGGTTTATTTAAGCGCAAATCACATTAACATCACCAAACAACACTTATTATTTTTAATATGAATACAAACTTAGTTTACTTATTATTTTAGCCATGCTAATGCATTCCCACGTATTTCTCTTGATTAATAAGGTTGGTTAGTTCATCACAGCACACTGTTAATCATTAAAATTAATCGTTTAGTTATTTTAATATAAACTTATATAAATGGATTGGGTATATAAAAACAAAATATTTTACCCGCTCCATCAATCCCCCCTTTGGTGATTTTATCACCAACAACCCACAAAAAATTCAATTTTTCCCCTTTTCCAGAAATTTGAAATGTCTTTTTGCTCAATTAAAATTCTGTTTCCCTTTCATCTTCTTTTCTGGTTTTGTCATACATGCTCTCCTTCCACTCTTCCAATTCTATTTCATTGAGATCTTTTTCTGGTTTCTTTTCCCTCTTTTTGTAAATTTCTCGTTTGACTTTCTTTTTATTTCTTCTATATCTACAACACATACAACCTAATCTAAGTAGTAATAATACGAAAATCACACAAGTTAATGGAAATAAAATTTTCCCTATTATAGTACTACCTAATTTACCCAAGAAAGCTTTTATAGCAGCCATCTTATTACTAATTCTAGTCCAGATACTTTCAACCTCCAGTGGTTTTATTTCATCATGCAATTCTGTAATATTCTTTATATAGACTTTTAGATCTCTGCTTTCATCAGGAATGCAAGTGCAACAATGTTGAACTTTCAGCATTCCACAGACTCCACCCTCTTTTGCCAATAAAATATCAAGGGCAAGTCGATTTTGCATAATCATAGCACGCATGGCAACCAATTCAGTGTTTACCAATAGAAATCCTTCAGCTGTGCTTGTTGACAAACGATCCACTGTGGTGGACAGCTTCCGAATATTATTTGCATTCAAAGATATTCCCACTGCTGGTATCACGGCTCCAAAAATATCACCTACAATTTCTAACCAAGTTTCTCTTCTGCTACGCATTAGTAGGTTATTTGGTCCACTATTTTCTATTCTATCCATGTGAAAGATCTTTGGAAAGACCAGGCCTACATAACATGTGCCATACCAATGGTCAGGCAACCTGTAATAAGCCTTGTTCCCACAAATATAATACAATCCAGGAAAAACTGGGTCTTCTCCACCTCTAAATCCCCATCCGGATGCAATGAAATAAGTATCATGACACTCACTTGTCCCTATGTATATATCATCATATTGGGATCTTTCTCTCATGATGCATAATTTGCCTTTCTGTGGTGAGTCTATAGCTATTGTTGGTCTGACATCACCTTTCGTTTCTTTGTTCCCATCTATTGCCCAAATGTTTTCCCCTTCTTTATGTCCTTCTGCATTCTTGTGTATTTTCAACCTCCTCTCCTCAACCATATTCAATGATGTTTTCTCTTCTATTTTCAAACTGCAAGTTAAATTGTTCTTAAAAATATATTCTAGAGTTAATCCTTTAGTTTCTATAAAAATTTCTCCTAATACATTAGCATCTTTAGCTGGATTTAATTCTTTATTCATGGGCAATCGTCCAAGAATATTATCTATATTAGATAAATTATACTCTAATTTTCCTACTTGATAAAATATACTAGTTAAGACACTACATGTTATTCCATAAGTTGCTGGGAGGTGATGATAAGTCACCCCTTCTGAAACAGAGGCAGGTAATTGCATGCAAACATAGCAATCCCTTACGTCCATTGTTTTTACATATTCATACAATAATTTCGAAAACACATTGCTAGAAAAATCAGTTATAGATCTATCTTGATGCACATGCTCAGTGCTTGCTTTAACTGGTATTACTTTTTGCGAACCTTTCACTATGTTAGTCATGTTCTCGGTATGTCCTGCTAGTGTATCTAAGGTTACTTTGAATGAGATCAAAAGAGCGAGTACGCTCCAAAGAAGAATTAATAGTCCTGTACAACAACAACATACCTTGCACCATCTTCTCATGAAGGTACATCTACTATTGTTTTTATCTATGTTAGCCATCTTGTTAGATCTAACCGTGTCTTTTGACTTAGCCTCTTCTACTCCGCCCCTTATAGCTTTAAGAGCTAAAACTTATCAGGTTGTCCAAATATTTCGATTTTCTTATTTAATCCTGTGTATTTCTACAAGGATCAATACAAATTACTCAGCTTGGCTTTTCGTTGTTTTTCACTTCCTTATCGTCATCCACATGCAGGATTTCCTGATCTTCCGCTTCTTCTCCAATATCGGATAAGATAACTCTCAGGATCTCCCCTGTTTCTTCTTCTTTTATCAATTTCAGCCAAGTCTCCTCTGGATTTCCTTGACTATCTGCCTCTTCTCCTTGTTCAGGCAGTGCCACGTACGTCCATTCAGGTGACTTATATTTCTGATTTGGTTTTCTTGCACGTTTGTTTGCTTCTGATACTTCTGTTTCTCCCTCTTTCTCTGGATGTTGACTGGTTACTTAATTCACTTGTTCAGCCTCTGAGGGTTTAGCTCGTGTCAATCTGTATCTTAATTTCTTGATCTTGTTTGGCCAAATGTCTCCTTTGGCATTTCATCTTACTTTGCCGTCTTTGCCGTTTCTTTCCTCGATCCAAGTTCTCTTTCTCAGAACTCGACCTTCTGGTATTTCAGTTTCACTGTCTTCAGATTCTGTCTTGTTTGGTTTTTCTGTCTCAGTATTCTCCTTTTCCTCCTCTGGTGATGGCCCTACTTCTGTCCCTCCTCGGGTCTCCTGCACGCAATCTCCCTGCTGATTACTTGTCCCTTCACCTAGCTGTGTGTTGCAGTTCCCTACACCTCCTCGGGGGTTTTCCACAATCTGTCCCTCTCTCTCTGTGACTGTCCCTTCCTCTTCTTCCAATATTGTTTCAGGTGGAATTTCTCCTACTCTCTCATTTGGGGTGAATGTTACTTCTGACTAAACATTCTTTTCTTTTCTTTTCTTCTTTCCGTGCTCACCATTGGCGTTCGGTTCGCCTCCAGAATCTGAATCATCTGAAATCTGCAATCTTTTTCTCAGTATTTCTTCTCTGGGGGTCTGAACCAGTCTTGGTTCCGTCTCCCCTCTTTCAGGATTTTCTTTTGATTTTATACTCTCATTACTTGACTCATCACTTGATTCTGATTCATCAAAGTATTCTTTTCTAATGCCGTCTGCTGGATTTGGACCTCTCAAAGTGTGACTTGCATGTATCCAATTTTTCAGTCCTGCACACTTTACAGCAGTCGTTGTGGTCAAAATGACCTGTCTTGGCCTTCCCCATCTTGGAACCAGGCAATTTCTTCTTCTGTGGACTTTTATCCTCACCCAGTCCCCTGGGCTCAAATCATGGGCTGGTTTCTTTTCAAGTGTGGTGGCATCCCCTCCAACGTGGTGAAACACAGAATGAACTGCGTCAGGCAGGCCTTTACAGTAATCCAAAATCATGTCATCAGTTATTATAGTCATCAGCTTGTTGACTGGTACAAACACATGTCTCATGGCGCGTCCCATGATGATCTTGTGTGGACTCAAACCTGTGGTTCTGTCTGGAGTAGACCTAATGGTCATCAAAACCAGAGGCAAGACATCAGGCCATTTCAAACCTGTGGCTAAACACATTTTTCCAATTCTATTTTTGATCGTACCATTCATTTGCTCAACCACACCAGAAGCTTCTGGTCGGTAGGCACAATGCAGTTTCTGTTGTACACCCAATGCTTCACAAATCAATTTCATGATCTCATTGTAGAAATGTCCTCCTCTGTCTGATTCTATGGTTATTGGAAACCCGTACCTTGGGATGAATTGCCTCAACAATAGCTTAGCCACTGTGATTCCATCATTTCTTCTGGTTGGGTATGCCTCCACCCACCTAGAGAATAGACATACTACCACCAAAACATACCTCAGTTTGTTATAAGGGGGCATCTCAATGAAATCTACTTGCATTCTGGTGAAAGGTCCACCCTCCCGGCCTATGGTACCCAGACTCACCACCGTTTGTCTTCCAGGATTTTACTGCTGACATGTCAGGCATCTCTGACAGAGACTTTCTGCTATCAGCCTGAATTTTGGATTATACCAGGTCTGCTTAAAGGCCCTTATCATGGCATCCCTTCCCAGATGTCCTTGGCCATGATACATCCGTGCCATGTTTGACATCATGCTATCAGGCATTACTGGTCTTCCATCCTGATAGACCCACACATGATCCTTTTCCCTGGGTGCACCTCCTGCTTTTACCCACTGTCTCATTTCCTCATCCACTGCTTCATCCTGCAACTGCCTCACTTCATCCCAGGTTCCCACAACGTTAGTAAACATTATGGAGCAAGAAGACATTTCCTTTTCTTTTGACCGATTGATAGAATATTTGTTTCGGGCACAATACTGAGCCATGTCGTTTGCAAAACGGTTTCCGGTAGTGATGTAATCACTACCTTGTCCATGAGCAGCAAATTTTACCACAGCCAGTTCTTTGGGCATTTGTATTGCCTCAAGCAATTTCCCAACCACTTCTGCATTCCTTATGGGAGTTCCACTCGAGGTCAGGAAACCTCTTTGCAGCCATAGTTGGCCGAAATCGTGGACAACTCCAAAGCCATACTGGCTGTCAGTCATCACAGTCACTCTCGCATTCCTCCCAATCTTGCACGCTTTGGTTAATGCCACTATTTCTGCTACTTGAGCAGATCTAACTCCTTTCAAGGGCGATGCCTCTATAACTGCTGAAACTGTGCATACTGCATAGGTTGCGCTCAACACTCCTTCATCTGTTCTTAAACAGGATCCGTCCACAAAAAACACATGATCACTCTCTGGCAGTGGTAGATCTCTTATATCAGGACGAGGTTTTGTGCAATAGTCAAGCACATCCAGACAATCATGATCAGCCTCTTCCCTTATCTCCACTCTCTCTGCATCAGGCAAAAGTGTAGCTGGATTCACATTCACACATCTTTCCAGATTCACATTGTTTGCACCTAGAATGACTTTTTCATACTTAGTCAGCCGACTATGTGACATGAACTGTGTTCGACTCCTTGTTACACACTATGGGGTACAAACACTCTTACTGGATACCCCATCACGATTCCCTCACTCTGTTCTAGGCTTTGGCATGTAGCCGCTACCGCTTTCAGGCATCCTGGCAACCCTACTGCTACTGGTTCTAACATTGACGAGAAATATGCCACTGGTCTCCTTTGTCTTCCATGTTTCTGTATTAACAATGAGAGTGCGCATCCGTTTCTCTCACTACAGTATAATTCAAACTCTTTCTCATAGTCGGGCATACCAAGAGCAGGGGCTTCACATAGACTGTTCTTCAGCTGTTTGAATGCTGCCAGTTCTTCTTTGTTCAGTTCAAGGGCGTCTTTAACCTCACTTTTTGTCAATTTCACTAATGGTTTGACGACCAGGGGGAAATTACTTATCCACTGACGACAATAACCAACCATTCCTAGGAACATCCTCACCTCTCTTTGGGTCATTGGAGCTCTCATTCCTCTAATGATTCTGATCCTGTCTATGGTTACTTTTCTCAGGCCTTTTTCGATATTATGACCCAAGTATGTCACTTCCTTTTTACAGTACTGCAATTTGTTTGGAGATACCTTCAGTCCTCCATCTGCCAAATGATTTAACAAGGCTATGGTGTCTGTTTCACAGGCCTCACGTGTTTTTGACGCTACCAACAGGTCGTCAATGTACTGCACTAAAACCGAATTCTCAGGCATAGTAAGACTCTCCAGGGATTTCTTTAACAACTGATTAAAAATGGAGGGGCTCTCTGTGTACCCCTGTGGGATTCGGCACCATGCCAAAATACGGTTTCCAAACCGAAAGGCAAAAAGCGGCTGGCTGTCATGATGCAATGGAATGGAAAAGAAAGCATGACACAAATCAATTACTGTGTACCATTCTGCATCATGTGGGATCTGATACAAGATTACTGAGGGATTCGGAACAATTGGACAACATGAGACGACAATCTTGTTAATCTTTCTCAAATCTTGCACAATCCTGAATTTCCCACTGGGCTTTTTCAGTCCCATGAAAGGCGAATTACATGGACTACTCATTATCTCCCTCAGCACTCCTTGTTGGATCATTTTCTCAATCAATGGGGTTACTCCTGCTATTATTTCAGGGGTCAGTCTGTATTGTGGAATATTTGGGTAAACAGCTCCTTCTTTTACCGCAATTCTCACTGGGACTACATTTCTCATCAAACCTACATCTTCCCCAGTGAAATCCCAAACTGCTGCTTTCACTGTCTGTTTCAATTCCGGGGGCAATTCATCTGGATTGAACACTGCATAGGTTCCAGCAACCTCACACTCTCAGTTAGCTATGGTCATTTTATACAGAACATCCTCATCTGGTGTTTCAAAGGCTATTCCGTCTGGTGTACAGAATATAGTGCAATTCATCTTGCACAATAAATCCCTTCCTAGTAAATTCACAGGACTGGTGTCACACACCACAAATCGATGCATGTCTGAGAATTTCCCTATTCTGACTTTCACAGGGTCAGTAAGGTACGTTTTAATCTGGGTGTTGGACACACCTACTACTTGGATTGTTTCATCCGAAAGAGGAAGATTTCTAACATTTGCTGATCTGACAGTGGATCGTGTAGCTCCAGTGTCCACTAGAAAAGTAATGTTTTCATCATTAACTTTCCCGTCCACAAATGGTCCTATCTGATCTATTTCTAGAGATGCGCCAAGTACGCACTGTGCTTCCTCTTTTAGGCACCGTCAATAAAACTCTTCTGGCTCACTTTCGTCATTTTGCAGCCAATACTGTGATACAGCGCTTGCGCGTTGCGGTTTGTTTACCTGTTCTTCATTGTAGAATCCCGTCTCTTTGCTATACTTCTGTGTGCTCCGGCTCTGTGGTAAGGGCGGTTTTGGCACCTGAGCCTTCTGCTGTTGCGGCGGTGGGCCACTCCCCTCACACTGCACCTGTGGATTTAATGACGGATTTTCATCATTAGTACCTGGTGGATATTTACACTCGGATTTCCAGTGCCCAAATCTTCCGCAATTGTGACAGGGGAACTTCTTCTTTGCTTCTTCTATATTACCTTTCCCTTTTCCTGGGCCAAATCTTGGTTTCATGCCTGGATTATTAGCCTGTTCAACCAGCTGAGCTTCCTGTCTCTGCTACCTTCACTTGAGCCCACATTGCCCTTTCCTTTAGCTTTCGCTGCTTGGCTTCGATCTCATCACTAAAGTATTTAGCATGCCTCAGGATCTCATCTATTTTCTTGCTTTGCCAGTCCACGGTGTGCTGCTTGATCATGTCCCCGATTTCGGGACGCAGACCATACACAAATCTGTACACAAAATGACTCAGGTCCTTCTCTCCCAGACTGTCATCCCCACTGAACTGTTTGAAAGCTAATATTAGCCTCTCATAATAGGCGTGGACTGACCCCTTTGCTTCCTGATGTGTTTGATCTATTTTAACCCAGTCTGTTTCTTTGGGGGGTACTTTATTTTTCAAGAATGCCATGACCTGTTCATATTTCTTCATTACCTCTGGGTCTGGGGCTCCTGTTTTGGGATCTCTCGGGTATTCTTTGGTGGGCCAGTTTATGACTATCTTACATTCTGCCCACAAGTCTGCTGGCACTATTATATCAAACAGACTATTCAGATCAATCTACAGCACTTTTGACAATTTCACAAATCTGTCTACCTGTCTGTACCACTCGACTGGCTTTTCCCGTAATCGAGGGAAATCATTGGTAAATGACAAAATGTCCTGTCTGGTCCATGGGACATGAACATATCCCCCTCCTGGAATCTCTCTCATAGGGAACTCTATCACCACCTTCTCCTTCTCTCTCACAGGAAACGCTGGAAATGTTCTGTCTGAGGTGTCTTCCCGCTTCCTATACCACCTGCTCCTCCATTTGTCCACATCTCCCCATTTCCTCAATACTGTGATTATGTCCCTAATCTGCCCTATTCTTCCTGCAGCATTCAGATTCTCAATGTCTTTTTCTGTAAAATCCACTCGGTATGGCTTCTGTAAAGCTTTTACCTTGTCCATGTCAATTCCCATTTCACTTGCTATTTCTGCTAATCTGTCATGTAAAGTCTTTGCTCTCCAAGTGACACTCTTACACAGGAATAATAACTCCTCATCTTGGTAATTTTTCAGCTTTTCTGTGGGGATGGTCCCTACAATTAATTCTTCTAACACCATCCTTAATTTCGCCACATCAATGGTATGAGATTCTTTTTCTTTATCCTGCAAACTTTTTAGCCAGTCATTCAATTCTTCAGTAGTTATGCTCACTGACTTCTCTGCATTCCCTGGTTCTGTCAGTCTCTGTGGTTCTAATATCGATACTTCTGCCCTTCTGCTTCTCTCGACAGTTTCAGAACAATAAAATGGGTTCTTTGACATGTGTAATTCACCTTTCCCCACAGTATGTTCCCAGGAACTCTCTCTCGCTCTCATCATGGGCTGTTCTGCCTGTCCTTTGTTCACATACGGGACTGTTAGTCCGTGCTCACTGTCTTTCTGCTTCTCAAAAATAGGCATAACAGGACCTATGGTCACAGGGACTGTAACTGCTTCTAGATTTTTCGTCAATTCTCTTATTTTCTCTGTCAGTTCTAATGTGGTTTTTGCTAGTTCTCTAGAGTTTTCACTCTCAGCCTTATTTCCCTTTTCTTTAAGTGAATTTCTTCTTTTTACTTCTGGGGTCACAACTTCTGTTTTAATGATTCTCAGAGTCTCTCTCACTGGTGTGCCTGAGGTTGGCGTTTCTGGTTCCTGTCTGTACGGAGGTGGGCTCTTGTAAAACATATAATCTAGGACATCATCATCAGTCTCATTAGCCCCATACCTCCGGGTTTCTACATGATTTCTCTTATCTAGGCATTTCCTTCCTCCACTTTCTCCTTCTGTTCTAACCGGAAATAATCCTTCAGTCATACTAGCATCTCGCCATCTTCTCATTCGATCACTATGAGTTTCACGGTCGTTTGGCCGTCCGAACATATACCGATATCTACTGCCATTTCTTTGTTTTTCTCGCTCATGCATCTCATCTTCCCACTCTGTCAATGCCTCGAACTGTGTAAGACTAGCTCGCGGATCTAAGTTCATCATCCTCTCCTGCAAGTTCCTTAATATTACCAAATTAAAAGACCCATCCTCTGGAAATGCTAGAACTCCGTCTTCCTTTGTATACTTTGCCCAATTGTCTAACCAGATACAAGTATGGTACCCATATTTCGCAACCATGATGGATGCGGGGGTCTTTGCCGGAGGGAGTAACTGTCCTTCCCTAGTCACAATCTTCTTGTCCTTCACAAACAAATTCCTCAGTTTACTGAACACAGACTTTTTCTTTCTCTCGGGTGAATGATAATACATTTTCCTGTCTTTTGTGAACTCTTTAGTCTTTTCTACCACTGTACGATCTCTAATCCAATGGTAGCGCGACTCTTACTCAGGCACCAATCCTGGCGCGTCTACATCACTGTCACAACCTCCAATCCTTGTGCGACTCACACTAAAACACCAATCCTGGAGCGTCTACGTCACTGACTAGCTGTCGAATCCCAGCGCGGTCCTCCTGACGTCTACAGTCGCTGCAGCAGCTTCTGCTCCTGACTCCTGTCCTCAGTCTACCCATCCTTTACAAAACTACGCGATAGACTTTGTTTCAATTTTACAATACTTGTTAGTTACAACGTACAAACATCTCCATTGTCTGATCCGCTAACCACACAATAGCAAAAGACCTTTCCCACGAGAATCCTGTTTTTCCGAGAGCAGCGCTTACCTCTGCCCTACTACAGAATTATTACGTCCGTTGGCAAAGTAGCGCATCCCTCTACTTCACCCTTCTATCAAGCATCAATTAACTGTTCTCTCCGGAATTAAGACACATAGGGGCCGATTCCGATCCTGGAAAACCGGGTACGAACCGTCAGTCGGAGCGTTTTCTCCGTCTGACTCGTACCCGGTAAAAACACCATACAAACTTGCAAGTACGATTAGTACGGAAACACCATTTCCGTACGAGTCGGAAAAAACACCGACCGACTGCAAAATACATACGAATGTGATCCGGGACACCGCGGACGTGACGTCCGGACGGAGTTAGGCATGTTTCAACATCCCAGCAAGTACGATTCGTACCAACAGCAGTCCGGACGGCAATATTTTTACGGCACCCAAAAAGTGCCGGAAAAGCGAAGTACGCCGCGATGCGAGCGGAATAGGGGGGCCGGTACGTGCCATCTCCCCCCCAGCCCCCCCGTATGTACGCGCCATCCCCCCCCAGCCCCCCGTGGAAGGACACGCCACACACCCCCCACCCCCGTATGTAGGGTGCGTACCCCCACCCCCGTAGGTACGGCATGTACCCCCACCCCCGTAGGTATGGTGCGTACCCCCACCCGTGTATGTACGGCGTGTACCCCCACCCCCGTAGGTACGGTGCGTACCCCCACCCCCGTAGGTACGGTGCGGACCCCCACCCCCGTAGGTACGGTGCGTACCCCCACCCCTGTAGGTACGGTGCGTACCCCCACCCGTGTATGTACGGTGCGTACCCCCACCCCCATAGGTACGGAGCGTACCCCCACCCGTGTATGTACGATGTGGACCCCCACCCCCATAGGTACGGTGCAGACCCTCACCCCCATAGGTACGGTGCGTACCCCCACCCCCGTAGGTACGGTGCGTACCCGCACCCGTGTATGTACGGCGCGTACCCCCACCCCCATAGGCTGGGGGTCCGCACCGTACCTATGGGGGTGGGGGTCCGCACCGTACCTACGGGGGTGGGGGTCCGCACCGTACCTACGGAGGTGGGGGTCCGCACCGTACCTACGGGGGTGGGGGTACGCGCTGTACCGTCGGGGGGCTGGGGGGGGTACGGCGCGTCCTTCCGCGGGGGGGATGGGGGTGTGGAAATATGGATTTTTATGATCAGTTATGTCCCCTATCTTGGACCCCAACGGTTTCATGTATAAATCACAAGTACATGTATGTTCCCTCCAGTTCCAGTTATGAAGACGCAAATACATGTGCGTCCACCGTTAACATGTCCTCTTTCAGATCCGCCATGAATGGGCCGGATATTCCATTCCTAAGTACGAAAGGCCACCGGCTTTATATGGTTCACTTATGCTATTTTTCAGTCCAGGCGAGTAGGCCCTGATTCTGCCATCAAGCTTTTCATGCCTCAGAACGCTCTGAAAGCTACAGCTACGTATCCTTGGCCTTGCACACTTGGGCCTCAGCCAAAGGGGCCCTGTCACAAGGTACTGAGACAGTATTGAGCACGGTTATCTGCTTACTCTTACTGAAACCACATTCTTGCCTGGTGAAGGAGGAATGAACGCGCCCATCTGCAAGGAGGGAGCCCAGCCCTACTGTCTCTCTTTGTGAGATTGCAAAGCTCACGTCAGTAAAAAGCCCATAGCCCCCATGTAAGGCTTCTGCAGTAAATGAAGTAAATGAAGAAATAGATGCCACATCGGCTCTTGGTGATGAGCAACCTATGTCACAAATCAGTCCCTGCTCCAGACATCGGATATCAGATAATACAAGATGTGCTGGTCGTCTTGACACTGAAGGCCTCACTAACTGAAGGCCTCACTTCCAGACTTGTTCGGTTGCATAGCAACCCTCCCCACGTCAGTTACACGTCATGCTCGAGTTGAGCACAAGTAAGGCAAAGTTCCAGTACAATTCCAGCAGATCACGCAACCCCCTCTAGGTATCCACCCACACATGACAAATTACCCATTATCATCAAGTGGACGCCCACATGGACGCCCACCTTCACGCCTACTTACACGCCCACATGCTCTTATCTCATTCTCTCTTGCTCTTTTGCTTACGTACAATTGAGAAATGTATATATACTGTACTCTGTGAATAATGTTTTGAGAATATATTGAGAATACTTTTGAGCCCCTTTCCAGATCCAATTTTGGTGATGGAAATATTCTCCCTTTGACTCGAGTTATTGGAATAAATCCCTTTATGAACCTGATACCACAGACTCAGCCTCTTGCTTTATGCATGATCTTATTTATATTTTAAAAGTCTGAGAGCGTAATATTTTATTTACCACATAATGGCGCCCGAACAGTTTAATCTCTTTCCCCACACGCCGGAGATGAAGGTCCAGTTTTGCCCCCTTCCACAGCCGTGATGGACTTCAAGCGCGCACGTCGCGGGTCTTCCCGCCAACTCCCTCAGGCCAACGAAGGGGACAGACTGCGACCAGGCATCCATACGAGGCGGTGAGGAACGCAGATTGTCCTACCCAGAGCCCACCTGCGAGAGAGCTGTGTCCGAGGTATACAGAGGCCCACCAGATTCCGAAGTTCCGAAGTATCCAAGTCACGAGTCGAGTCCAGTCCAGTCCAGTTTGGTCTAGTCCAGTTCAGTTCCGAGGCCTTCCGTTCCGAGCTACCCGGTGAGTACCATTGCCGGGGAGGCGTTCTGACGTGCACATAGGTTGTGCCGGTCAAGACGGGTTTGGGTACACAAATCCGGTCTGCACTGTTTCAGCAGTGTATCTGTACTGTTTAGCAGTATATCTAGTATGTCTAGTATATAATTCAGAATCATCTAGTTAGTGTCGAGTATTATGCTAAGTGATTAGTTCCCTAATGATCATTGTTGTTCGTTAAATGTTAAATGTTAAATGTTTTCAATACGTTCTACATATTGTGGTGTGAATGACTGTTCATTATTGTGTTTATTGTATTAAGTGTGTTCAAGTAATAAGGTCTAAAAATGCCGCTATTTTCAAAATTAAGACAGATCAAAACTAGAAAAGGGGTACTCGAAGAAGCTGTTCCCATTCCACCTAGGGACACTCCAGGGTACTTTATGTATCATAAGCATGGCCTAGATGCCGTATTATTTCTTGATTTATGGGTGGACTGCACCAGGGATTTACCAGAAAGTCAGAGGTGGCCCGCAGTTGGGACATGGGATGCAGATTGCATCATGAGAGTGGAAGAAGAATTATGGAAAAAGATAGCCAGACAGTAACAGACAGATGCCATTGAATTATGGCGTAAAGAATAGTATAGACGCACAGAGTAAGCGCTCAGAAAAGAAGAGAAAAGTAGGGAGGATTCAGACAAAGCCCGAGAAAACGTGTTAGTTGAGGAAGGTATACGAGTAAAAGCAGAACAAGTAGATGGACAACGAAACACTCTTATGAAAGAGAAAATGTAGACCAGCTTGGAAGGATGCCATTGAGTTTTGGCGCAAGGAGTCACATAGTAGGTCAGAGTAAGTGTTTCACGAAGCAGAGAGGAGTAGACTGGAGTCTGGAAAAGCCAAGGAACAGATGTTACAGGAGTAATTGGAGTAGGTAAAATGAGCGCAGGCTGACAGAGAAAGAAATACTGACGTTGCTGGTATTTATCCCGTCCTTTCAGAGGACCTAGCAAGAGTGGCCCCAGTAGAAAGACCAGTTAGAGTGCCACCGCAAGTACCACGATACATATAATAATGATATAGTAGCCCAAAGGTTCTTGAGCCACCCACCAAATGAACAGCGCATAGCTGGTGTTTACATGGTCCAACATTTGACTACGTTGTCAATAGGAAATTGAGAGGGGTGTAGCTAGAGAAGGAGCAACACCTGTGATTTGATGACACCCCTAATGTACAAAGTGTTAATGAAAAATAATTAGTGAAAAGTTTAGCTTGAGAAAATTGTGGGTATTTCGAATTTGCAAAATTGTTCCAGAATACAGGTTTGTGTTCTTGGTGGTCCAGTGAGCCAATGTGCTGGGTCAAGACGGTAAGATTATGACCCCCTGAGAGCAAATTGTATATAAAAATAATTTTTCAATTGGGCGAATTATTGCAGTTTTTATGGAATTGAGTAGTCTTTTTGTCTTTGACAGCTTCAGAGTGAGGAGAAGGTGGGGGCTGTGTAGAGCAGTATGTGATACAGAAATCGGAGACAGATTCTGACCTTGTAGCCAGCGTAGGTGGGGGCCGGTGAGAGGAGCAGAACAGAGGCACTGCTTAGAAAGCTTCTCTGACATCGCATCTGTGTAATGCCTGCAGCCGGAACAACGAAAAAAGTTGGCTGGCAGCCCAGGCTCAGGCCGCGCTGAGGGGCTATTTTTAACTTCTCTGATAAGACAGGGCAGCTGAGAAATGTAAGTCGAGAAAGATTCCCTTGTTCTATTCTGTGCAAAATGAGTGCCCCGAGGAAATGTCTATGGAGAAGATTTGCTTTATTTTTTAGCAAATGCTATATTGCTTCTGGCCAGAAAGTAAAATGTTGCTCTTGCTTGGAATTTTAAGGGCTATGTGCCTATATAAAAACGATTTTCAAATTCAGACATTTTTGAATTGTGGCCACAAGCTGCCACCAGTTGCATTGGATAAATGATCCAGTGGTTAAAAGTCTGTAAGGAGAGATGAGAGGTGCGTCTTCGTCTGGGACATTAGGGTACATTGTGTTGACGAAGATGCATAGCTCATTTTTATAAAAGAAAACAAACAGGTTCGTGTGTTCTTCATTTTTGATTATTATTGCTGATTCTGTTTTTATAAAAGAAAACAAACAGGTTCGTGTGTTCTTCGTTTTTGATTATTATTGCTGATTCTGTGTGTCAGACTTGACACGGTGATTTCAGATGGGGGTGTATAGGGCAGGTAAATCAATTATTGATTAAAAGCCTGACAAATTAAGCAGGCCAGAATGTTCGCCTCTGAGCTGTAGGTACTGTAATTGCGCATCGCTGCTCATTTATATATGTTAGTGCAATTGTCTATGCTTTCTGTGCTTGGTATACTGATGGCTTGGCATATGTATTTTATATATGTTTTGTTTTTGTGTTGTATTGACCAGTCTGTTTAGCGTTTAATACCAAGTTCTCCTGTGCAAGTACAGAGATAGTCGTGACGACGGCGATCTTTGCACAGCGCTTGGCTGGAACTTGTTCACAATTACTAAATTTCACAGACGTGATATTACCTTTATCATGCTGTCAAAATAGCAGACAACACGTTATCAGTGTATGTCTAATTGGTGTTGGAGATGAATGAAATAAAAGGAAAAATTATGCAAGACTAAAATATTTTTCACATGACTGCCTTTCTCTTATAGACAGGCAGCCTCGGTCATATGTTTCCAGATTGGACATTAAGGAACAATTATGATCTGTGCACTCGCATCTTAACTCTTGAAAGGCCTGTTTTAAATAAGGACTGCCACCACAGAGTGACAAATGAGGCTCGGTATTTAGGGTAATGAGAAAATATCTGACAGGATTTCCTTTTTAAAGTTTGCTTTAGTAAGCTCATTCTTGTAAGTGGTGGCCCCATAAGTTGACTTGTTTTTAAATTAGGCTGTTTATTGTATAGGTGGAAATTATTGCAGAATTACTGATTTTTTTTTAGCAGATGAATTATTAATTATCAACATTAACAACTGTTCTTAAACTTGGTTTTCCGAATATTTAGGTAATTTAGCATTCCTATTAGGGCCTACTAGCATTAATATTGACTTCAGGTTGGTGTGGGTTCATGTAATAGGGACATTTGCATATGAGATGTCATTTGGCCAGCTTATGAGCTAACACAATGAGGTTTGTACATTAATTTGAAGGATTTCTCGCCGTTTCAAATACGCTGTGTATCTCCTATAATTTTGCTTACGCCCAGTAGCTACACACAGGGATTAATAGTGTTGACAAGACACAGGGTTTGATAGTGTTTGACAGCAGTGAAATCTGTTTCAGATTTCCTCCTGTCAAAAAGGGGGGGAAGGAGGAGAATATTGGCTTTCTGCTGGCCCCTGAGGAGGTTCGCTTCCCGCTAGCCCCTTAAGAAATTAAGCCCCTTAGAAATTAGCCCCCTTAGAAATTAAGTCGAGGAAATAGGTATGGTGCTTTCCCCTTTTTCTCATGTTTTATTGTGATCTTTCAGGGGAATTAGTTGTGGGCACCGGAATGTATTCAATTGATTTCTGGTTTTTCCCAGCCCAAGACACAAAAAGACTAAAGTCCTCAAGAACACACTGTGGCATTTGAAGAATTAAAGAGAGCTTTATGTCAAGCACCAGTTTTAGCAAACCCTGATTACAACAAATCGTTTATGCTTTTTGTGACAGAGCGGGATGGAACAGCACTATCTGTCCTAACACAAGATCATGCAGGAAAACACGAGCCCTGTGCTTATTTTTCTAGTACATTAGACCCAGTAGCACAGGCTTTGCCTGCGTGCCTAAAATCAGTTGCAGCAACGGCCTTAGCCATAAGACAAAGTGACTTGATAGTGCTGGGCCACCCTCTGACAGTACAAGTACCACGCGCAGTAGAGGTTCTCTTGAACCGGACACAAACACAACACCTGACTGTAGCTAGACTGACAGGCTATGAGCCAACGTTATTTCAACCACACATAGAGATCAGACGATGCAACATACTGAATCCTGCTACCCTTTTGCCCTCCAGTACAGAAAGCGTTTCACCACACGACTGTGTTGAAGTAATACATACCGTGACTAAACCAAGACAAGACTTGACAGACATTGCACTCCCAGACCCCGACCTAACACTATAAGTTGACGGCTCATGCATGAGGACAGGGGCGGGAGAATTAGTGGTAGCATATGCAGTGACTACTGATACTGTAATAATAGAGACTAAAAGAATAGACATATTGTCAACACAAGCAGCAGAGCTCATCGCCCTGACACAAGCGTGCATAAGAGCTAAGCACCTGAGAGTAAACATTTACACCGATTCTGTGGAGAGAAAGAGGTTTCTTGACCTCTCATGGGGCCAAGATACAGCATGGCCCCCATATTCAAGCCCTTCTGGAAGCGATACATTTACTAACAGCCATAGCTATCCTAAAATGTAAAGCACATACTAGAGCCACAGATACCATTTCCCAAGGCAATGATCTGGCAGACCGAACAGCTAAACAGACAGCTCAGACCCCACTAGACATGACAAAGTTACAGGTTCAATAAGTGTCCAAAGCCATGACAGTTAGGGATCCTTCCAAGGATGTACAAGACATACAGACACATGCTACGATGGACGAATTAAAGAAATGGTCGGAACAAGGAGGGGTACTGACTGATCAGGGTTGGATGAATAAGGGCAAATCCATATGGTTTCTTCCTGATTCTATGGTACAAGTGATTATAAATACCGCACATAGTCCTGCACACTTAGGAGAGAAAGCAATGATAGATAGCTTACAGAATATATGGTTCAACAAGCACCTGCGTGCAGCAGCGAAACAAAAGGTCAGAACATGGATGATCTGTTGCCAATTCAATCCAGGTAAAGGCATTCCGATGGAACAAGGTGGATTCCATCCACCTGACCACCCTTTTGAAGTGCTCCAAATGGATTATATCCAAATAAACAGATGTAGAGGTTACAAATATGTCCTGGTACTAATGAAGCAGGTGTCCCTTCTGTTAGGGTATACCTGGAAATTCCATTGTGTGCGACATCCTGAAGCAGCAGGCCTTGTAGAAAGACATAAACAGACATTAAAAATTTGCGCAGACAAAGGTGTAGATTGGATGGTAGCCCTGCCGGTTGCCCTCTTTTACATGCGAATGGTAGCTCATTCTAGAACAGGCTTATCTCCCTATGAAGTGGTCTTTGGTAGACCACCAAATATGTGGGGCACTCCAATGCCTAAAAGATTACTGATGCTGACAGATTACCTGGCTTCCTTGATGTCTGCACTACTCTCTTGTTGTTCGCAGGTTGCTGCCGCCTTCCCTGACAACACCCAGGTCAAAGAATACTCCATCGCTCCTGGATGGAAGGCGCCAAAGTCAGTGCTCTGGACCACGGGGACGGCCGTTAAAGTCAAAGTGCACCTTCACCACTCTTTTACAAAGGAAAAAGACTTTGAACTTGGATTTTGGATTTTGAACACCATTTTCTAGAGGAGACTCCCCAGAAGTTTCCACAAAGCTAAACTTTGATCTAAGAAGTCAGAACCCGGTTGATCAATTAAGTCCACTAGGTGGTGAAGCGGTTGAACATGTATTCTGGCTCGCATAAGATCTTGGACAATAACATAAAGCAAAAATAAGAGAGCAAGATAAGAAGCAAATAGATGTATAGTGACTGTAATTTTTCAATCTCTTCTGTGCATCACGATAATATGTATCAGCTTAATACTACATGCTATTTTTCCTCCTATTGCCTCACTCTTATACTCCTCCACTAATGATACCATAAAGCACACATTTAGTGATCTGCCATCCTATGAGCTATCATATCGACTTGCCTTACGCAACAATACCTTTATTCAGATGCTGCACCATTCACATCAGACTAGCAATGCTACAGACTGCTGGGTCTGTGGCCGACTCCCCCCCTATCAGAACTATAAGGGAGTTTTGCCCCTCTTTCTCTATCCGTTCACACACAATGGCTCCTGTGGAGCATGGTTTAGTTTGATTAATTCCCTAGATTCGAATTCCGCAGTTTATCAAGACAACTGGGTATGGGGAAACCTGAACTTAGTTTTGCTTAAAGTCTGCTACCCTAACAAGGAGGGACTTCCCAAAAGAACAGGAACTGATCTAAGAAATGAAGTATATGGATTAGGTAATTTTACACTTAACCTCATGATCCTGAACGTTGAATCTGAAGCTACACCAATCTTGCCCGCCATGTCCGTATTCCCAGTAAAAGGGGAATTATGTATAAGAAAGAATGGCTCCATACACATGGGCCATAGTAAATGCACCACTGTAATAAAATTCAGTGATCAAGGCAAGTCTACATTTAGAGCTTCTCGTCATTCCTACTTTATATGTGGCCAGACCGCATATATACGCCTACCTCTAGATTGGGATGGTACCTGTTACATAGCATTCCTCCTACCACCTGTTTTCCTAGCTCCTCCTGATTCTCATAGAAATACTCATTTAGTACACAATAGACAGCAGAGAGATCTCCCAATTGTCGATTACACTGAAACAGCATGGGAAAAATACACAGATTTCAATAAAGGTTTCTTTCCCTATATAGGTACAGTTACCAATAGTAAGCTGATACGTAGATTAACCAGAACCCTTGAAGCAGTAGTGAACGAAACTATTTCCGCCTTAGGCAATTTAACAGAAGAGCAGTCTGCTATGCGGATTGTTGTGCTTCAAAATAGTCTTGTCCTTGACGTTATCCTGGCCGATAGGGGCGGAGCTTGTAGGGTCATCGGATCAATCTGTTGCATTTTTCATACCAGAAAATTCGCCATCTGTATATAAAGCCATAACTCGCCTTCATAAGATTGTAAGCCAGATACACCAGAATCCAGGCACCTTTGGATGGAGGGTCCTATCCTTCCTAGGTATTGGCTTTCTCATACTATTCAGTTGCTGCTTATGCCTACAATGTGGACCAGCGATTTGTGGTCTGTGTGCCACATCGCGTATTCCACCACCAAGATTTCATTCATCCCGGAAGAAAAAAGAAGAACAAATGATGTTATATGAACAGATCAATGGATTGATGAAGATTGATATCTCTTGACGGGCAAGTAGGGGACAAGGAGGGAATGTGGAAATATGGATTTTTATGATCAGTTATGTCCCCTATCTTGGACCCCAACGGTTTCATGTATAAATCACAAGTACATGTATGTTCCCTCCAGTTCCAGTTATGAAGACGCAAATACATGTGCGTCCACCGTTAACATGTCCTCTTTCAGATCCGCCATGAATGGGCCGGATATTCCATTCCTAAGTACGAAAGGCCACCGGCTTTATATGGTTCACTTATGCTATTTTTCAGTCCAGGCGAGTAGGCCCTGATTCTGCCATCAAGCTTTTCATGCCTCAGAACGCTCTGAAAGCTACAGCTACGTATCCTTGGCCTTGCACACTTGGGCCTCAGCCAAAGGGGCCCTGTCACAAGGTACTGAGACAGTATTGAGCACGGTTATCTGCTTACTCTTACTGAAACCACATTCTTGCCTGGTGAAGGAGGAATGAACGCGCCCATCTGCAAGGAGGGAGCCCAGCCCTACTGTCTCTCTTTGTGAGATTGCAAAGCTCACGTCAGTAAAAAGCCCATAGCCCCCATGTAAGGCTTCTGCAGTAAATGAAGTAAATGAAGAAATAGATGCCACATCGGCTCTTGGTGATGAGCAACCTATGTCACAAATCAGTCCCTGCTCCAGACATCGGATATCAGATAATACAAGATGTGCTGGTCGTCTTGACACTGAAGGCCTCACTAACTGAAGGCCTCACTTCCAGACTTGTTCGGTTGCATAGCAACCCTCCCCACGTCAGTTACACGTCATGCTCGAGTTGAGCACAAGTAAGGCAAAGTTCCAGTACAATTCCAGCAGATCACTCAACCCCCTCTAGGTATCCACCCACACATGACAAATTACCCATTATCATCAAGTGGACGCCCACATGGACGCCCACCTTCACGCCTACTTACACGCCCACATGCTCTTATCTCATTCTCTCTTGCTCTTTTGCTTACGTACAATTGAGAAATGTATATATACTGTACTCTGTGAATAATGTTTTGAGAATATATTGAGAATACTTTTGAGCCCCTTTCCAGATCCAATTTTGGTGATGGAAATATTCTCCCTTTGACTCGAGTTATTGGAATAAATCCCTTTATGAACCTGATACCACAGACTCAGCCTCTTGCTTTATGCATGATCTTATTTATATTTTAAAAGTCTGAGAGCGTAATATTTTATTTACCACAGGGGTACGGCTCATCCTTCCCCGGGGGGGCTGGGGGTACGGCGCGTCCTTCCGTGGGGGGCTGGGGGGGACGGCGCGTACATACGGGGGGCTGGGGGGGACGGCGCGTACATACGGGGAGGCTGGGGGGGATGGCGCGTATATACGGGGGGCTGGGGGGGATGGCACGTACATACGGGTGGGGCTGGGGGGGGATGGCGCGTACTGGGCACCTGTTTGGACGTCTCCATGGTTGCTATAGGAGTTCGCTCCGGACGGTCTTTTTACCATAGGGTTGTACAATCGGACGGACGGTATGAATCGTACTTGCGCGCTCGGACTTCAGTTTTCCGATTCGTACGTAAAAATGTCCGGGGACGTGTAGGACACCTTTTCCGACCGAGGACGTGTCGGGGAATTTACCCAATGCAATTCGTATGGACTTTTTAACATACGAATCGTACTTGCCAGTTTGTACGGGACTTGTACGATTCGTACGGTAAAAAATCCAGATACAATTCGTACGGGGAATATTTTTCCAGGATCGGAATCGGCCCCATAGTTGGAAACGCAATGCTCCTGAGAAATAAAACCAGAGTTCCGCAATTAACCCGAATGCTATTTCATTCACACACTTTCACGCAAGAAAAATATAGTTCATTCATACTGAATCCTGTCTTTCCCGAGAACAGCGAACAGTCTGTCCTACTACAGAATTATAACACACGTTAACAAAGCAGCGCTTACCTCTACTCTGTCCTTCTAAGAAGCTCAGAGAATACCTGCTACCTTTTCAGTGATAAGCGTTATCGATATGCCAATTGGTTTCCTGGTACCTAAGACCAAAATTTCACAGGTAACCCTTCGCTATCATTTACACCTTTCTCACACAGGAAATTTCACCAATGGTAACACACGGTGATGCTGCCGAATCGAACCCAGACAATGCGCCGTGCAACTTCAATTGTCACACGTTTCTCCCGTGTACCTACGGGCAACCACAATTCCGTCTTTCCCGAGAGCAGCACTTACCTCTGCTCTACTACGAAACTGTTATCAATTCCCGACTTCCTACCTCCCAGAAGCCATACAGACAACATAAAACTCAATACGCCTTCAACATATAGTGTTAGTACATATATCAATACCAATCAATAATCGATAAGCTATATACATGCCAAAATCATCAAACCAAAACAATAAAAACCATCATCTTGCTTCCAGGAATACTGGTGCAGTTCAGAACACAAAATCTCCCTCTACTTCCACGGACAGGATGATTCCACTGTCACACGCACATACACACATCACACGCTGGTGGGGCCCATAACACCAACATTTATTCTATCAAGCTATCCGTGCCTACCAGAGGGATCTTCAAATATCCTGAACTACAGTTTCTTTACTTGGATAGAGGAAATCACATCTTTTAATTACCCTAACAGTTCCTCCATCCGGAGGTTGACTGGATCATTTAGTTGATTTGTAATTTGATGGAATACACTTCAACTCTTATATTAATCAATAAAGCATTACAAGAAAAATAACCACCCGACACAGTTCTTCAAACAATGATTTTTCTTTATCTAAGTAAATTTACAGGTTAAATCCTAACAATGCAATATTATCTTTTGTCATAATTACCTATTCTGGCTAATTGTCGTTCTCTAAGTCAGAAAATGGTCCTCAGAAATTCATCAGAGTCCTATCGTCCCGTCCTCTGCTGTCAGCATGGAGTGCCGCATAGAGTAGCTTCGATCAGGGTGCGTCTCAAGCTCTTTGGGTGGTAACCTCATTTCCCTCTCTAGACTACTAATATTTATACTAAAATTTACATATTACAGTATCACTTTCTTTATTTCCAGGCCGCTGATTGGCTGAATTCAGCCTCGTCCCAATACTTTAAGAAACATTCAACAAAGTTCACATACGGATGATGTATAAACTAAGCGCATGGGAAAAGCTGTTCCCAGGTCAGGAAAGTAACAGTCTATTGTGAATAGGTGGCGTTTGGTTCCCAGATGGCAACATTTCATCCATGTTCAGGGACATTGGCATCTCGCCCAGAGTATTCTTCATGGTCCTGGTTCACTAGTTCATGGAGAGGACACGATGAAATCAGTCCAGGCCTTTTCTCCATTTCTCAAATTATGAAGTCATGTACTTTAGTAAGGTTTCAGTCGGCAGCCATCTTTTAGTAGGCCGAAATGGTCAACTTAAGTAAAGAGACACAAGAATCGTAATTAATACATAGAAATGACTTAAACAGTGTTATTCCCTTACTAATACCCTTCTGTGTATGTATTTATCTAGCCATATGCAATATTTAAAGCCGTTAATGCTGGTTTATTTAAGCGCAAATCACATTAACATCACCAAACAACACTTATTATTTTTAATATGAATACAAACTTAGTTTACTTATTATTTTAGCCATGCTAATGCATTCCCACATATTTCTCTTGATTAATAAGGTCGGTTAGTTCATCACAGCACACTGCTAATCATTAAAATCAATCGTTTAGTTATTTTAATATAAACTTATATAAATGGATTGGGTATATAAAAACAAAATATTTTACCCACTCCATCAACATCACCCTTAAAACAATTTAACATTGCACTGTTTAACATCACAGATGCAGCAGAAGGAGAGTCTGAGGCCAGTGACTACGGAGACACACAGGAGACTCTGGCTGTAGCTGACGTTGAAACACCTGTGGTCCCACAAATCACAGCCCGTGCCCCCCCTGTATGCAAGGCCACAGTTGCACCACTGCAGACCATGGAAACTAAGGATGAGCCTGAACCAGCTCCAGAAACAAACCAACCTCGAGGTACCCCTACAACGACACCCCAAGCACAGGTCTGGCACCGCACAATCCAAAGCTGGAGGCACAGATCAAGGTTGTGCATCACGCCGCATGGTGACCAATGTACAAATGTATGGGGTGGGCTGTAGGGTCGGATGCTCACGGTGCAGTGCCTGCAGGCAAAACATATGAGGTCAATGCAGGCCCAACTCAGCAAGATGGCAAGTAACATTGCAGTCATGAGTGACTGCATAAGAGAACTCACAATAGCTGTGTTAGAAGGCAACAGGCAGTCAAATGCGGCCATGCAGGAGCTGACCAGGGTGATGCAGGAGGGCCAGGTGACAGAGAGAAGAAGGCCTCACCAGTTAATGCAGCGCTTACAAGGCTATACTCAATCAAACAATTGCCTGAGCACCAACACTGCACTACTGTCCCGTAGGTCCGTGGCCATGCAGCTAGAGATGAGCCATTGTTGTGGGGATGTGGCCAAGGCACTGGGCCAGGTAACCAATGCCGTGGAACAAATCCAAGCTGCCACTGCTGGGGGTAGCAATGTGACGGCGGAAGAGGGGAGTGAGGAGGCCTCCAGCCTCAGTAGCCCATCAGTGCCAGTCCCCACATGCAGGAGGCGCACCACTTGGAGCACAACTCCCTCTGGAGCCTCCATGAGGGATGGAGATGATGCCGGCGAAAGGTGTCTGGGGGTGCATGGTAGGAAGAGATAGACAGGCATGTCCAAAGCAAATCAACCATGGTGAGGAACCATTGCCATTACTTTTACTAGTGACTGAGATTCAAGTCCTATAATTATGTCATTGTATTTGTTTTGCTGCGTGCAATCCCTGTGCTAATTGGCACCTGCTATGTGTGTTTCAACACAACATGATTTAATGTTAGTAAATACAGTACAGTTCAAACATGTTGTGTCGTGTCTCATCATTACTCACCTCAGAAATAATGTTGTGTAATTTCTGCACGTCTCCTTCGCCCTTCTGCTGAGCTTGCCCCATGTACTGGTCGTAGTTGTGGCCCCTGCTAGTTGTCCTCCTCAGGTTCACTGTCGGTCAGTTGAATGGGTATGCCTCTCCTGGTAGCAATATTGTGCAACATGGCACATGCAGCCACAATTCTGCAGCAGGTCTCGGGCCGGTACTGCAATGCTCCGCCAGTCTTGTGTAGGCAGTGAAAAGCAACATTTTCATCAGCCCAAAGGTGCATTTGATGACATTTCGTGTGGCGATGTGCGCTGCATTGTACCTCTGCTCATTTGGGGCTGCTGGGTTGAGGTATGGGGTCAAAATGTAGATTTGCACAGCATATGCGCTGTCACCTACAGGGTAGTGAACAAAGGATTAGTGACAGTCATGCATTGCCATTTGGCCATTGTGTGAGAGGAATCATTATATATGTTTACCAAGCAGATGTACTTCACCAAAATTGCCCTGAGCAGACTGGTGTGTATGCCACTGTGTCAAAATATGTAGGAGTCGTGTGTTTCCAGGGTATTGAGCCACAATGTCTGTTATTATATAGTTAGCATTGCAAGCTACTTGTATATTGAGTGAATGATAGGCTTTACGGTTCCTAAAAATGTATTCATTCACTGCTGGGGGACAAATGGCACCTGGTAGAAGTCCAGTTTGGTCTTATTCAATTCCTGTGGGGTTGTGGGGAAGGTAATGTGGTTGTGGATCCTTGTCATCATGGCGGTCAAGAAAGAATTAAAGATACGTGAACGGGAACTTTGTGACACCCCTCCAGCAACAGCTACTACCCCCTGGAAACTGCCGGACGCCAGTAGGTGTAGGTAACATAGAACCTGCACATGAGTGGGGATGGCATGGGTCCTATGAGTGTGGCGCTGCATTAGGGGTTCCAATTCTGCATTTAGTTCAAGGATCATGTCACCATTCAGCCTGTACTTGTCATAGATTTCTTTATCTGTTTGTCCCAACAATGTGATGCGCACTCGGAAAATGCACTCCTGTATTCTCCTTCTTCGCTAGGCTGCTGCATGGAGTCTCATACTCCTCGCCATCAGTTAGAGCGCTGCCATTGTGGAAGGTTCAGAGGCCTCCTGGGTCAGTTTAAGTAGGATTCTAATGATTTGCACCTGTATGGCTATTTTATTCATGGTTACCACCTGATTGTGATCCTCCTTACATTGCACTTGCAAAATAGCGAATTTCATGAAAATCGCTATTTGCGATTTTTCATGCACGTGTTTGCGAGTCCTTAATTGCGAGTCGCAATTTAGAATTTGCAATTTGAGATTTTCGCAAATAAGAAATCGCTAAATATCTGTCCGCAATTTTTGCGATTCCTTATTTTAGCGAATTAGATGGATTTCCTCATATTTGGGTTCATGCATTGGGAGTAGCTAAATTACGCTCGCAAACAGGCTTTATTAGTGATTCGCAAATATTGCAAACGCAATGTAGCTTGATGCATGTGCCTGTATCTATTTTAAATTCTGCTCAAGGAAAGTGGCCTATTAAGGACATGGCAAATACTCACCTCAGTGCAAAAAAGCAAGCCCAATGCTTGCTAAGACCCCTTTACCAGCGACTGTGTAGTGCGTCATAAAAGCACATCCCAGTACCCATAATTACAATTAGACAACACAATCATATTCCCAAGTATACAATGCAAGCAGTAATACCTAGAAAGACTCCTATGTGTACCTACAAGAGCAGTACATGCAGTACAAAAAAAGTATTGTTATAGTTTATATTTGCAAATCATTCACACCATACATAAACAAAACACAATATAAATATGTTGTGTAGAAAACTCACCAATTTTAAATGTAACAAGACAGCTGATAAACACATTGCAGCAATAAAAATTCAGTGCATGTTTATGTGACCCATAAATATCTGGGCCCTCATTTATGGGGATTTGACATAGGGCAGCACAGCAATTCAGCTTGCTGCACTGCCCTACACCAAAGGGAAAGATCAGGAATGCACTGTACTTATGTAATACGGTGCATTCCTGTCCTTTCCCCTGTGCTGGCTCCATTTCAGCAGCTTAGCACCAATGCAGACACCCTTGCACCATGGTGCAAGGCTACCTCCGGTTGAGACGCCGGTTGAGACGCCACGAGCAACACACCCTGTACTTGAGACAGAATGGCCAGCACTCGGGAAATGAGAAGCTTAAGTTGAAGTCCGTTCCCTGTGACCACACTGCAGAACGGATTGAGTCCGCGTCGCAGTTCCGGTGTTTGTGAAATATAATCCGACCAGAGCACACGCATGGTCAGTGTACTATTGCCACTAGCGATCCATGGTTGAACCACCCCTGGAATTACACTAGATCCTTAAGCTAAGCTGAGGAACTCGTCAGGTTGCCCACCTCCCTTGTTGTCCTGAAGAAGACCCGCATGGTCAAGGCATCAAATTACCTTTGTACCCTAAGACGGGTCGAAACGTCGACACCCCCTCATAAATGAGCCTGGTACACGTCCCTCACCCAACGTGCTAAAATATGAATTTGATTCTGTATATAAAATTGTGACTGTATTTATTGTTACGTGACCAGGACACCCTGTACGGTGAATTGTAAACCGTGTATTTTTTGTTACTTACCTTATTCTCCACTACTCTCTGAAATTTCTCACCCTACACATTCACTCCTTAGCACCCTTATCTTATGCACGTTCCCTCTGGAGCAACCATGCGCCGAATTTTTTATATAACCAAAAATTGTTGTACATAAATAAATATCGCTTTATCAATCAGTGGATGTTGTATCGCTTCATGGTGAAGTATCAAAATTGAGTTTTTTGAGCTCTGCGAAATGGTATTTAGCTCTAAACTTAACAAATAATGAACTAGATGACATACTGCTGATTCGCTAAGTATTGAGTCAGGACCATTGTCTGTTGTACTACCTCTGTTGTTGGCAGGATTGTTTTTGTGCAGGAAGGGGCACCATCCTACACATAAACAATCTAAAGAGGCATTTTCCTTTTTCTAGGTGTGCTGCAGAATGCAGAATGCAGCACACATAGACAGAGGAAAAAACAAGGAGAATTAAAGGTATTTCTCCTTGCAGCTCCTTACCTCGGGAGGAGTAAGGTTTTGGAGCTTCCCCAGGTTTACATGCTCTCATAAATCTGGGGAAGTGTCACAATCCATGGGTGTGCGTGGGAAAACCCACGCCCCACCCATGGAATGCCTCCAGATTGCAAAGTAAGGCAACTCAGCGATTTGCGCTGCCTTGCCTTACTCCATAACTATGAGGCCATTAAATGCCAAGCATATTGGCTTTGCGTGGCCTCAGATATATGATTTTGAAATTTGTGCGTCAGAGCCAAACAAAAAGTGATGCTCCGGTGACACAAGAGGCTCGTAAATATGCCACCTGGTTCAGAAGTTGCTCTTTCCTGTGTCCATCTGAAGAGCACCCACCCCCACAGACACCATGTCCAGCAGAATGGATTATGACAATGCTTTATTTCTGGAAATGGCTGACTTTCTGTTTACTCGTTTACAGTCCATCCAAAATGCAGCAGTCAGACTCATTCATAACAGTGCCCGAAACAGCTCAGCCACTGTGTTGGAATTTACTTCATTGGCTTCCTGTATGCAGGAATGCCAAATTTGTCACTGTGCAATGCCCAAAGGGCACTATTTGATTCTGGGCCTGCTATGTTATGTGGCAGAGTGTTTTTTTTATAAGCCTAAACAAGCATTGCACTTGGCAAACTTCACTGGGTAGCGCTGGGTAGCGTTAAGCATACCTGAAAAGCCAGAATGGGCAGTCATTCTTTCACTCATTGGAATTTTCTGCCTTTGCATCTTCGTCTCATCTCGGACCTTTTCAGGTTTTAGAAGAAATTGAA
Organism: Triturus cristatus; assembly: GCF_964204655.1. Classification (NCBI taxonomy): domain Eukaryota; kingdom Metazoa; phylum Chordata; class Amphibia; order Caudata; family Salamandridae; genus Triturus; species Triturus cristatus. The sequence continues at coordinate 1,010,715,880 of NC_140583.1, read as the reverse complement.
GACCTGGTTACTCCCTCTTTAACTGGTTCACTTCTGACGCAGGATGCAGGGTAGCAAAGGATCTAGCGCTGTGATATCTCTCTGGGGGTGGGTATTGCACTCAGTAAGTACTATGAATAAATACAATGAATAAATGTATGTGTCTGAGGCCACCTGGACCTTTTGGAAATCCACCTTGCCTCGTAATGTCTATTTTACAAGATGAGGCAACAATGGTTCACCCCTTCAGTGTTGAAGTTGACCCTGTTAAAAATAAATAATGGTTGCTTTTGTAGGTTCATTTTCTGAAGTATGCTTGATGGAACCTTTAATGGTGCCTGGTGCCTCTTTAGATACAGCTGTTATAAATGCTGGATCATGTTTGGGTGATTGAACTTTGTAATAAAAATCAGGAATAACACCTGTGATGCTGCGTTCTTTACTTTTTAGTGGGTGGATGAGTGTTGCTAAATTATGTTCAGCTTTCTCAGTTTTTTCAGCCTTTTACTGAGGTAAGGCTGAAACTCCTCCTCTGTTATCGTTATGGCTGAATCTTCAGCCACCAACACCTGAATATCTTTTGGCCCTCTAGCAATCAGGTAAGCAAAATAATCAAGCAAAACTGTGAAATTCCATGTACATATCCTATTTTTAAGGAATTCCCCCTTAATTATTATAAGAGAGGGAGACCATTTGGTGCATCCTGTAACTTTTACCGTAAAAGTAATTCTTATGAGTCTATCCTGACATCTTGGGATTTACCACCAGTTGTTGGACATTTTGAAGGTCAGAACTGCACTGTCTGCCCTCAGACCATGAAGCAATAGTCGTACTAGCAATGTCATAAATTCCATATGTTGCCCATGTAAATGACTGTACATCGGACAGACAGAGCAGATGGTCAAAACTAGGATCATACAAAACAAGAGCAGGATTTGTTTCAAGGTGGAGAATGCCCCCTTGGTCTCTCACCTTTTGACATTTAACTATACTGAGATGGATTTGACATGGCTGGTTATTGATCAACCAACTCTCCCCTTGAGAGGGTGCGATTTAGTACAATTGTTACAACGCTGTGAGTGCCATTGGATTACAAGATGTGGCACAGTAAATACCTTGGATGAATGGAACAATGTGGCTTCCTTATGAATACTACCATGCATTCACACTATCAGGCACATGCATCAAGAAAAGCTTTTGCGAGTCCTTAATTGCGAATATTAAGGAATCGCAATTAAGGACTCGCAAAAGCCTATGCATGTAGGAATCGCTATTAAAATAGCGATTCCTTAACATTCATTAATTGCGACTCACAAATTGCGAGTCGCAATTAATGAATGGCTTCCCATTCATTCCTATGGGCCTCCAGGCCCATAGGAATGCATTGGAGATTGCGGGAGCAATTTGTGAGTACCAGTAGGTACTCGCAAATTGCTCCCGCAATTTCTAGGGTGCAAGGGTGTCAAAATGACACCCTATTGCACCCATGTATTTGAACTCTGCACACATGTTGCATACACACATGCTCTAAGGGCATGTGTGTGCGCAACATGAAACTTAGAAAAATGCAAATAAGTGCATTTTTCTAAGTTTTAGCAAATTACCATGAAGTCCAGCTTCATGGTAATTTGCTCCCGCTAGTAGCGAAATCGCTATTTTTTAAACTTTAATGCATTGCATTTAAGGAATCTCAATTAGGGATTCCTTAAATGCAATCGCTATTTAAGGAATCGCTATTTTGAGATGCCTTAAATTGCGATTTTTGCATTTGGGATGATGCATCCCAAATGCAAAAATACTGGTCGCAAAGGGGCAGATTCTGAGAATCTGCCCGTTTGCGACCGGTTTTGTGGTTGATGCATGTGCCTGTATGTTCCTTGACCAACTGACTGTTATCTTTCTCAGAGTGCTACATGATTATGTAAGATCATAAATAGATGTAACTGGGAATCTTGGCTGTGAATTGGGATTCTAGCACTGCTAGGGTACAAACATGAAGTGATTGCTATGTGAACTGTGTATATGAATACGTACTGATCACGGTGCATTTTGTGAAATAATGAAGGATAATGTCTTGCTTTTTATTTGAAATTGTACTTCTGTGATTTTTACATTTTCTTTCTATATTGGGCGATTGGAGGGCCTCTTCTTTTTCTTTCATTGCCCATTGTTTTAAGAGCTTACCTCAAATTCTCAGTTTAGGTGACTCTTTCTCCATTTCCCTTGAAAAAGGACTTGAGTGATTTATCATGCTCCTGTTTATAATTACTTCCGTATGTGTTTTTAGGATTTGGGCTGCATGACTTTGCTTAAACTGGTCTGGCCTATCAAGGAGGATCCGATATAGGATGTTGGTTATGCTTGAGGTTGAGTTCCTTGTGATCCTTACCGTTATGGAACCCCTTTGTGTTTTCTTCCTATTAGGACTGTGCAGCTGCCATGATACTAGCTCTAGGCGCACCAGCCGGTCCCCCCGGGGCATCAGCACTTGATTAAGTTCAATCCTACAAAGTATCACGCATCAAGCGTTAGACTAACGCATTTTAGTGTGGTGGCCCGCATAACCACACTAAAACGGTTAGTCGCGCATTATATCGCCTCCTGACACCACCGGGCAGACTAGTGAGAAAGAGCAACACCCGAAGCAATACAGCAAGCTAAGCAGCATGACTGCAGTGCTGCTTGAGTCTGGTAGTGTGCAGTGTATGCCTGCACATTGATTGAGCGGTGCTTTGCTGGCTGGTGCAGACTAGAATTTAAAATGAAAGCAATGTAGTGGGTTGCGCCATCCAGGGCGCTCAGCTGCGCAGGCGGTATATTCAACACTCCTTCCAGCCTACCAGCCTCATAGCTGCCAAGGCTTCAAACTGCTTATATGTGACATTTTCATAATTCTAGTGTAATTATGAGTGACATTCAGCGAATGTGAGTGACACTTTCTCGCGAGCAAAATCAAGGAATGAAGACGGGGGAAACATTTAAATAACAGAAACTACACCCATTTGAGCAACACGAAACTCTAAGAGGATCTTAAAAAGGCTTGCAAAGCACCTAATCGCCTGCAGACAGCGACTCACTGCAATGCAGAGCTCTCAGCTGTACTAACTTTACTTATCGGCTGAACTAAATTTTTTGCAGACTGAAGACAGTGCGATTGTTGCAAAGTAGAGCAGAGTAGGCAAAACTGCGCACACTCTGCGACGGAGAGGATTTGGCTCACCGCCCGCCTCCACCCCCCTACTAAAAGTGAATTAAAAGCACATTAAGGAGGAAAGGAAAAAGACTTACCTTCACTGCGGCATCCCCGGGTTGCCGTCCTCCTCTTCCTTGCGTCTCAGGTTGATCTGCGCATGCGCGCACGCCCGCACATGCGCATTCCTTGCGAGAAATGCGCATGAGCAGATCACCCTGAGACGCGAGGAAGAGGAGGATGGAAGCCCAGGGACTCCGCAGTGAAGGTAAGTCTTTTTTCTTTACTCCTTATTATACTTTTAATTCATTTTTAATATGGGGGTGGAGGCGGTTGGCAGAGCGGAGTTCCACGGAGTTTGTCCCCAACTCGGTGGACCTCCGCGTAGTGCCGCTCCGCCAGCTCCGCCCAGGGTTAGCGGAGAACAAGGCGCTTAGGAGGCTGAATATGGGCATAGTCCAGTTTGCAAAAATAGTCTATCAATGGTCGCCAGAGTTTGGTAAAGTTGGTGTCTTGGAGTTGCAAAGGCGCCGTGAGTAACTCCATTGCCATAGTATGCCACAGGCGAGTGAACCAGATTTCCACTGGAGGTGTTTCAGCCTTCTTCCTGTATAGTGCTATGATTTGTTTAGCTGCACCTAGCATATATAAGCTTAGATGCCAATCCCTGCATGTCACGGCAAGCAGGTTCATGGGCTTGAGGCCTAAAATGACTGTGGACGGAGCTTCGGGCAATGGGTAACCAATCACCAGTTTGTTGTGACTAAGGACCTCCTTCCAATAGGTGGTCAAGAGCAGGCAATTCCACCAGATGTGGAGAAAATCTCCAACAACACTTGTACAACACCAACAGATAGGGGAGGAAATGGGAAACATTTTGTGCAACCTATGGGGGGTGTAATACCATTGTGTCATAACCTTGTATGCAGATTCCCTCTGGGAGGCACTGCGAAAAACCTTCGGAATGTCACGCCACAGATTGTCCCATTGCATAGACGTGATGTCTGCAGATGTGTTTGACTGCCATCGGGACTGATAGGTATGCTGTATAACCCGAGGAGTGTGCTGAAGAACTTGATATTTGCTAGAGATCAGACCCCTGGAGTTGTCAAAGAATCGCACCCGCTGTTCAAAAGGGGTAAAAGGGCGGGTGGCTCCCTGAGCGGAGGATGAAGCCTGTACCCAGTGCTGGAGTTGAAGATACTGTAATTGAGTCCCCTCGGAAAGCTGAAAGTCCTGTTTGCATTGTTTGAAGGATTTAAAGGAATCTCCCTTAAAAAGGTCCCGGAGTGTCTGGCACCCCCCATCCGACCAGGCCGAGAAGGAGTGTGAATGCAAGGCAGGCGGGAAGTGTGGGTTGCGTGCAATATGAGTATGAGGAGATGGAAAAGAAGTGAGACCCCTGGACAATGCTAGCTTATCCCAGATATCGAGCACAGTTTTTGTTGGGATGGCCATATAGGCGCTGCGTGACCGAGCCTCCCATGGGAGCAAGGCAAGGTCCCATATGGGTCTACGGGTCACCGCCCCACCGCCCTATCCAAATGAAACCAGACCTTCTCGCTCTCCCATGCCATCCATTCCGAAATTAAACGAAGGTGAAAGGCCAAATAATACTCCATTAAATTGAGAACAGCCAGCCCCCCCTTGTCTCACGGTAGCAGAAGTATTTTATTGGAGAAGCATGGCGATGCCCTCCCCAAATGAAGTTGGTGAGTTCACGCTGAAGGTTCTGAATCTGGTGCTGCGGGAAAGGCGTGGGTAGGGTCTGGAATAGATATAATATTTTCGGTAGCACTGACATTTTGACTGTGTTCAAGCTGCCCAGCCAGGAAAGGGGGAGAGACTTCCACATTCGCAGATCCTCTGGGATGGCCTTTTTACATTCTTGAAATGAGTGGGGCGTAATTGCGCCCCAAACCAGTCGCACAGCTGCGTGCACAAGTCCACAATGCGTCAAATTCATCCTTGTTTCATAGAGTATTCGTTCAATTCTCTTCTCCAACTTAACTCCACTTAATCCACACTTGAAAAACCATGCTAATTTTCCAGGTTTCCTATATTTATGATAAGACCATCCGGACTTTTATCACAAACACGATAAACGCATGATTCATCCCAGGCATGTTCTTTATTGAAACCCAATGCATTTCGGACTACACGAGTCCTTCGTCAGGGGTAACTACAAATGAAACATATTGTAATTAATAATCAACATCTGCGTGTAACATGATACATCTGTTCAACAATGTTACTGCAAACAGCAATAATCTACTGTGCTTTAAAATTCTTATACTTGAATGTGCAAACAAAAAATGAAATAAACAAACATCCCCCTCGTACTCATTCCCCCATAACCACCCCCTTCTACATTATACTGCAAAGCCTCTTAGCTGGCTATCAGCTTGTCCTATATGTTTGTAAAAAACCCTTTTCATAACCAGCCACTCACGTTTAAACGCATCTAAACAGCCCCTATCTATAGCACACTGTTTCTGAACCACCAGTAGTTTCCTTCCGTTATGATTTTCTCTCCTCCTCACTAAAGCATTCCGCCCGTAGGATCCCTTCCTCTATTTACCCATTTTAAACAAACAAGCCGGGTTGTTTTCAGCGTGGTGCTCACGTACCTGCCCAGGGATATTACAGACTCTCAATCCTCTTCTCGAAGACAAAATGTTACCCCACCTGTAGTAACGCTCGGTTTTTAAACCTCGCGTGTGAATTAAAGTCCCTCCCTAATGCGCGCGTATGCTGATTAAACACCTGATCTGAGCCATTACCGCTTCGCAATTAACAAAGACTACAGTCCCCAATTAACAAAGACTACAGTCCCCAAAGTGCTTTGCTGTTCACAAATTCGATTCCTGTGACAAAATTAATGTGCTTTAAAAATTGCATTCCAAAGTGAAACCGTCCTCAATTAACGAACGTGCATGAAAACCTGCACCTTGCTGAATGCTACTTTCTCTATATGTTACAGCCACTGCTTGACATTTATCCCCCACTTAATAAAGAACTAGATGTATTCGCCATTGTGTGGATCAGGCTTCCAACTCCATTTCGTCTTGTTCACCTGCTTTCCATGCTGGGTGCAAACCATAAGACGGGCAAAAATTCATGATTAATGTTAGGAAGTAATGGAATGCACACCATATACTTAATCCTAGATTCAATGTTTGTCCAAAAATCCTCAAAGAGTGCGTGCGTTACTGGTATAGTGCCTTGCCCAGGTGGCACTTGAATATACAATGAAATGAGTGGGGTGTAATTGCGCCCCAAACCAGTCGCACAGCTGCGTGCACAAGTCCACAATGCGTCAAATTCATCCTTGTTTCAAAGAGTATTCGTTCAATTCTCTTCTCCAACTTAACTCCACTTAATCCACACTTGAAAAACCATGCTAATTTTCCAGGTTTCCTATATTTATGATAAGACCATCCGGACTTTTATCACAAACACGATAAACGCATGATTCATCCCAGGCATGTTCTTTATTGAAACCCAATGCATTTCGGACTACACGAGTCCTTCGTCAGGGGTAACTACAAATGAAACATATTGTAATTAATAATCAACATCTGCGTGTAACATGATACGATTGTATGACATAATTTCGAAAGACAAAAATTCGACCTACAAAAATATCGCAACAAAAATATCGTGGTCAAGAATATCGACATCCTATCTACAACATGGTAAGTACAAAAATATCGATAATTTAATATCGATGTCAAAAATATCGTAATTCAAAAATATCGGTTTTTTTTTAGTTTAAAAATATATGTAAAATAAACCAAATAATACTTATAAATCAAAGAAACATAATTAAATATATTGTATAATATGTAAAATTTATAATAAATATATATAATTAAATGAAACTTTAATTAAACATATATATAATATATAATATATACACTTACTTAATAATTACTTTTAATAATAATTTCTATAACATATAAATTATTAAATATTTATTTAAATTACCAATACATCTATACACATAAAACAATAACATTAATAAATATTAAATAATTACATATAGCAAATAATAATCAATAATTTTAATTTGAATAATTTTTATTATTAATTATATATTACAATAGCTAAAATATTACAAAACATATTTAATATCAGACACAATAAAACTACTAGTCCAACTTCAACAAAAACAACAGTAAGGAAAATGTTGGATAGCGTAGGGGTAAAAATATCTATTCCAACTCCCGAGAGTGCAACAGTAGGGAAAACATTGGATAGCGTAGGAGTAAAAATTACTATTCCAACTCCAAAGAGTGCAACAGTAGGGAAAGTGTTGGATAGCGTAGGGGTAAAAATTACTATTCCAACTCCAGAGAGTGCAATAGTAGGGAAAATGTTGGATAGCGTAATGGTAAAAATTACTATTCCCACTCCAGAGAGTGCAATAGTAGGGAAAGTGTTGGATAGCGTAAGGGTAAAAATTACTATTCCCACTCCAGACAGTGCAACAGTAGGGAAAACGTTGGATAGCGTAGGGGTACAAATAACTATTCCAACTCCAAAGAGTGCAACAGTAGGGAAAACGTTGGATAGCATAGGGGTAAAAATTACTATTCCAACTCCAGAGAGTGCAATAGTAGGGAAAGTGTTGGATAGCGTAAGCGTAAAATTTACTATTCCCACTCCAGAGAGTGCAATAGTAGGGAAAGTGTTGGATAGCGTAAGGGTAACATTTACTATTCCCACTCCAGAGAGTGCAACAGTATAGAAAACGTTGGATAGCGTAGGGGTAAAAATAACTATTCCAACTCCAAAGAGTGCAACAGTAGGGAAAACATTGGATAGCGTAGGGGTAAAAATTACTATTCCAACTCCAGAGAGTGCAATAGTAGGGAAAGTGTTGGATAGCGTAAGGGTCAAATTTACTATTCCCACTCCAGAGAATGCAATAGTAGGGAAAGTGTTGGATAGCGTAAGGGTAAAAATTACTATTCCAACTCCAGAGAGTGCAACAGTAGGGAAAACGTTGGATAGCGTAGGGGTAAAAATTACTATTCCCACTCCAGAGAGTGCAATAGTAGGGAAAGTGTTGGATAGCGTAAGGGTAAAAATTACTATTCCCACTCCAGACAGTGCAACAGTAGAGAAAAGGTTGGATAGCGTAGGGGTAAAAATTACTATTCCAACTCCAAAGAGTGCAACAGTAGGGAAAGCGCTGGATAGCGTAGGGGTAAAAATTACTATTCCAACTCCAGAGAGTGCAACAGTAGGGAAAGCGCTGGATAGCGTAGGGGTAAAAATTACTATTCCCACTCCAGATAGTAAAACAGTTGGGAAAGCACTAGATAGCATAGTGATTCTATTAACATTATAACCAATTTAATAATTTCTTATAAAAAAATTGCATGTTAACAATGTTTTAAAAAAAAAAATATTATTAAATACCAATTATGTAAAATAAATATTTAAATAAATAAATTTTAATTACATCCCACACTATTCCCCCTTTAACACACAACACACTACACATAAAAATTCACATAATTAATTTAATTATGAATTAATCACTTAATAAAATTAAATCACCAATTAATTACTAATTAACAATTAATAATTAACTATAACAATAAAGAAATATTATTAATAAACTAATTATAATTTATATAATTAACAAAATAATAAAGTAATTTTACAATTAATAATTAATTAAAAATTAATTAATCTATTAATCACATTAATTACCAATTATTAATTGATTACAAATTAATTAATCATAAATACCAATGAAACAATACATATTAATTCATTAATTATAATTACATTACTTCCCACCCTATTCCCCTATAAACCCACAACCCACTACACATTAAAATTCACATAATTAATTTAATTATCAATTAATCACTTAATAAAATTAAATCACCAATTAATTACTAATTAACAATTAATTAATTAACAATAAATAAATATTAATAATAAACTAATTATAATGTATATAATTAACCAATTAATAAAATAATTGTACAATTAATAATTAATTAACAATTAATTAATCAATTAATTACCAATTATTAATTAATTACCAATTAATTAATCATAAATACCAATTAAACAATACATATTAATTCATTAATTATAATTAAATTACTTCCCACCCTATTCCCCTATAAACCCACAACCCGCTCTGATACTAAAACGCTAAATTAAATGTAAAATAATTATAAATCTCTAAACATTTATTTTTAAATGTATTAAAATACATTACAATAATCTTTCACATACAAATAAAATACATATTAAATGACATTACACTAAATAAATATCGATATTATTGACATCGAAATTTTTACTTACGATATTACTTACATCGATATTAATTACTTCGATATTATTTACTTCGATATTACTTACCTTGGGATCGATATTCTGTCCATCGATATTCTTGACTTCGATATTCTGTACCTACGATATTAAAAACACGATATTATTGTAGGTCGAAATTTAAAACTCGATATTTTGGCTAACCACCAGCAGGAGTAGTAGTAACAATAGGCTGATGAGATACAGGCAAAGGAGCAGTAGGAAGAAGAGCAGGCAAAGGAGTAGGGACAATTTGGGGCACAAGGGGATTCGGAAGAACAGGAGGAACGACAGGCTGACCAGCAGCCGCCAGAACAACAGGTTGAGGAGCTGGAAGAATCACAGGAACCACAGTATCCTGTGCATAGGGAGGAGGTGATTTCAGTAGATAAGACAATAATGGATCCTCTACCGCTTCTTCTCCCTTCTTATCAGAACTAGATGGTAGAACCGGATAACATTTATCCACCGCCATATGATGCAGTCTAGCAAAAACTTCCTGTTCCTTCTCGTCTTTGTCTCGCTGATACTGTTCTGCATTTTGCATTACCGTAACAATACCTTCTCTCTTATTTTTCTTAATCTGTTTGTTTTCTTTCTGCTTGGCCTCCTTACGCCATAACCGAAAGGAATCAAACATGGCCGGCCTAGCCTTCTTTTTAAACAATTTAGCTTCAAGATTATCTAATTTTGCAGTTTTGAAACTACCATGTGGTGGCCAACTAAGAACACCATCATTTTCAGTGTAACGAATCCAATATTCATTATATACAATAGGACCTACTCCGTGGCGACTATAGAGCTCATAAATCGGAGTTCCAACTGGAGGTATCGGACATGAATCCTCCAGCCGGGAATCCGTGCTGCAACATTTAAGGAAACTAAACAAAGTACTACGGCCAGGCATCGTGCACACTAACCGAGTTTACAAACTTCAAGGGCTATCAAATTATGATGTCCTCGCAAAAAAATGCAAGACCCTCGGTTTTTGGCAATTGCAATTGTCAAATAAAACCCAACAACTAAGAACCACAAATGCAATGGAACCATGCAAACAACCAAGTTTACAAAAAATACAAAGTAACCATCCCAAAAGGGAACTACAAAACCATGGACTCTGGGAGCGACCCACAAATACTTAACTGAAAGAGCAATGGCATCACCAGGAAGGCCCGTCTATCGTCTCGCCGTACAAAGGACTACGCCAGGCACCAAAAACAGGTCGACAGTCAGGGCATCAGTCCGTCGCAGCCGTCAGGAGGCGGGAATCTTCGCGGGAAAAGTCTTTGGACCACTTATTTCGACAACTGGATCGATGAAGCGGGGTGCACCTTCCCTCGGAGATTTCACACGAAGTTCCTCACGATCGTCGGGCTTTGGACCGGTACCGCTGATGTCGCCCCACGTTGGGCGCCAACTGAAGGACTGGGCAATTCTAAGACCCAGCGGTGCCAGGGGACAACACCTGAAACCTTCGTGGGTTACCTGTTCCGGCGTACAAAACACAGAGACACGGGACACTTCCGGCGGCGTCAAAGATCAGCGTTTATTTACTGCAGGGAGACAGATATCACAAGAAGTACACAACGTGTAGGTTCTGGGAGACTGCTTCAAATTGCAAAAGTGGATCGCTCCTTTTATACACATTTTCGCCATTGAACAACATGGCGAACAAAAGGTTACAACTCAGTTCCCACAGTAAACTTCAAAGGGTCGCATTCATTATTTTCAGAAACCCGGAACATAATTACAGTTACATTGCCGGTTCCCAACTGTAAAAACACATTATCCCCACATTAAGCACATTCCATTCTGACTGTAAACGAATTAGGAGAAGGGACAGAAACAGATGCAAAGGAAGAACAAAGATGAACAACAGCTTGAAAAAGAGTGTAGGGATCAATATCGGAAGCACGATTGCAGGATCAAAGGATCCATGCCTAATGCATGCACGACTGAAACAATAGACTAGCACGGCAAGATGAGCCTCGAGCGGAGCCATTTGCCCTTGCAGTGTCAGCCCCCTCATCATAAAGACAACCTCAAAGGAACACGTGTTCTCCGCGAAGGTTTGGGAATCCCAGGGTCACGAAGCGGACAGTGTCCGTTCGCTGGCTACTTGAGGGCAAGAGACAAAATAGATGCCGTATCTAAAATGGAACCCGAGGGTTCAGATAGATATACCCACGAATGAGACGAACCATACATAGTAGCGTAGCGAAAACGCGTACACCCACTAAACTCGTCATTTGCGGTTCGTAGATACCAAACTCGTCCATATTCGAACACACCCAAAATGTCATTACGGTTCTCACGGAACCTCAGATCCGTGTTTAAGAGTGTGATGAGGTGGAAAGAGGAACATAGCGTGAGATCCTTCCCTGGTTTGGGAAGCAGTGCGATCTCGGCCAGTGCCATAGAGGCGGAGGGTACCCCAGTATACGAAAAGAATTAAAAAGGCAAAGTAAATGTTCCTGAAGCTGCAGAAGAAAAACACGATAAAAAGAGACCGGTAGGCCGTCTAGGCCCGGAGATTTACCGCAAGGGAGGTCTTTTAGGGCACCAATAAGTTCCTTTAGTGTAAGTGGGTCCTCAAGGAGTTGTGCATGGTGTCAGCCGATCGGAGGCCAAGTGCATTCCCCGGTACTGCCTGAATCTGATCCAGATTGGGTGGATCCAGTGCGTAAAGAGATAAGTAGTAGTTGTGGAAGGCTTTCAGTTTAACGGCTTCAGTGGTAGCCCACATGCCAACATCCAATTTTATTTTAGCGATGTGTGTGTTTGCAGCCCGTTTCCGAAGGCGACGGGTCAAAACTGTTCCCACCTTATCCCCCCTTCATAATATCTTTGCTTCAATGCCAGGAGAACATGCTCTGCCTTGTTAGTTCTATGGGCCCGTAGCTGGCCAGGCGTCGCTTTTGAAGGGCAAGAGGATGCTCCTGGTCCAGTTTTTCGAGCGTTTTAATGTCACGAGACATAGTGTCCTCAAATAGGCGAGCTTCCTGAGCCCGAGCTGTTGCAATAGAGGTGCTACGACCCCGAATCATGGCTTTAAAGGTGTCCCAGACCACAGGGAAAGGAGTTTTAGGTAGGTCGTTGGACAAGAAATAGGATGTGATAGCTTCACAGAGCTCCGATACATCCACGGGGTCTCGAAGAACCTGGGGAGGGAGTCACCAGCAGGGAGGGTGACGTGAGTGAGATGTGTGATCATGTAACAGAAGCTCCACATGGGCATGGTCCGAGATGGAGATATTGGACATAGACGCCAAGAGGGCTTCACGTATCAGAGATTGCGAAACAAATAAGTAATCAATGTGAGAGTAAGAAAGATAGACATGTGAATAATAGGAGTAGTCACGCGCAGCTGGGGAGTGGTAGCGCTAAATGTCTATTAAGCCAAGATCAGTAAGGTGCTTTTTCAAAGAAGAAGACATGGCCCCCACCCCATGAAACCAGACCAGAGCAACCAGGAGGTCCAGACTAGGCCTGGGCGGTAAATTCCGTTCCGTTCGCGGAATTTGCGGAATTTGGGTAATTTCGCGTTCTGCGGAGAACGCGAAATTGCCCAAAAATCTGCGTTCCGCAACTTCGCGAAATTTTTTGCTTGTTCGCGTTCTCAATATGCGTGTTCGCGAGATATTTCACCCCGAGCACGCAAGCAGCGATCGCGAACAGGAAAAAAGTATCGCGAACAAGCAATTCCGCGTGTTCGCGGAATTTCTGCATGTTCGCGGAGATTTTTTACCGTTTCGCGGAGATTTGCGTAACGCGATTCCGCAAATTCCGCCCACCCCTAGTCCAGACACACGATGAGCTCGATCATGTGTAAGCAGAGAGGCATCATCATCCCCTCTGACTTCATGGAGGACATCTGCAATGTAAGTCATGATGTCAGAGCCCTCTGCACCCACCGGGACCCCTCTCAGGTGCATATTGTTGCAGTGGCTCCGGTTTTCTAAGTCCTCCTGCTTAATTTGGAGCTCGATATGCTGTTCCTCCAAGAGAGCTAGTCGTTGCCACAGTTGCTCTTGATCCTCTGTGCGAGCGTCAATCGTTTTCTCAAGGTCGTCCAACCTCCCGCCAATTTCCGTGGTGTCTCTCCAGGGCTCCTTAACACAGTATTGTACTTCAGTTCAGAGGGAGCCAAATTCGTACTTGAGATCTTGTTGAAAATTGTCGATGAAGGACTGAGTAACAGGATCGGAGGGGCCCACCATCGAGGAAGCCATAGCCACAACGGAGTTAGAACCAGGTTTATTCCACAGGGCCATCACAGGATTGTCCTTCGGAGGTGCAGCCATGTCTTTTCCCACTTTAGAGCATGGCATGACCCCTCCAGTAAAACACACAGGATGATGGATGGAATGTTGGACATTGGCAAAACATTCACCCCCATTCACAGATCTGAGTTTAATCCATCGTTATTTTGCTGACCCCTCCAGTACCCACGCGCCGAATGTGAAGCCAGGGCAGGAGGATGTAGCAGGAGGCCGGGTGCCACCCCCGAGTGTAGTAAAGGCAGCCGCTGTGTGGAGGAGCAGGACAATCCGCAGCAAAGGGGTGAGTAGTGAGGGCTTGTCTTTTCAGAGTCCGGCGTTCCTCCCAGGCCCCTTCTGAGCCATGTGAGGAGGCCAAGGTCACTGGCAGGATGGGAAAGAGAACCTCGTGAGTCCCTCTTGAGGCCCCAGCGGATGCAGCGGTTCTCCCAGCCCCATAGAAGTCAGAGCCAGGTATGTAGCTGGAATAGCAGGCCACTCACGAGGGAGCGCGTGGAAGAGCACTAACCTGGCCCACAGTGTGAGTCACCAAGAAGCCCAAGAGCGTCCCGGCAGCAGGGATCAGAGAGTTAGGAGCAGGAGGGCCACCTGCCGGCACGACCCAAACAGGGGCTGAGGGCTCAACAGAAGTCCAGTGCCCTAAGCGCCAGCGGGGATTGAGATATGCTTCTCTAGCAGGCTGTCGAGAGGGAGACACCAGGGGAGCCGCAAAGCCAGTCCAGGGTCCAGGTGTGGTGCAGGCTAGTGGCAGAGTGAGGATATAGGTCGGAGGGGAGGGATCCGGTTGGAGTCGCCACTCACCTCAGCGTGGAATGCAGCCGCTCAGGGTCTCCAGAGAACTGGCGCAGTGTCAAAAGTCCGCCAGAGGCTCCGCTGTCCATACCCTCTCACCTCACCAAAGGGCCCAACATGTCAGTGTTCTCAAAGGTCTCTTAATGGCGCAACCCGTGCACCTGCAAGATGGGCCCGAGCCACCAGGGCTTCACCCAGACCCCAAGGAGGCAGACAGGGCCACCCCAAAGTGCCGCCTAAAGTCTGCCGTAGGCTCCCGCTGCCTGGGAACTTGCCGTAGTCTGGGTGGTACAAAATGGCGGCCGCGTGCCCCCAAAGCAGGTCTCCACACCAAAGACACCAGCAGTCCGAGGAGCATGTCAGCCAAGCAAGCGATATCCCTTTACCTCCGTTGCCAAGGCACACCAAGCGGCATCACCGGGAGGCAGCGGTAGAGCAGTCAAGTGGTCCGCGGCCCATGTGCTCTCGCCGCGTTGCAAGGCTCAAGATGGCGGCCCTCACCTCGGCTGTGGGGCAACACACCCTCCGCTCCTCCAAATAATGGGGTCTGACCACCGGACCTCTGCTCTGGGCCCCAATAAACCAGGGGAGGCCCCCAGGGATGTCGTACGAGGGCTCGGAGAGAGCCTCACTGTCCAGAAAAGCTCAGAGTCCAGACTCCCTTTACCCTCCCTCCACCCACGTGAAAAAGCCAGACCAACCATAGGTGATGTGTGTGATGAAGCATGATACCCAGATAACCCCAGTACCCCTACAGCAAAAAAGCATAGAATATTTAGAATATCTAGACATCATCTCTGCCATAATCTCTACCATTTAAACTATCCAGACATTCTTTTGTCTTAATCACTGACTTAAAAGTATTTGTTTTATTATTGAAGACTGTATTTAGCCTTCCAGAATTAGGCAAAATGACTTTACATCCCTTGCCCTGAAAAGGTTTTATCATCTGCCGAAGCCTCCACCATTGTTCTGCTGTGTGATAGAAGTGTGGTCTCACAAAAAAAGAATGACCATCTACATTTCAATTTCAATCAAGATGCGCTTTTTCAAAGACTCTTTGCCTGAGGTGAAATTTTACAAAGAAGACTAAGATAACTTTGGGTTTAGGATTGACTGCTGCTTCTTCCTGAAATTATTGTTTCAACAACAAAGAAAACCTATGTATGAGCTTAATATCATGCTCCCAATGCCATCCTCTTTGCTCCAGGAAGGCAGAGTGGAACAAATTGGTAACAAATCCTCTTCTGTCATCACCTTCAATCAGCACCTTTTTTAACCCCCAAATCCTTAGATTATTCCATATTTGATGATCCTAAAAGTATTCCAACTTGCATTGAACATCATGCCTGGTAACCTGTTCCATCACGGTAATAATGTTAGCTTTCGAAGCTGCTGCGCATCCCTTAATTAGTGAGAATCTATCAGCTATTAAAAACAGGTTTTGGAGATTTTCCAGATTACTCCCTGCAGTTTCTTTGTGGCTTCCAGAGCCCTTCTATTATCAGACCAGGTCTCTTCCCAAAGCACCATAAACCCCAGATAATTTGCTTGCAGGGTAATGGCATCCCCTCACTCCATTATACCCTGTGGGCACAGAGACCCTGCTGATGGTCCTATGGCACTCATGAAGGTGTGCTTGGCTACTGAGTAATCCTACTTCAGCTCAGTCTCCAACCCTTCAGTTTTAGATAGCCCTACGTAGGTGTGTCTGCACCCTAGCCGGGATATCTAGAATAAAGCACTACCATCCTCGCATTCTGACCCAGACACAGATACACTGCAATTGCTTGCAGAGTCTCTTGAAATGTCATCCTCAGAAACATCAGAGATATTGTACAATATATCTGAGAGGAGGAAAAATCTCTTCCCCAATTTCCATGTCAGACAATGTCTTAGTCAAGTCCTGGTTTTCCTTACACTCGAAGCTCACTCCAGCCTTATGCATAGTCTTCCCCCTCAGTTTCTTCTTCTTCAAATTTCTGTTAGGACCACTCTCACTTATCTCCTCCACCCTTGTATCATGGTCTGTGGAAGTACTGAGACCAGGGGTCTTAGCCACGGAGTTGATAATCCTTTAGATGCAGCAGAAAATTCATTTTTCCCTAAGGCCTCTGTATTACCACCTGCCTTGACTCTCTCTCTAGATAATGAGCAACAAGTCCCATCATGCATCGTAGCTATGTCACCAGCCTCAATAGAGACATGTCCCCTGACAACAGCCTAGTCTCTATGAGAGACATTCTCAACCTCTGGCTGTACATAGTTTACATTGGCCATCTGAATAACATCAACACCGTCACTGACCTGGGTTCCAGCAGGGAGTTATAAGGGAGCTGTGTAGACAGAAGTAAGGACATCTGCTGAAGGTAAGCAAAGGAGCATCAAAGGCTCTGACGCCCTGCTAGTCCTTTCATGCGAGTTGTATTGTCCAGGTTCCACTACAAAATCTGTTGGTGTTGGCAGCACAGAGCTTTTGGGGCAAGAGTGAAGGGCAGAAGGCACCCCCCTCCAAAGCACATGGGCATTTAGAACTAGCTGAGTCTTTCCGAGGCCTAACAATAAGGTCCACAGTTGTAGAATTGGTGGGCCAAAAACTGTCACAGCCCCTCCAGAGGCTCTAAATCTCATGGAGTCTGAGCCAGCTGTGCTTGCACCAGCTCCCCTATGTCCAAACCCTGATGGGTTATCCGTGATTGCCCCAGAAGACCATGGGACTGCAGCAACCACATAAGGCTTAAGTCCTTACACTGGGATCAGCGCCATGTAGTCGCTGTGTCCTGGTGTGCCTTGGAGGATGATTGTGTATCCGAATGGCGCACCCGTGTGATGAGAAGCAGACAGACAGAAGCTGCCCTAGCCCTTTGTTGGCGCTGAAGCACTTTCCAGCAGCACAGGACAAGAAGGCCCATGAAGTCCATGCCACCACAAGACCAAATACCAATCTGCCAGCCAAGTTGGTTTGACAGCTGGAGGAGAGGAGCAAGCGCAGAGCCATCTCAAGCAGCTATCATCTTACTTCTCTCCTGCAAATGACATCATTGATGACGTATGTGGGACTTGGACCACCCTACTGGGTCACCCCCAAACGTTTTGCCTTCACCCCTCATAATTTTCTGAATTCATTTTTTGGGCCTTAGGACTTTGTGCACTTTGCTGCTGCTAAACAGTGCTAAAGTGCTTGTGCACATTCCCTAAAACATGGTTAAATTGGCTTACATCTGATTGACATATCTAATTTACTTATAAGTCTCTAGTAAAGTGGTACACCATATACCCAGGACTGGTAACTTTAAATGCTACTAGTGGTCCTGCAGCACTTATTGTATCACCCACATAGCTAGCCCTTAAAGCATGTTTCAGGTCTGCCATTGCAGCCTGATTGTGCTATTTTGACCTGGCAAAATACACCATATCGATCACCCCTCTCATAGGCCCTAAAAAAAAACAATAGGCAGGGTGCATTGTTTTTAAAAAGTTGACATATACTTTAGTTTTTTACATGTCCTGGTAGTGAAAATCTCTCAAATTCATTTTTCAATATTGCAAGGCCTTCCTCTCCTATAGGATAACATGTGTTAACGTTTGATTGGGAGAAGGTAGGCAAGTCATGTTTGGCGTTTAAGGAAATGTAATTTAAAGCACTCTTTAGTGATAAAGTCAGATTTTAAGTCATAATTCTTAAAATGCCAGTTTTAGAACATTGGCATTTTCTTCTCCTAATCATTTGGTGCCTGTAGCCTGATTCCTAAAGTTTTTAACTTTAAAAAAACACAGAAATTCACCAGTTATAGTCCATAACACTATCTATAACTGGCACCACTGCCATGCACTGCTTATGACCTCACATATGACAACACTAATGACATGTTGTATGACATCAAGTATGGCATCAATCATGACATCTCAAATGACAACACTGATGACATCACTGATGGCATCATCCAAGCTTGGTTTTTGTCATATTGCTGTATAGTTTTCTATCGTATTACACATTGCATAATTCACATTAACTATCAACTACATATATATGGAAAACCCTCATTGAGTACAGTGTTCAATCTGTAAACAACTGTTCAGTGAGGCCAATTCCAAAACAACTGCCCTAGTACAGACATCTATTATCTGTATCAAACGCCTGACAGACACCAAACCTGCATTAGGAAATGAAGTTGCTATCAGTAGATGTTAGAAAGTCACCCTTTTTGGTCTGTTCATCCCACTTTTTTTGTGCTGAATGGAACTGGTGGTAGCTGACTCAGACCGTGTCCTGGGCTCTGCTGGTCAGTCCCAGGGCCAGTGCTATGTTACAAACAATCACATACATTGAGGCACACTTATATTTAGCATGACCTACCCTATAAGTCCCTAGTAGATAATATGGCAAGGGGATAAAAACTACTTATTGACAGGCCAGCAGCCTTTGTGGCACTGCATGTTTGCACTACTGAGAGCCTGATGGCATTTTAAAAGCAGCCCTTTGTTGCAGCACTGCTTTTAAAAGTAAAATTCACTGCAAATTCGACTTTTGTGGTATGGTCACTTTAAAAGTGATAATCTTCCTTATTTTTACATTATGTGTATCCCCAGGGTCTCCCCTAGATGTTCCAGCGGTGAGAGGGGTCATGTAACTATAAGCAGGGTCCCTATAAGAGGTGTTTTTTAAACCCTGGAGAGGGAAAGCTGCCCATTTTGTTTTTCACCAGCCGAAAATTCACTACAAAGTAAATGTTGGTGCTGTTTGGCACTGTGAAGTAATAACCAAAATAGTTTTTGCATATTAAGGGCCCCCCGTGTCTCCCGTAGGTGTTCAAGAGGTAGGAGGTTCTGTTATTATGAACTGGGGCTTTATAATTGAGATTTTATAAACCGTATTGAGGAAGAAATAGCACATTTCATGTTCCCCATTGAAAATACTTTGCCCCATATCCTAACATGGCAATATTTAAAGGAGGCATAACTATTGCTAAGAAAGTATGGAAAATATCATTCAAAGACTCAACAGAATGATACTGATAAATCCAACAGATTACTCTTGTTGAATGTATCCTAACATATACAGAAAAGTAGTTATAACACTGTTTTGTCTGTAAGCCAAAATCTAGCTTTCCTGTGGTCGTCTTTGAATGGTCATTGCTAACAGGCTTCGCAAGGCTGCCCTGATGAATCGCTATCCAGTGGAGAGGCTATCTGCTGGAGAGAGCTCTGCAGCTACACAGGAATGCCAGGGCAGGGGAGAGGGGTCGTAAAGCATGAGACTTTAAAGGAGGATAGGACAAACAGGGAGTGCCAGGCCTACCTACCCCCAGCCCCCTGTGCCCCAGCCAGCTAGCTGGCTTAAGTAAGGAATTTTGTAGATGTTAGGGGGAGGAGAGCTATGGAAATGAGCCACACTAAGAGTTGGTTTAGTTAGCTCTTGATGCTCTGATGAGATTTCAGCCATGATGGATTTTGAAGGAATAGTGCTTTCTGGGACAAGAAGATGCAACATTTGGGAGGAAGTGGTCATGCGCCTGGGAGGCACCCTGCATCCCATTGGTCAGGGGTTCCCCCCCTTCATGCCCAGAAGTGGAGAATAAATAAGTGAAAGGTGCATAGCCTCTCAGTTCTGCTGCCTGAAACTAAAAGAAGAAGGCGGATTGTCCTGCTAACAATCATGAACTGCATTCAAGGGCCTGCCTGGTGAAGACTGTGCCTGCTGCACTATCTGGGACTACAGCTCTAAAGACTTTGCCTTGCTTCAAGAAGGAGTATGAGTGGACTACCTGCAGCTACAGGGTAACAGAGCTTAACTGACCCTCATCCAGCCAGAATCCTCCTCCTGGACTGCATCAGTGGAGTTTTTAAGGGTTGATCAAGTGAAAAGTGGGATGTAAAATCCAAGCCTGCTGAGGACCATATAGGAGATTCCAGACCCTTGGGTTTGTGTTTTGGACACTTGGAAACCACCAGTAGACCTCCTGGAAGGACCTCCTAAAGTTTGGTAAAGTTGGAAAACTTTTGGGAAAATAGCTCTAGGAGATGACCAACCCGACCGCGAGAGCCAAGCCAACCACCTTAAACTGCAACCCAGCCCGGATTCTAGGTTTGTCCCACTGAAGAGCTCCAGAGGTCCAACTTCCAGAGTATGACTAGGAGTTCCCTGAAAGTCAAGCCGGTGAACCGTCACCAAATTTGGACTGGTGGAGAGCAGCGAGGGTCCTCAGTAGAAAAAGCTCCAGAAAAGTTTCTAAGTCCGAGGGTAACATTTTTACACAGGCCTACAGTTAGGGGTATCTGAGCTGGTCTCCATTGCTGCCAGCCTCAAACGTTTGGCTTTGTCCCGCTCAAGCGCGACCAGATGTCCAGAAGTGGCGTTATTGGTTTCTAAGCACTAGAAAGTGTTTTATCCTTTAAAAATACATATCTTCGGTTCCCTACATTGGAATTTCATGGGTTTGGTGTCATTTTAAAGATACAGATATTCCCTATGTTTATACATTAGTGTGGGATTTTTATTGTGTGTTTTGTCTGACTTATTGTTTAACCTATATACCGCCAATCTGAGAAAGAAGCTCCACGACGCCAGTCTTGTAATACCCAAAATCGGAACCAATAAACTTCAAATACTACAATACGCTCACGATTTAGTGGTGATGGACCACACGAAAATTGGACTACAAAAGGGTCTAAATGCCCTTAACAATTATAACGAAAGAAATGAATTAATAATAAATGCTCAAAAGACTAAAGTAGTATTTTTCGGTCATTGTCCAAAAAAAGCATAACTGAAATGGCATGTGGGGAAAGAGATTATTTCGGCTGCGAAATCCTATAACTACCTTGGGTGCTGGCTAAGCGAAACGGGTAAAGAAACGCTACATTTGCATAAAATGAATGCCAAAGCACAATCAACAATCTATGCCCTGTGCAAACTACACAAGCTAATACAAAGTCCAAAGACAGTTCCCATCAGAAAAGTACTACAAGCTAAAATCAGGGCAATTGCGGGGTATGCGCAGCAGGCATTCCCAGGTAAAATGGAATCTATGTAAGAAAAAGCACAATGCCAGGCATATAAATACATTTTTAAGTTGCCAAACTACACCCGCAACAGCCTGATTCGCTTGGAATTTGGTCTGAAGCAACAAAATAAAGAATGTTTAGGAATACAGGCAAAATACTACCATCAAGTACTTACAGCCCCCACTGGGAGTCTAAAGAGCATGCTGAAACTGATCTACGGGGGGTCAACCAACCCATGCAATGTTATATGGAGGAAGCAGTGGAAAAGTTGGGTTTAGCAATACAAAATTGGGATCAAGGTGTGATAAACTATCTGGCCATTAAAAACTCAATTAACCCCTTCAGCGCTGGGCGAATTCCGCCGCGGTGCTGAAGGGTTCGTGCGCGGGCGGGCCCATGACGGAACGGTTCCGTCATGAGCACAGCTCAACCGTGGCTCATGACGGAACCGTTCCGTCATGAGCATGGAAGGGGTTAACAAACAATGCTACCAACTGTCACGCAAAAATTATTTAGCAGACTACGCAACAGGAGGAGGACAACCTGGGATGATCACAGCATATGCAGAGCATAAAATCCAGCCCTACCTTCATCAAGCACTGGGAAGAAAAGCACTAAAAAGTATTCTATGGGCCAGACTAGTGCCCCTCCCAATTAAAGAATTAAATCCAGGGTGGAAGTCCCTTGAACTTAAAATCAGATGTAGAATCTGCAACTTTAAATCAGAATCTCTGCTACATTTGATTTGCTGTTGTCCTCGGCATGCTACAGCCCCGTCAGAAGATTTTAAAAGAAATATGGCTACGCAAAGGGTCTGGACAGTGAAAGAAGCACCTTTGGTTTTATTTTCTAGCACCCTACCGTCAGATCTGGCCAGATTTGGGAGATACATTGCCGAGCTGCGTCTTAGGCTTATTGAAGAAGAGGGTCCTCGCAATACTGAAGGCCCATTTGTCTGCTAAAAAGTCAGCATCCAGTAATTAGTTTTTGTAGCTGCCCGCTTTAAATGCTAACCTTAGTAAGACATATTCATTTTGCTACAACGTTGAACTGGTAATCTTTCACATGTTTTAATGTAAATAGTATATTATTCTTTCTTTTATTATTGGAATAAGATAATTGCCCCACGTGAACTCTTTTTGCATTAATTTTTTAACCAATTGTAATCCGGTTTTTTCTTTAAACAATTTTTTTTATGCATGTAAGTCATATTGCAAATGGTTTTAAGTAACTGTGCAATAAAAATAAAATGCATTCATTCATTCATTTGTGTCTGACTTATTTACTGTATTGTTGTTTTACTTTACATGCCTGTCTCCTGAGGTTTTCCTTTTTGCTCAGTGTCAGCTAGCAAGGGTTGAGTAAAGGGGCTAATTTATAGAGACCCAATTTAGAACCCAGTACCTTGTTGGTGCCCTTGTTGCTGGTGTTAGGAGCCTACCTACCCCTCCCAATAACCCACCATCCAACACCAGAAAACTGGAAACAACATTTACTCTATGAAGAGACTTCATTCTATACCACACTGTTTCCAAACAGTGAAAGTCTCATGAGAAATACACCCCAGAGTATTAAAAAGAAACTACAAACAACAGTGTACATTCTGTGCAACAGTTGTCAAAGAAGACACTATTTCCTAAAAATAACCATGATGTGAAGGGGCTAAAGAGCATACTACCTGCACCCTTCGTTTTGTGGTGAAAACTTTACTGATAGCCTATCTTCTGAAGCAAAACAAGCATGCGTGTAGAGGTTAGTACTTGGTGCATACACTCTTCTATGTAATGTCAAAATGTTCATGCCGTAACAATTTTGTCTAATAACTGGAAACTGCATGCATCTACTACACAGAATCTTTCTTATGGGAGAAACCATTTTCGGCAGAAACAAAACATTGTTTGGAGTATAATGAATACAAGTCAACAGTGACTTGTACACAGAGCTACCTTTGAATTCAAACATTTATAACATGTTCTATACCTTTATACAACTGTGTACAAAAATAACGTAGAATTAATATGGTAGGTACTTGCCACTATGTAATCTATAAAACAAACTAGCACATTCAGTCATTAAAAAAAAAACCTAAACAAACAACGTATGGTAAGGGCTCATCCTCTGCTTTAATGCTCACTTTGTTTTCTTCTTTCTTTTATATTGCATTTATTTTCAGTTTAATGTCGGCCTTCACCCAATGGCCCCTAAGTGCTGTAGAGTATACAAGCTGACAATATAAAAATTTTACATCAGCGCTTTTATTCTGTAAATATCTATGGCCTTGATAAACTAACAAAGGAACAAAAAGCAAACTTACTTTGAATGCAAGCATAAAAGCACTTCAGCTCAATGCACACCAGTGAATTTGTTAGTGGAATATATTAACACAATGAAAATGATAGCTCTGATTTAATGCCTTATCAATTGAAATATCTTAATTTTTCTATCCTTTATTTATTTTCATTTTATCAGGTACTTACTGTTTCGTGAGGGTTGGTAGTTAGAAATCAGTTTGCAATTAGGACTCTGCTATTGTGATTCACTTTACTATTGTATTGAAAAATTGATTTCTTTTTCTAGGTTTTGTTTATTTTTTCCAATTTGTGCAACATGTTTAAATTACAATATTGGATGATTCAAGGTTAAGCATGATAAGTGTCCTTTATATTGGCACACTCGTGTATAGACCTGTGGGACATTTGTGGAATATTCTTTGTGGAAATTACAAAACAATTCCTAAAGATTGACACAAATTTATGCAAAATGCCAATCCAGCATTTGATTCCAAAAATGTGTCTTCACTTTCCTTTTTAATTTAAAAAAATGGTACAAAAGGGGATAGGGAAGAGGGCGTAAAAGAGAGGAAAGAGATGAAGGAGACATGGAGACCGGGCGGAGAGAAGGAAAGACATGTTGAATAGGGAACTTAAAGACAGTGGTGCAGCTATGATTAGTGCAGCAGATGCAGTGAGACCGAGGTCCAGTGGAGGGTCAACTGCAACCCAATTATATCTTAATTTTAATATTGACCCATTGGCCCATTTCCCTTGCTTGCAGTAAGGTCTATGAAAACCAGGGTATGCCACAGCTGCATTTGAGAAATCCTTGATCTAAATGATTAGCATATTTGCTTTACCATACTGCAGTGTGGTTTATTATGAGCTCCTTTGCAAGATCCTCAGATCATTTCAGAAACAATTAACAGGTCTTCATCAAGGAAATGGAAAATCTTGATTACTAATGACTTACAGTGGTGGCTGCTGCAGAACAGTGGTAGTGGGGTGTGGGGGAGGTTAAACATCATTCAAAAACCCTTAATCGATTACGGCCGCAGCTTCTCCTCCATCCTCTTCTCTTCCTGGGTTCTGGCAGCACACAGGCTCTCCTAAGCCAATCACGACACTGCTGTCATCAGCATGACAGCATCGTTGTGGTTGGTCTGAGCTGCCTGTTTGGCCACTCAGACAGTGCCTGGTAGCCTTGGGACTGTTCTCCATCTGGCCGTGAAATATAGCCAGGTGGAGAAATGCTATGTGCATATGACTGTTTGGCCGGCTCAAGACGGCCAGCTATACTGTCATGCAGCATAAATGGTCCATCCTCCCTGTGACTCCAGCCCCGTTCCAATATAATTATTCCAAACAGAGGTTCAGAGTATACGATTCACAGTAAATATGAAAGAGCAATTAATGAACTAACATTACATGTATAACAATGCACACATTGAAATACAAAAAGAAGAAGAATAAAAAGAGAGAAGACCCTAATGAAAAAATAATACAAAATGTATTCAGTGAAAAATATCACCAGGGCTCAGTATCATAAGCTGGTACATATAACATATTACAACCATATACATAACCAGACAGGTGGCAGACAGGGAGAAAAAGACATAAAAGGCAGAGTTTCAAAGCTTTACATAAAACTCCGACAAACAAAACAATGTGTCCTCCAATAGTTGTGGCCACAATTGCATCGACGGCGTTTCGACCTTTGGCATTAGTCCATGGTCTTCTTCAGGACATAAAATGTAACTGAGCATCCCAAATGAACAGTCTAAAATTGCAAAAACAACATAATTGCATTCAGTATATTTAATATATTTAAAAGGGTCAATGAAATGTTTTGAGAAAGTGTGCTTTCCAAAAACAGAAAGAATTTTTTGAAGAAAGAATTATTGAAAAAAAGGAGGAGAAGGACAAGAAAAGAAAACCTTCTACCATACCCAATTAGTAATCATTAGTAAATAGCAACCAGTGCACAGTAAAGAGATAAGAAATGAACGTGCTACCAGTATAAAAAGGATGTACTTAACCAATCAAGAACACGTGCGTGTATTCAATTCCAACACCATATTAGCATCAACGCTTCAAAGGAACTTACATATATATCAAGCGGGTTCTATGTTGCTCTAAATTCAATATAGCCATGTAGCCGGTACAAAAAACAAAATGATAATAACGTTGTTATTATCATTTAATTTTTACCTTTTCCACTGGTCTGAGAGCAGTAGGGTGATGCTCTTCTACCTTAGTGGAGGAGCCGCCGCTGATGACTTGTGAAATAACCCATGTGAACAGCAGGTCATACTCGAGATCCTCAAACAACAATGAGCTACTCACTTATAAAGTTCTTCCTGACAAGCATTACAGAAGCCCTCACATCAATGTCAAGAAAAAACTAAGGGCTGCCTTATTCAAGCAGCCAAACAAAAGAAACAAAGATAACAAATTTAACTACAAAAATATCTACAATCCAGTGCAATTGGAAGGACCAGAAATAGCATATCCTGAAGAGCCACCTCCCAGAAGAACTCTCTATGATATGACAAGGACACTTGATTAAGTACCTCTTCTTAAAATCAAAAGGCCAAACGCTGGAAAAATATCCAGCTAATGATTTGATGTAGAACTCACCCACCTGAAGAGGATAAGCTTAAGACTGAAGCACCAATGGCGAAGACACAATAATAATGTCAAAATATTAAAATGCACAATGCAAAGATGAGAACATCACTGAGCACTTGGAGGGGTAACGTAAGAGTATGATGTATATCACATCAACAAGGCAAAAAGAAAGCATGCAAGAAAACATTTTATATTGTTTTTTAAATAAGCAAAGCAGAAATTCTTCTGAAAAAATGCAGTGTCCTATCCTTACAATATTATGAGGCTGTTGTAACGTTATATAAACAAATATAAAAAAGAAGATGGAAAATGGAATTGATTGAATATTAAAACCCACCCGTAAGATCTATCAGTGGAGATGTGTCTATTTTGCATTTATTCCTTTCCAAGTGAACTGAATTGACAAGGATTGAGAGTTTTGAATCCATTTAAGTTCTTAGGGGCATATTTATGGGTACTGTGGCACAGTAGAGACAGAACATTATCTTGCTGCGCTCCCCTGCATCACAGTGAAAGGGCAGGAATGTGCCATATTTATTCAATACAGCACATTCCTGCCCTTTACCCTGCCCTGGCGCCGTTTTGCAAGCCTAGCACCAACTTAGACACCCTTGCACTATGATGCAAGGGTGCCTTTGTTGTAGGTAGAATTATTTTTGTGTAGTAAGAGGCACCTTCATGCACAAGAACAATCCATAGAGGCATTTTCCTCTTTCTATGTGTGCTGCAAAACGAAGATACAAATATTTTTCCTCATTACGCTTTACCTGGGGAGGCATATCTTTTTGGTGAATTCCCAGGTTTACCGGGTTTGTTAAATATGGGAATGACTTAAATCTATGGGATTTGCACCCACTGTAACACCCATGAAATGCCTTACTTGCACAGAGAAGTGCAAGTCAGCGAATTGCGCTGAGTTGCATTACTCCATATTTTTTAAGCCATTCAAATCACACCAAGTGGCTTTTGTGGTTTGGCTTCAAAGCTAGGACTTAAAAGGTTTGTATTGTACATGGACCACGTTGCATGGTGCAAGTGGTTGTATGACAGAGGCATGCATGGCTGAACCATACTTGTCTCTAACCCGCAGCATCAACAACAAATGCATCTAAACAAAGCAATCCTTTACCACGCTTGCCTTTACCACTCATGCCTTTACCACTCAATTTTGTAATAAAGGCATGTTTGCTAAAGGGATGTTTGGTTATGTTCACACCTAAGCCCCTCCACCCTGAGTCCTAAAATCCTGGCCCCTGCCCGATAACCTGACCCTCCCCAGCCCTAAAAACGACCCATCTCTAAAACCTTAAACTATCCTGAACCCCTGCCCTGAGCCCTAAAAACTGCCCCCTTGCCCTAAAAACTGCCTTTCTCCCCTGCCCTGAGCCCTAAAACTCTGCCCCCTACCTTGAAACCTACTTTGAACCCAGCCTCCCGTCCTGAGCCCTAAAACTCGCCCCCCTCCTATAAAACCTACTCCCCGATCCAGTCCAACTTACCTCACCTCGTCCCCGCCCTTTGTGCAGGTCCTCCCTTCCGGTTCCTCTCCTGGCCTGCTTAGTAAGCTAGAATGCCGACTGCCTTAACCACCCATATGAGTGTTTCAGGCATATGCGTGGTTAAGGCAAGTGTTGTTTAGCTTGCGGTGAAATGGAACACATGCTTGAAGCCACATTGTAAAGGACATTTCCCAGTGCAAGCATAACGCAAAGACCTCATTTTGCAAAGTATGCTCATTCTTGCACACTGGTTTACATTTGGAAGGCAAAAATGGAGAAAAATTCAACTGAACTTTCAAATTTTGTACTATACTGTGTTCTACACTAGTCCCAGTAGAAATGGCACATGCTTGTGGGGATGGTCCTATTACCTGCAACACAAAAAATCCAAAAAGGCAACAAGGAAATATCAATTCCATTCAATAAAACTTTATTCGATGTAGTTAAATGATAAAGATCATAAAAGAGTACAAATTTTAAAAAGAACATTTAAACTTTATTTTCTAACATTGATACAAGCTGATAGTAAAAGGAAACCTTTATGACTCTGCAAAGCTAGACTTCAAGTGGCTCTAGATAAATATTTAATCATAAAGCAGGTCTTACCCAACCTTCTCCCAATTAATTGATAAAAACATAAAAAGGCAATTAAAAAGAAACAGCTTATTTAAAATTGTACAATTAAAAAATAGCAATAATTGTATCTATATTGTTAAAATCTCGGATCTAAGAAACATGATTATCCTTCCAATTAATATTGGGAGCTCAAGGGAAGCAATTATTTTAATCTAACACATTTCTCCTTTATAAATGGCATCTTTTGCGTAGGCAGGCCCACAAAAAGATGCTACGCAGAAACAGACATAGGGATCACAGAGTTTCTTCATAAAAAAGAGAGCAATTCGGAATTGGGTAAAGTTGTACCGCCTTAGGAGAGGTGCAATAAATCTGAATCTCTGGTCCCTGTAATATTTACAGAAAAAAAAGATGAAGGTCAGATTGCATTGACAAGTTATCACAGGGACATTGATCCAGATTGCTATGACGGTACTTTTTTACTGGGAAGACCAACATCAGGAAGATCAAGTCGTTGCGAAACCTTAAGAGAATAAACCTATGTTGTGGGTTATTTACTTCCTCCAGATAAGAATATTCACCTTCATTTATACAAGGGATCTCATGATAGGATTTCGTTACTGTTTTAGCTCGGTGTCTCTCCTTCCTTGCATAATCAGCCTTGGCCAAAAATGGAGACTTAAGTTGCTTTTTTAGGAATTTAGAGCAAGAACCTGGGTTTGTATACAGTTCTGGGACACCTAGGGAGTATAACATGGTCTTAACATACTCTAGCCAGGCAATTTTATGTGCATTGTCTAATGACAGACAATTTTGCAGAATAGCCTGGTTGACATCCACAGTGTTTATTCTCCAAACTGAATGCCACAACACAATCGGTGTAAATCTTACTATGTAGGTTATGTAAGGCATCCCCAGTTCTAAATGGCAAACATAATTAGAAAACGAGGGGGAAAGAGAGGCAAACCTTTTTTTTAAAAAACGCCCTCTATCTTTTGAACAGGGTCTATTGGAACCATTCCCCATAACCCAGCCCCGTATGTTGCTACTGAAATAGCTTTTGCATTATAGATCTTCCTTATTGTCTGTATAGGTGTAGATCCCAGTTTTTTTCAAAAACTGTTGATTGCAACCACAGTTCTTTCTATTGTTATGGCCCTGCACTTTACCATGTGCGCCCAGGATTGTTTGTTGTCAAATGAAATTTCCAAATATGAGAAGGTCTCCATTATGTCTAGTTTTCTTGTCCCTCTGTAAAAAGATGGTAGCCTATTCGAAGGTAAGGCGCGTGACACCATAACAAAGTATTTGGACTCATTAACCGTTGTCTCATGATGACATTTACCCTACATAGGCATATATTATGTGTTGGAGAGCAACTCCCGTCCTGGCAATTAGGACCGCATCGACCGCATAAGCCAGGATCGGTAGTGAGGCTGGGGGTTAAATTGGGATGTCTGCCGTGGATCCCGTTACGCAAACATGGTCTCCTTGCCACTGGAGTCAAGCTATCCTGGCTGATGAGGGCTGAAAACCTGAAACTCGTCCTAGGATGCTTGTTTCCAGCCCAGGGAGGACCTGGCTTGGCAGTTCGGGCTGGACATTTCCTATTGGGCACAGGGTCAAGAATGATTTGCATATGGTTGTGTCCAAACTGGAATGGCATGGTGAGCAAACAAAAGATGGATTTAGGCCTAGATCTCTGTACTGGGGTGAATATATGACATTGTTCTGCATTCTGTCCATCAATTGTTCTTTTTGCACGTGGATCCTGTTTATGCGGCTTCCACCCCATTTGTATATAACGAGAACAGGAATGGGGCAATTACACAGCCTTGCATGACTCCTCTCATAATCTGGAAAGATCTTGTGCATTCTCCGTTGCTGCCTTACCGAACACTTGCAGTCGCCTGTGAGTACATTTCCTTGATTATGTTAATCAGTTGGGGGTCAATGCCCATCTCCAACATTATATGCCATAGCTTCACGTGGCTTACGCAAACAAAGGCTGCTGATAAGTCCATAAAAGCCATGTAAGTGCAGCCTCCCTTGGGTATAGTATACTTTGCAAAGGTCATAGTGAGATTTAGGCATTGATCGATTGCACCTCGTCCTTCCTGGAAACCATACTGAGTTTTTGCCCCGCCCACTCTTCCAGCTTGTTCAATAAGACACGGCCTAACAGTTTTCCAGTACAGTCCAGAAGGGAAATTGGGCGATAGTTCTGGGAATTGGCTTTATCACCTTTCTTATGTATTGGACCTCTAATGCTTGTACTTCATGAATGAGGTGGTCCCTTCTTAGCAATTTCATTAAATATGATGTTTAGCAAAGGGGCCCACAACTCTTGGTGTTTTAGAAAAAAGTCAATGGGAACCCCATCCCGGCCTTGAGCTTTGGTTCGGCTGCCCTTGAGCAGCGCTGTTCTCACCTCCTCTAAGCTAAAGATCAGAGGCTCACTTGGGAATTCCATGGGGTCAATAGGATCATCACCCACAGTATTACCACTCCCGAAAATACCTTCAAATTACAGCACCCAAGCATCCTCATCTACATAGTTATCCAAACATTTTCACGAACTATTTTTAAAATAGGGAGCGTTCACAACACTCCAAAGTACATACAATTGTTAGAGGAGGCTGCTTTATCAAGATTTGTCCTTTGAAATTCACTGATAATGTTTGTAGTTGTGGTATTTTAGCCAGGGCTCAGCTGGAACCTGTGGAAACCCACCAACCCCAGGCATTTTGGACACAGGGGAGTCCATGACTTTGTGGCTTGCGTGGATATGACAGTGGTTTATCTAGGAAACCCTGAAAACACCAAACTTTGCTTATAATCACAGGTTTTCCTGACATTTGTTTGTGAATTCTCCAGATTTTGTAAGGCTCTACAGAATTCTAACTAACTAACATTTACACACTTCTCCCATTAAAAATGGTACCGCACTTTTGTGAATTGGCCTGTCGCTTTCAAAAGGATAGGCCCCAAAATGCAAAGTGGAAACATCAAGATGTTTCCTTTGAAATTCATTCATTCTGGGCATGTGGCCTGCAGTGGTATTTGGGCATGGGGTCTGTCGGCACTCAGGGAAGCCTGCCAACCCCAGAGATTTCTGAAAATTAGACATCAAGCCTGTCCAGGTTGTTACGGCTTGCATGGATCCCACTATACCTCCTTACACAGAATTCCCTTCAAATATCAAACTTAGGGTGAAAACATGTATTTTTTTAACATTTCCGTGAGCCAAAGTTACATCTACTGGAATTGACAATAAACATGATACCACCCAGCATTTCCACAGTTCTTCTTGCCCACAAAATAAACCAGTCAAAACTTTGACCATGTGAAATCAATATGGTGTGAATGAGGTCTTCAAGTATTAACAGTTTTTGCCCATTCCTATGACTTGCATTAGGTCTACTCACACATGGAGGGCAGGGTTTCAAGCAAGAAACGTGTGAGAACACGGAGTGGTAACATTTGGGCCACTGACTGGAAGTGCTATAGTTTTTTCTCACAGAAATATGAGAATGAATTGTGTTTTTAACCCATACTTTGATCTTTACGGGGCATTCTGGGTAAAAAAACATGTTGTAATCCACACTAGCCACAGAATCCTGTATTTCCCTGGGACTCTAGGGTTCAGAAAAGCACAGGGTTGTTATGGTTGCTTAGTTTCCGGTTGAACCAGAGACAAATTATTCCAGCCATTCCTCATGGCAAGTGAGAGCAAACTTGGATTTCTTTGAACTTAGGTTTGACATATGGACTGGGACATAGGTTATAAATCCCCATTTTGCCTTCTCTGCATGGTAAAATTACTGCTTGGTGTCCATGAGTAGTGCTCGATGCCAAAATGGTCCAGTGATTCACCCAATTCCTTTTTGCAATTGTTTTCCCAGATAGTTGGTTGGACTTGTATCCCCTCTCCATTAGCAAATTGAAGTGTTTACCTCCTACCTGTCTATCCAGGAGGGTGTGGTCAGACATCCCACCAGACAATAAGGAAAAAAGTGAGGAACAGAATAGGGTAAAACAGAATAGGGTACACGTTTTGTTCATCTTGGCACTGAATTGCAGGCCCTGGACCCAGGCACCAAACAATATTTTAGCCCTCTAAGGTAGACGATTGATAGGCTGACATTTTATCTTTCTGCCTCAGAGGGCAGCCCATTAGACACTGGGGATTGGAGGCAGATGAAATAATGGTGTGATGTCAGCTAATCTTGGCATTAGATCCTTATCCTGGGTGCAAGATAGTAATTCTGTAATTCTGACATCTGGGGGATGCATAATGGGGGTTTACACACTCTATGTCAGCCCATATGTCAAGACTACAGCCAAAGAATCTATATTTCCTTTCGCTTGCAATGGGGATGCCTGCTTTATTTGGGCTCAAAGCCCCCTGAGGTCCAGAAAGAAAGCTGTGACTTTAGGTATTGGGGGTGCAGCCTAATGCCATGACGGGCTAGCACCCACCCCTTCATAATTTTATTTTAATGTATTACTGGAGAGGTGAGATTAGGGTACATTACAGAACCTGCAGGGTGACCGAAAAACAGTTGGAGCTTTAGGGGTGGGAGTGTGACTCGCTGCCAGCATGAGCCAGCCCTCAACCCATTTTGTTCCTAAAAATAAATAAATCTGTGGTGTCTAATGGGCTTTATGCCCGCAGAAGGGCATATTGAGGGTAAATCCTGCAATCCGCCCCATTGGGGTAGGAAGTTCCACATGAGGGGTAGAAAGTCAGTTTGGGATCTATGAGTGAGGGATGCAGCCTGATATCAGGATGGGCCGGCCCCTACTACATTCTTTCTCCTAAATATAAATCTATCTGCAGTTTCTAATGAGATGTCTGCCTTACCTGGGAGGGCAGGTTGGGGGCAAATCCCACAAACAGACCCCCGGGAGAGGTATTAAGTAATTTTAGTCACAATACGTCATGGAAGCAGCCTGATGTCAGAATGAGCTAGCCCCCACTCCATGCTTTGAATTTTGATAAACATTTTTCCCTGGTATCTAGTGACTTTCTGCCTCCTCATGAAGGGCAGTTTAGACATAAAGTACCCAGACTGGCCGCTAGTGGGGGAGTCCAGGAAACTTCAGAAAGTCGGTCTGGGCAGTGTTGGTGGGGAATGCAGCCTGATGACACCCATGTTTTTTTTTTAATAAGCATTTGTCTCTCGTGTGTAGTGTTCTCTCTGCCCCTTTATGGGGACTGATTGAACATAAATCCCCCAAACTGCGCTCAGGAGTTACAGAAAGACTGATGAGACTTTATGAATGGTAGATTCCACATTCATTCCTGGGGAGCTTTAAGTCAGTCGAGGCACTATGGGTGACGGATGGGGCCTGTTTGCTGGATGGCCGCCCCCACTTCATTATTGTTCCTAAAAATAAATCTATTCCTGGTATCTAATGGGCTTCCTTCCAACCCCTGGGAGGGCAGACTGGTCAGGGCATTATGGGTGGGGGATGTGGCCTGATATAAGGATGGACCAGCACCCACTCTACAATTGTTCCAAAAACGAAATCTATCCATAGTACCTCGTGAGCTGTCTGTTCCCAGGGGCGTGGAATGTGGCCTGATGGCACAAGGTGCCAGCCCCCTCTCCATTCTTTGTTTTTATAGAAACATATTTATCTGTGGTGTCTAAGGTGCTCTCTGACCCTTCGTAGAGGACTATTTGGATGTAAAATATGTCCAAACTGAAGCTGGGGGGTCAGAAACAAAGCTGAGACTTTGAGGATGGCAGTGAGCTGCAATGCCAAGACTGGGCAGCCTCCTCCCTATTATGTATTGTACAAATGTATCCCTTGTGCCTTGTAGGCTTTCGGCACCCCTATGGAGAACAGATTGGGGGTAAATGTTACAATCTGACCACCGGAGAGGCAGAAAACTCCTTTGGACCCTACAGATGGGGTTGCAGCCCTTTGTCAGCAGAGTCCACTTTTCAATCTATTGTCTTTATTGAAGGACGAAACCCTGTCATCACTTGGGCTTTCGGCAGTGGTTTCAAAAATAAAATATCTGATTTTGAACTATGCAAAACGTTGCAACTTATTCAAATAAACCATACAAAATTCACAATAATTCCACTCAAACTTCTGCAACACAATTTACACTAGCATCTGAATAAATCATGCAAATAGACTGATGCATGTAAAAACATGACCACATCAAACTTACACTAAAATCACCCCACCAGGTTTCTGTTTGAGTCAAAGATGAAATTAAATGTAATTATCATTACATACACGTGTTTTGGAACAAAGTACCGGGGCATCTGCACAGGCAGACCTTCTATAACTATGCCAGTGGGAATCTTGTTTGCAAACTGTGTTGTACAGTCCTTCACACTGCCTGCAGGGTTTAAAATAAATGATGATCTCTGCGAGCCAATTCTTGGCTACCCAAAAGATGGCCACTACCAAGAAGAGCGAATCCTTGAGCTTCTGAATACCTACTGCTCCCTTCATTTATCCGTGGTATTAGGGCTTGGTCGAGTGGGATCTGGGGAGAGAATGCACTCCGTGTCCATCAGTGTACTCAAAGGTGCCCTGCATATGATCTGCAAAACAATGTACTGATCTCCACCCCTGTCAAACCATACGGTTCCTGTGGCCTACCGGTTCTGCCATGGTTCCAGTAGTCCACTGACTGGGACAGAGGCTAGACCCGAGTTCGCCTGGATGTCATGGTGATTTGGAGCACTTCACTCTGCAAGACTACCACACAGCCTTGGTCTGCAGACTGTAAACTCTAGATAGGCTATTCATTTCGACACAATCTTATACAGGTTGCGGTAAGGGATCAGATTGGTCTGGTCAAGTCACAGCACACTGTGCCCCCCACTCTGTCATTATTATTGAACGTCCCCTGGTGAAACCTCTGCTGCAGTTAAGACTCACTTGCTGGCTAATGTTGCCCATTGCCTGCCCAGCTTGTTTTGTGATTTGGTAGTTTAATGGCTGGACTTTATACAGAGGTATAGCTAAGACCACTAAGCTCTAACATTGCTCACATTTTGTTTTTGTTTTGTATTGTGTTTTGACATGAAGATCTTGTTTTATGAAACCAATAGGACACATTGAGACATGCTTTATGGTAATGTTGATTTCTCGATTTTGTATTTCCGATAGACGGTAGACCATATGTTTATATATATACATATATTTTCATGCAATGTGACTAGCTACTTGGTCTTGAAGAATGCCCCTGGACCTCGAGCTGGGTCGCTAAAAGGCAGAAACATGTCGACCTACTATAGGGGTATATATGATGGTAACCCCTAGTCCTCTCTCTTTTTAATCCTGTCCCAGAAGACCGCAAAATAGAGGTCATTTGGCCTCCTGTACACAGTTTTATCCTATAACCCTCTTTTTTTTGCACTCTGCCCCTCACCACCATTTTCTTCAGTTCCTCCCTTGAAAACACCTCAGCTCCTCTTGAAATGAAATGAAATTAGGCATTTATAAAGCGCACGGATACTCACAGGGAGTGTCCCGGCGCTAGTCTAAAAAAACTGAAGCAGAAAAAAAGGCCCTCCCCGAAACCAGGAGTTACTGTTGGAACAGCCACGTTTTAAATAGTTTCCTAAAAAAGCCAGTCTAAGGTGTAAGGGTAATTCATTCCACAGACGAGCAGCTTGTACCTGAAATGCCTAGAGCCTAGAGAGCCTAGAGAGTTGTTGGCCACTCCAATGACCTTGCAGCCTTGATGTGAGGAGGGAACCCAATGATGAAGCATGTCACCTTTGGGTGAGTGAGGGTTCTTGGCCTAAAAGAGGTCTTCCCTCTTTGACGGCGGAAATATTCAGTCTGACACCGTGACTGCGCCAAAGTTGTGAATCCCCTCATTTTCCTTGAGATATACTTATAGCGCGCTACACAGTGAGATAGGGAGAGGTACCTTCTACCATTCACGTTCTCTACCCTCAATCCCTAGTGTGTTTTGATACTATATACAGAGATACCACTTTAACTTACCTAGACACTTTCAACTTTTGGGGACCAGATTTTCCCTTAACAACAAATTTCATTCTCAACCCTCTACAGTCACATTATGTTGCACGCCCTGGTATTTTCCTGCATGGTCCTGGCTGCATCGGACTGTTACCAAATCATGGGCCTCTTTTCAAAGCCTCTTGCCATCCTTTGAAACTGAGTGCTCCACTCTACCCCACCATTGCGGCTCTCTGAAAGTGTGGCCAGGTGCCATTTCCCACCAAACTGGTTCAAGGGCTGCAGAGTGTAACTCGGTGATACATATAGGTGCTGAAATTCCTTGAGGTTTCTTCAGGAATCGTACAGGCAACTCTTGGTCTCAAAGACACTATCAGGAAACACAAAAAATAGACAAGAAGCCATAAGACCCAACCCTCCCACCATGTTGGACAAAGCCCTTGATTTGTTAGTGAAGAAATTTCCTATGACGGTGGTGCAGACAAATATGGGAGACACCATTATTGAAGTAAAGTTTGTGTGCACAGACATCACCTCTTTTCAAAATAGACTGCTTGCATCAGAAAGATACCATACTGCCAGAGAGAAACACATGGAGCAGGTTACCAACATGCCAGACCGAGAACAGAAATTATGGCACCTACTTAAGCAGGAAGACAAAAAACAGGAGCATGATGAAAAACATCAGAATATTCAGTGCCCCTGAGTGCATTGATTGGGATATCTTTTCTGGATTAATATCTTGCTGAACTTATCAGTCTCACCTTCACATCCTCTCTGAAGTTTCACAGACCACACAGGGTCTGTTTAAGGCGCACAGTTAGCCTCCCTCCCTTCAGACATGCTTCCTCTCACATCAACAGGTGAGGAATACATTCTTGATACTGGGTTTTCAGCTGAGCAAGTAGAACATCAGGACTGTCTATTCGAATTGTGCACCCTGCTCATCACAAAAGAGGGAGGGAACACACAATACTTGGAATGACTGGATACCAGGGCTATGGATATATTTGAGGTTGTTATGGTTGGTGGTGCATCTGTTCTTGCACCCTCAAGCCCGCCTACTGGCAGTATATCACCGGGGATGCAACAGAAGAGGGGGAAAGTCTAGAGTCTGTTTTGAGGCGATGGGACATCATAGGAGGCCATACCCCCTTTCCTCACCATTCTGCAAACGCACGTCGTTGCGCTCACTAATAGGGGGATGAAGTCACCTTGGCTATTGAGGGTACTTGGAGGCCAACTACTCCTCCTGTTACCTCCAGCAAGTCCTACACCGTGGGTTTGCCTAAAAGGTGTTTGCCCTCTATCTCCTCCACTCTGCAAACGCGGCTCCTGGTGAACTACTATTTGGGGTATGAAGACCCCTTGGCTCTTGAGGGTCCTTGAGGGCCAACTAGCCCTCCTGTTAACTCCAGTAAATCCCACACAGCTGGATGGCTGAGTGGTGGTCAGTGGCCACGACCCCTTTATCCACCACTCTGTAAACACGCCTCCTAGTGCACTGGAGGATGAGGTCTACTTTAGTCCTCAGGCCCTCAGGAGGCAAGGGGACCTCATCCCCTCCCCAGCAGTGTGCAGAGAGGAGTGTTTGCAGAGTGGTGGGGAAAGGGGCATGACCAGCGACCACCTCTCAGCAATTCAACTGTGTGGGGCGACTGGAGGTAACAGGTGGGCTAGTTGGTCCCTAAGGCCCTCAGCAGCGAAGGGGACTTCATCCCCCAACAAGCACAGAGACAAATCAAATTCACCCACAAGTCATAAAAGACTAACTAGACACTGGATACATGTCATGTTACTGTAACTTCCATCAAGGGTACCCATATGGCCCTAACTTGCTTTTTCCCTTTGACTGCTCTGCTGCTGGATGTGTGGTACCTTGTGGCCTTACTAACTCCTGTACTATGCCTCTATGGAACAATGAGGTTGTTGCATCTATGTAAACTTTTTATCATGCCTTTATGCAGGTCTGGCAAGTGTAGCCATTTAAGAAAAACTTAACTGCATGCAGAGTTTCAAAAGGTCACTGTCCTCTTCGCCAATGTGGGAGAGGTTTGTTAATATATTCTGAGTTCATTCCTCTCTATTGGATTTTTGCTTTTCACCTTGTGCCCCATATAGCTGACCCTGAGTTGTCCCTCAACGGTGAGGGGTGGGGGGGGGGGGGTTCAGTGTTTCACCTGCCTGGACAAAGTTTCCCCTAGGTCAATATTTCCACTCCACTCCTTGGGGGTGCCTTGACTCTCTATCTTCTTGGCTGTTCACTGCACCTCCTCCGCTACACTGCATGCCTTCTTTGTAACAGTCCCCTTTTCTTCATGCCCTCAAGAGCTGCATTGCCTCAGGGGCAGACCTTACTCTTCATTTGGACAATTGCATAGCTTTCATAGACTTGCCCTGACAACTGTTGTACTTGTGCTGCCTGCCCAAAAATCCCCACCCATCCCCATTGTTTGCCACACCTTGTTCTGGAATTCACCTTGATGGGCATCCCTTTCTCAGCATATGCTAAATTTCACTCTACTGGTACTATTTTGTAACAGCTATCACTACAAACGTTCAATAAAAGGTATAGGAAAACTCCCTCCTAATGTAGCTCGAAAACCAGCACAGACCGCTGAAGACTGTTTATTATATGTCAATGGACTCACACACTAAGGGCCATATTCTCAAGGAGCTATCGCCGAGTTACCGGCACTTTATCTCAGCCAAAATTGCGATAAATGTATCTCCCCATTCACAAGTTGGTGTTAACAGCCCACACCACCAGTTTTCCTGTGAAAGCATTTGCATAAAACATCGCCACAGATGACCCCGGCAACTATCGCTAATGAGATGCAGAGTAGACGTTCCCGAGCAAAAAGTCGCGACAACACCACTCCACAACATTCTCAACGACCAGCCACATTGGCGATAAGATCACAAAACATGCGATAAGGCATGTTAGCACCAGGAAACTAACACCTTCTCTGACCTGGTGCAAAGTCGGACTTCAACCTGCACCCCAAAAGGGAGCCGAGCCATAGAGCCACTGAACATGTGTGCCGGACATCCAAGAGGGCCACAACACCCACTGCCACCACCCCCAGGACAACACCCCACCTCCCCCGGGCCCCACCGGGCATCCCCCCACCTCCCCCGGACCAAGACACTGCACATCAATGGCCCGAAAACATGAACAATAGCACCCGCTTCAGGTCGCAGAATTGCAACAATCAACATACATGTGAGTACTGAAATCCTGATTCATGCATTCACCATTGAAAGACCAAACAAAATGTCACATCCTAATCTGTCACCAAACAACTATTCTGAGGAGTCATGGTGGGGCATCCCTGGACAATCTGTGACACACAGCCTGCAAGACAATATCCAAGATAAGACGGTGTGTCGGGCACTCATCAAAGGACAGGGAGAGAGAGAGAGGGAAAGAAAGAGAGAGAGAGAAAGAACAAGAGAGAAACAGAGAGACTGAACAAGGAGCGCAAAGCTATTCGGGCCCATGGCTTATGCAAACATGACAACAGCTGCGTGTGTCTCGAAATCTGTGCACCCCAAATCACAGGCGTGGCATCAAAGTCAGCGCAAAGTCAACATCACATTCAAGAAATGCAAGCAGTAGTCAGACTGATATCAGGAATGAAAGCCCCTTTGTCTCAACACACAAGGCTGAAGGCCAACCCAACCTCTGACCTTGGTCCTGAATGCGGTTGGCACACCCTGCGTGAGATACCATACTAGCCTCCGATGACTCCTACACCACGAACTGCGCTAATGAAACACCAATGTGCCAACACCCCACACACACTTGTCCCTGAACGACCTGTACCTGCGAGGGATGTCCTTGACACATAAGTCAAAAACTACCCATGCGTCCAAACGTCACACACACATACGACTCATTGCCCAGAGCTGTGGCATATCGTCCACCGAACTTCCGCAGGTCTGAGGAGTGCCGGTGCCACGAGCCCAACAAACGCAATTGCAGGCATTCCCGGGCACATACACAACCCCTGTCAAGTGAAACTGTAACGTGCACGAATGATGCATCTGTTGGGATCCCTGCCAATGGCAGTGTTGCGAATAAGTTTCCATCTGAGTTTTCGTCTTGCCGACATCACCTGGTTCCAGCCCTGGTTCCACTGTCGATCATGCACATTCGAGTTGCCCATGGAGGTCTGCTTATCTAACGTAATGGTAGATAAATTGGTTTATGACCTGACAGTGCACCCACTGTTGGCCCACGAACAGGAGTGTCACCGGGATAGCCGTGCATGGGATTCACTGATCTTTGGCGTATGTGCTGGCAGTTGCGCATAGGAGATTGCACAACTCCTCGTGTGCAGTGACCGCATCGAGGCACTCCCCTATTGGGCAGTGATGCGGATTGGGAAAACGGCATGGACGGAGCACATCTACCCGGACCAGTTAATGGATTGGCTCACACTGGTGTTCCTTGAACCTGACAATGACGTACTATTGGAACACATTGCACACGAGGCTGCGCTGGCATTCATGGATGAG
This sequence comes from Triturus cristatus, assembly GCF_964204655.1. NCBI lineage: Eukaryota > Metazoa > Chordata > Amphibia > Caudata > Salamandridae > Triturus > Triturus cristatus. Next base: position 1,010,674,818 of record NC_140583.1, on the reverse strand, counting down.
TAACTACGTTCCTGCAGCCACTTTGGATTGGCACCCACAGCACAGGTCCCAACAACTTGTTGCATTGTGGGGAATGCTCACAGATCCCACCACAACAGAGGACATGTCTGCCTTCGCCTGGACTCTGAATGCATGTGCGTGGAACTATGCATGTGTACACATACCTGTGCAAGGTGATTCAGTTCCATGGTCGGAGCAGCACAGCGTCGTTTGGCAACGTTACCAAATCGGACACACTGCTGGGGGGAGAGCACACACATGGCAATGTAGCACGACATGTGACCTTATCAGACCCTTTCATCTGATCACTGTCAGAAGAGCAGACAGTTGGCGCAGTCTGGTGGCAGAGCAGTATGCAGACCCCATGGGCTGTAAGTCGTGCTCCCTAACGCGGGGCAATGGGCAGATGCCAAACAACACATGACTCGTCCAGCAAGGCAAGGTGGGCTGAGACCTTTGCTATCCATAATGATTGGTGTTAATTTGTGCCTTCCCATTTCCTGCACCTTGACATGTTCCCATGCTGCGTGTAAGTGTCTTAAGCATGTCTCTGCATCTTGTGGCCGTTGCCTTGTCTGTACTGACAGGCACATGACAATAAAGTCTACGCAACTTCACTGGTGTCTAACTGTGATGAGTGTTGATTAGATTGACCACTCGTGTGCCACAATGAGCATAGTCCCTACACAGGGAGGGTCTGACTGACGCATGTACAATGGGGGTGGGTCCCTTTTGACAGCTCCACCTCTGTGAGCCAGACATTGTTTTGGGATAGTTGCTGGCAGTCCTGTGCACTTATGTGTCTTCAGCGATGTGAGTATGGTGTCCAACCTCTGACCATGTGGGGCAATGTCATAAATCATAACAAAATGTGTCCACACAGATGTGTGTGAGTAGGTATGTGACTTGAAGTTCTGTTGGCACATATGATTTAGGACACCACTCCTGGCCTGCTACTGATTTGGTCATTCCTACACACAGCCCTATTCAATACATGGACGTGTGTCAACGTTGGGGGGTGGTGAGATTGCTATTAATGTGAGATGGGGACACAGCTAGTACTCACCTTCACAGTCATCCAATTGGCCATGTGGCTCAGGGATGAACATGCTCATTGATGTCATTCACCAGGGTGTATATTCTTGTGCAATCGTTGTCCCTACATCTAGCCATACTTTCATACATGAGTGAACATATTCATGACACATCTGTGTGATTTTGAATGTTTTATTCACATTCTGGTGAATGACAAAGCTGGAGCTGTACTTGGCCAACCAAGCCCACATAACATGGAAGCCTAGTAGTGGGCCAACAGAGTCCTGTGGGGATTGAAATGTGATTGGGCAGAGGGAGAGTGAAGTCCGAAGCAGGACTGCTGTGAAATTGTCATGCAGTGATGATGTGGCAGTCCATGTCAGGGTCCGGGTGGATGTCGCAGAGTATTACGGGGGACAGTGGGAGGTGTTGTCCCAGGGCATGATGCATAGGGCTGAACCAGGCAGGAACAGGCCATCTGGCGGTGATAGATGCTACTAACGCCTTCCTCACACAGTAATTACCATCCACATCTTACTCCTCTGATACTTCTTCGGTGTCCAGTGTGTCCGGTGTGTGTAGCGTTGTAATGGCTGCATCACTGGGTGCCACTGACACATCAGGATGCAAAGGTGATGGGGCTGCATCACTGGGTGCCACTGACACATCAGGGGTCGGAGATGTGTGTGTCGAAGTTCCAGCTGCAGTTATCTGGGACTGGCTCAGTGGCAGCAATGGCAAGATGATGGACTGCAGGGCCTGGAAGATCCCAGCTACATCTCGCTGGTATTCTGCCATGGCAGCTGTACTTCCAGCCTGCATCTGCTCCATGGTCTCCATTGTCCTCCGCATCTGTGCCAACTCTGTGCTGTCATCGCTGGTGCCTCTCTGACTGGACAGTTCATGTATCCGAGTAAGGGCCCCAGCGAGGTCTGTCAAGGATTGTCGGTGAGCATGGTGCGGACTGGGGGTGTCCGTTAGAGACTGGACGTGGTCCCTGATGGGACTCAGACACCCACGTATGACCTCGAGTTTGGCTGCCACAAGCTCGAAACCCACCCGCAGCTGATCCGCCAACTCCACCTGGCAACCCAATACACGGCATTGAAATTCCATGTATTGTTCGTGGGAGTCCTGGGAGACAGCCGTGGTGGTGTGTGTTTCCTGCTGTGTGGTCTGTGCAGGTGGTGGGGTCACCTCGAGGCAGCTGGCCTGCCCTGCTCCTGGGGGTGGGCTGTGGAGACTGTCCATTATCCGTTGGAGGGTGTCTTGACTTATGTGCAGGTTGCCCTCTTCATCATCACTGATAGGTTTGTGGTCTGCTCTGCACTAGTGTTGATTGTCCCTCTGCAATGTTAAGGGGACATGCAGGTTAACAGAGTTTCCGCTGTATGTAAACGCTTTGCAGATGTTTACATACAGACTGCATGACAATGCACATTGTGACTGTTTTGGTGGAGCTGGCTATTTGATGGCAGACAGTGGGATTTTTGAATAAATGATGGATGTGTGGTGGTACCCGTACATTATCATCACACAGTGTCAGTCAATGCCAGATGTGAGTGGCAATTACTACGCACAAGCGGAACATGTTGTGTCCTGTGGTGTAGGTGTTGCACTTTACACCACATTTCCGTCATTGCTGATGTTCTGTGATTGCTATTTGTGGGTGTTGCATTGTGGGGGAGTTGCCCATGCAGCTCTGATTTCGTGTACCCTTGTCCCTTTGAGGCGTTGTGCCTTTGCATTGTGTGCTTTTCAGGGCTGAAATGTTTGCGACTTGGGTCATATGTGCTCTTGGACAGAGTTTGTGGCCTTGTACATTGTTCGTCTGCTGCGGGTATTGGACCGCATGGGTTGTGGGTGCATGTGGATGTGTCAGAGTGTGACCTGCTCCTTAACGGATGTGATCCGCACTGGGCCACCTCCATGTCGAATCGTTCCCCATGTCATGTATTTTGGCTGCTTCGATGCTATTGGTCAAGCAGTGTCACTTGCATAGTCAGTGTGGCTCACACAGCCGCTGCTTTTCTGGATTCATCACATATGCATGGCTCGGTTGTGTCGTTGGTGATTTAGAGGGGTCCCATATGTGCACATAGTGGGGGTGGGCCTACTTGGTGTTCCTATGTGTGCTGCAGTGTGCCAAGAGTGTCAGGGATATGTTCCACAATCGTTGTGGGTGTGCAGTGTGCTACACATAATTGTGCATGGGTGCCATTGTGCCCATCTTCCCCCGCCCCCCCAGTCCCTGGTGGATACTCACCCTGTTGCTGTTGGGTCAGGTCATTTCGAACTGTGTCCAGGCCCCCAACTCCTGCCACCGTCTCCACACTGATGACTGTGGCCACCATTTGCTCCAGCACATCCAGCTCCTCCTGTGGCGCAGGAGGCCCAACTCCAGTCGCCCTTCTTGCCTTCCTGTTGGCGGCAACTTTCTCCTTGGTTTGGCTGTGCACTTCATGCCAGCGCCTCTTGACCTCCTCCATTGTCCTCCTCGACACTCCGACTGCATTGACTTTGGCGACGATGGACTGCCATATTTCCATTTGGGTTGCCAGTGCCACAGTCGAGGTGACGAACAGTTGGTGGTGGTGTTCTATCACCTCCGTTACGATAATCCAGACTTCTTGGGCACTGAACCCCGTCTTCCTCTTCTCCTTGCCCTTCCACGAACACGGGGTTCTTGGCTGGTCCTCCGCGGGGCTTGTGGAGTTCGGCTTGTCCTCTGCACTCGGTCCGGGTGCATTCATGGTGCTACACAGTTCGAATAGGTGGTAGTGTTTTTTTTTTTTGCTTTTATAGTGCATTTTCCCGCATGACGCATGGGAATTGCAGGCCTGTCGCTGGTTTTCGCTGATTTTGGTATCACGCTTTATGTCATCGCAGCTTTTTGGGCGTTCGTGTTTCGCATTTTTGTTTGTCTCATTGGTTTTTACACGGTCATTTGGCGCATTATTCTGCTACTATCGCTTGGTGCCGCCAGGTTGGGAATTGGGCGTTAAGAAGGTGTTATTTTCTCGCGATGGACTGCGATATGCAAAGTTGCGTTAAGTTAAATTTGCAATGGTTATCACACCTTCTTGGGGTATATGCCCCTAAATTAGGAAAAGAAAATCTTTATTGTAACTAGTCACCAAGTCCCCAGATATTGCTCTCCTCGAGGAGGAGAACTGACTCTGTGATTTATACCTTTATCTAGGGAAAGCTAAGATTGAGGCTCAAACCAGCCAAGTGTTGAAATAAAATATTTTATTTGGAAATAGTGCTTCATTTAGTTTAGGTTTAGTTAGCATATCCAGGCTGCCTTACTAGGAGTGCATGTTTATTTGCTGTGTGGAAAGTATGGTCTCAGTTCTTGTGTGTAAATGTCACTTATCTCTAGCTTCCTCAGGAAGGGATGTACTTATATTGCAACATTGCAAGGCTATGAACTAAAATCCCTTCCTCTGGAGTGTTCAGAAGTAGTTCTTTTCTCGTGTTTTTGCAGTGATATTTTTTTCTGTGAAAACAAATCTGGGGGCATATTTACAATAACTGGCGCATCCCTGCATATCAGCAGGGATGCGCCAGTTATTGTGCGCCACAGCTCCGCCACCATGGATGCGCCGCTTTTACAATGTGATCGCACCATGGGGCAAAAACGGCACAGATGCGTGACGCATCTGTGCAGTAAAAGTGGCTCATTGCAGCAATGGTCTGGGGGGCCCTATCTTGCTAATGCTGCGTCAATCCTTACGCCTCCTCCAGGCAGGCGTAAGGTTTTGACGCAGCATGGACCTAAAAGTGACTGAGTGAAATCTTGTAGATTTCACTCAGCCACTTTTAGGAGGCGTTCCTGCGCCGGAACGCCCCCCCCTGCGCAGGAATGCCTACATGTGGCGCAGGGCTTTACAACGTGACGCATCTCCCAGATGTGTCACGTTGTAAGTACCCCGCACCATGGTGCAGGATTTGCGCCGCCGCTGCGTCACAAAAGTGATGCAACGGCGGCGTAAATGAGGTGCAAGGGGCTTGTAAATCTGCCCCCATGTATTTAACAGCTAATGAAAACATTGTGCAACTATGTGTTGTTTTGAAATTCATGACACTGGATTTGTGCATGTAACATTTAGTGCTGCCTCTAAATGTAAAATTATTCTATGAATTTGAGTATTTTCTTCGTTCAGATCATTATACAAGATGAGCTATTTAGGGAAAGCCACATTTCTTCTTCTGTGGCTGCCAGATCTTAAATTGCTTGTTACTTAGAGAGAGCTAGGTGCTTGTGGTCCTTTCTGTATTTAGGCGTATTTAATATTTATTATTAATAACTTGATTAATTACCAAATTTACTGCAGCTACTTAAGATCTGATCAATAATTTCATGGACGTCCCGTCATTCCACCATGGAGAGGGAGTAAATTACACCATCCCCAAGGCGCAGGGATTGCTTACCAAATGTATAAATGACCACCAAGCAGCTGGTCATTTATATTGCATTGATGGGAACCACCACCACAGCAGTTCCTGTCAATGCATATTGTTGTTTGCTACAAGGCTGCATCAGCATGACGCAGCCCTGCCCAACAACATTTTCTTTTTTTCTTTTCAAAAAGAAAATCCTGAAACAGGATTTTCTTTTTGAAATAAAAAATAAAAAAATGCTCCCCTTGCTATGGGATTCATTTTCCACAGCAAGGGGCATTATTTGCATTTTTTTGTCCCTCACTGCCAGGGTTTGGTGTCAATGGGCCTGATTCACAGAACTAATCTGAGACAAAATCCTAAACGTACTACTTTTGGTATTCACAGAAGGAATTTAGTAGTAGTAAAGTTAGGATTTTGTCTTAAATTTGACTTAAGACAGACTTAAGACAAACTTAAGACATACTTAAGACAGACTTAAGACAGACTTAAGACTGACTTAAGACTGACTTAAGACAAAATATTACCTTTACTACTACTAAATGCCTTCTGTGAATACCAAAAGTAGAAAGTTTAGGATTTTGTCTCAGATTAGTTCTGTAAATAGGGCCCTATATGTCTGCCCACCCTGATTGGGTGGGCAGTAATACAGCTATTTCCTCAATGACCCTTACTCTGCTGAGCTGACGGAGAGGTTTGACTATGGCGGTGCCGGAATAGTCACCACCGTAGCCATAACTAAGTTTCGCCCACATATGCATTTGGCAGGCGGACCATTATGTTGGCAATATGCATACTCCATCACAAGTGTCACAGAGTATACATACGTCCAACATATAAATTAGGCCCTTATTTCTTTAAGGCACATTTTATTATTACATTTATTATGATTTTGGTTTTATGCTAATTCCCTTGACTAATGAAAGTTGCTTTCTTAATTATACTATTATTTGAATAAACCTAAAAAGACTGAGAACTGGAAACGCCTTGTTGGGCAGGTTTCCTTAATGTTCTTAATTAGGTTTCAAAGTTCAGGATTCTCTCTTGAATGCCCTCCTTAAATAGTTAGAAGTGGAGAGTCGACACAAGCTACATGCAAGTGCAGCTCGGGGGCCTTCTTCTCCCAACTAGTCCTATAGCCTCAGTCATCAACTTGCTCATGTGATGCTCTTGCTCACTTTCTGCCCCAATAAACCTCTCTGGGTTCTGATAGAACCGAACGTGGCAGCCTCCAAAGACACTAGGGGGCATATCAACAAGGGCTTTATCTCTGCTTTTTTGGCTTTAAAAGCCAAAAAAGCAGAGATAAAACTAGCACCCTGTCAACAACAGGGTGCTAACATGCAAATTTGCATGTTAGCACCCATTTACTCTACGCTTCCCCTTGCATGTCTAATGAGATGCAAAGGGGGCGTTCCAGAGTAAAATAATAGGAGAAATGTCGCTAAGCGACATTTCTCCTATTATCAAGAATATCGCTAACCCTGTTAGAGACAAAAAAAAGCAGCGCTAACCGCAGTTAACGCTGCTTTTTTACGTCTGGTATTTTTCTGACTTAGCCATGATATCCTATGGATGGAGGATATCATGGCTAAGTTTGTCTGTCCCTATCAACAAGCTAACATGAGATTATCGCTGGGTTTCCAGCGATAATCTCACGTTAGCCACTTAGCGTGAGGATTTTTATCGCTATTGAGATAAGCGTTGCTAATAGCACACTATCTCAGCGATAAAAATCAACGCTAGCCGGCGATAATTATCCTAGCGCTAAGTGCGCTTAGCGATGATTATCGCCGGTTGTTGTTGATATGCCCCTCTGAAAGTAACATGTTGCGTTGCTGGTAGGATCTCAGAAGCCTATGCCACGGAGTTGGCCTGGCTCGTTGTTACAAAAGTGTTCGGGTTAGCTGCAAGTTTTTCTGGATAGTGGCAGTAATTCATACTATTAACGATTTACTCAAGGGCACTAGCGTAACGAAACTTGAGGAGGGCCCCCCTGCAAACTACATGGAGCCCCCCTCTCTGAACTTAGTCAGGAGCTCTCTGGCCAGGGTACTGTGCTGAGGGGGCCCCCTAAAGCTTGACCCCCCTCACTGTGGGCGATGCAGGGCCTTTGTTACGCCACTGCTCAACGGTTGTCACTGGAAATCGTTTGACAAGTTAGACAGGTTTTATATAATACATTCCTCTCAGTTATGGAGATTTATGCAACTCACACACTTCATATGTTCTAAACTGGGTACCCCACCACACTCCCGCGCTGTCTCGTTGATATGGAAGTATTTTAGAGGCTGTGGCAAATTCAAAGGGGTGACATCCTGGAACCATAATAAACTGGTCTGACATACTAAAACTCTATGACAAGAGGCTTAGCAGAGCAGGCCTCAGATTTAGCTACTTTCGAATATTAAATGAGTGACTTTGGATTGGTCTGCCCTTGGAGTGCCCTCTGCTCGCATGAGTCCGACTACAGTCCCTTGGAGATGTGGACAGGTGGGATGGGACATACTGTATGTTCTCTGGTCTTGTCACAAACCCACACATTTTTGGTCACGAATGGAATCATAACTAGGCCCCTCGATTCACTACATCTTTCACCTCTCAACTTTATTGATCATGTTACATAGTATGATTGACATGAAGGGAGGTACCTCACGCAGGAGGAGGTGGTTAGCTATGGCCGTGTCAGTGGCTATGGTCTGTATGCTTAGACTTTGTGAGACCCCAGATCGCTATTGCAGGACATAAAGGCATTTTATACAAATTTATAAAACGCTTTTTATACAATTGTTAAATGATTGTGGGACACTTCATAAGGTACTCCGTGGCAGTATCATAACTGACTTACGCCAACAGGAAACTTTCTGGGGACAGATTTCTCTCCCACAAGACTTTATCCTCGTTTTGACACTCTGTACTTTTTACCTTCAAACTGTGAACATGTTGGCCTCCTTTAAGTTACTCACTGAGAGCCACCTGGCATCAGCCTAATCGCCTCTTTACATACTGTTCAGAGAAATGTTCTGACCTGCATCACATCTGGACCCTGTTTTTGTGCTGCACTACAATGGCTAGTAACACACCCCTTCCCCTCTTTTCATTTTACTCCTCTCTCAGACTCATTATCTAGGTCAAGCCACCTCCCATTTTTTCACTTCGGTTATACCTTGATGGCAATGTGGTACTTTTAGTGAAATCTATTTTCTGCTCCAACATGGTCTTATCCAAGATGTCCTCGTTGCACCCGAAACCCTTTTTCTTAGAGACACCGCCCAACAATTCAACCATCATGGCCCAACTCCCACCCCCGTTCTCTCCGCTGTAGACTGTGCTATTGCTTTTATGCTGCTGAAATTACTTTCAGAACAAAATGGCGGGTTACGTTTTTACTTGACTGTTGTGCTTTGCCATAGTTATATCTTAGCCCTTAAATGTGCTTGTGAATATAAGACAAAATATTATGTCAAAGCTGGATAGTACATTATTCTTTTTAAAACAATATTCTCTTTGCACTAAACATTTTGGTAAATCTGCAAATTATGCTGCGGATGGTGGATCACAAGACAAATGAGGCAAATCCATATTTAAGTTTAAAACGATTTAAATGCAGATTCATATTATTCCAGTGGCACTGACCAAGAACCTTTAAGTTATACAGGGCGTCAGAGTGGGACTTCTGCCTGGAGGTGAAAAATCCATTCCAAGAAACAATGTGGTGGTTCATGAATCATTAAGACTTCTCCGAGCTTGTCAAACCGGAGGATTTGGTGGAATTCTGCAAGGTGAACCTGTTTTTTAAATGCCACTCCAAATCAATTTCATGTGTGAAATTCTTCTGTGAGTAAATTTTGCAGGTTAAATATTTTGTTGCCATTTTTTGCCCAACACCACTCAGTCATGAACATCAATTCACCAAAATACTTGGGGTAGAGGAAGTTAAATCACACACCATTTAACCTTTGCTTTCATTCACATTAAACATGCTTACACCTAAACACACATTCACACATACACACACTCACTTCACATAAACACACTCTCACCCTCAAGCACGCAGACACGATAAACTTAAACACATATTTTACTTACCTCAGCTGCCAGGGAGGGTCATATTCCAGCTAATTGCAATTCATTCTTTACTACACTAATACTGATTAATAAAATATTATTCACAGTTAGTGTAATACAAATATTAACAGAAAACAAGGAAAGTGGAATATCAAACGACGTCCAAAAGGTCGAGCTGCCTTTTACTCCTTGTACTGATTTTGCCACCTCTGAGGAGAGTGATCCCAAGGCAGTGCCAGTGGTTGCAAGGGACAAGCCAGGGGTTGCACTTGCGATCCTTGGCGACTCTGAAATGAGATCTATGTGTCAGTGGTGGAAGCCAGGACGCAATTTAAAGTTGTTCGACGCTATTATATATTATATGTTCTGGCAGTTAAGGGCCCATTACGATGCCAGATGGAAAAGCCCTCCGAACATCATGGTGCAGTTAAAAATCCCTCCACATGGGCCGCTGCATTTCCGTCAGTCAAATTACGATGCAACATATGCAAAATCAGACCACGGTGGACGGAGGTCACAAAACACCATCCACCACGTTAAAAAAAGCTGCAAATCCAATAGCGGCGGACGGGGTAAGCTGTACAATGGCTCGAAAAGACCGCTACTGCTGCGGCATGATCGCACGGCCAATTACCATAAGAACGCGGAGCTGGAGGACCGAGCACTGCCATCCGACCACCTCGCACGCACACAGGCCAAATGAATGGCTGGCAGAACCAACCCCACAATAACGCCGAAGTGTGCCTGTACTCCTTGCCGTCCTTAATCAAAACACACATGCCACAATGACACACCCCAACCTGCTCCCGGTAGGTAAAGACATGCGCAGCATGGAAGAAACATCTGGAGGCCATCACCTATGTGGACACATCCACATACCACAGATGGAAACCAACCCCTACCTGGGCCAGCAGCCCTTGCACACCACAAGCTGAGACAGAGAGACAGGACAACATTGACTCACACTGCACAACATCACACCCACCTATCTTCACACTACACCACTCACACCCACACACCTCACACACTACACATATCTCCACCATTACCTTGCACCCTGCACCCCTCATTCATTTGTACCATGCCCCCCAAGAACATGCCCAACATCACTGACTCAGAGTTGAACGTGATGGCAGACAAGACAATCAGGGCGGAACCACATTTGTCTAGGCACCTGGTCCAACACACCCCTCTTGTGCGCAAGGGCGGTCGTCCTTCAATCTGGGGAACTGGGTTCGCGTCTCGGCAACGACGCTGAACATCCTGTGATTCTGGGCAAATCACTTAATCTCCCAGTGCCTAACAAAACAAACAAAAAAAGAACAATTAATGTGTCCTCATGTAACGCAACTGGTGCTATGTACAGCGCTCTGATAACCGATATGGGACAAGTTCGCGCTATATAAAACACTGTAAAATAAAAAATAAAGAATAAAAAAATCAGATGTGGGCAAGGATACATAGCAAAGTCAATGCCGTAGGGACCACCCTACGCACTGTGCGTGATATCAGAAAGCGGTGGTGCGACTACGTTCCCTTTAAGGCGCGCGCGTGCGCGCGCGCGCACCTTCCCCGACGTCACCGCGCACTCCTGGATGTGGAGCGCGCACAACGATTCCAGGACTTCCCGGCAGAGAGGCGCCGGCCGCGCCGCCGCTTTAAGAAGCGAGCGGCGCGAAAATCAGGCACTTTTTTCAGCGGTGCCGGCGAGGAGTCGTGGAGAGTGCAGGTAAGGGGGCTTGGGGGCTTGTGGGGGCTTGAGGGCTTGTGGCAGCTTGGGGGGGGGTGGAGGGCTTGTGGCGGCTTGGGGGGGTGGGGAGCTTGTGGCGGCTTGGGGGGGTGGGGGGCTTGTGGCGGCTTGGGGGGGTGGGGGCTTGTGGCGGCTTGGGACGGCTAGTGTGTGAGTCTCCAATCTCCTTCCTTGTGTCTGCCAAGCTAGGTGTCTCCGTGGCTGTATTTTCTCACCCCCATGTATGTGCCTCTCATTCGTAGTGTCTCCCATTGAGCGTGACTATGAACACGTACAAATTTGAACAAAATGCCTCAAATAAGCATAGTTTCTCAAGAACAAAAAAAGTTTCAAAGGTGCCTTAAATACCAAAGGTGAGAAATTAAAATATACACCTTCCTCACTTGAGCCTTCAGTACAACTTATGCTGCACTTGAATGATTAATATTGAGCCAAGCGATGGCGTAGACAAGAAGGAGCTGACTTGAGCCATGCAGTTGACATGGGCAGATAGTCAAGCAAACTTCCAATCGCAGCAGGAATTTTGCTATTTTCTTTTTAACGTAGTGAGAACACTAATCCCAAACACTAATCAATGCCTTTAACTGGGTCCTGCAAATAATGCGAATAAGTTGATATGAGTGGTGCAGTGGCAGAATTTATCACTTGGCATAGCGCCAGCAATACCCAGGAGGAGAGATTAACTGTACAGTTCGTGAACTTCAGATTGTTCTTGGTTACCTGATGGAAATTCCCTCCTATAACCACCTTTAAATTTGGTAAGGCCATCACTTCCAATATGATGACCAGCATTAACAAGTTCCCCCTAAGATCAGCCTAGTGGGGCCCGCGCTTTCATAATCCATGGCGTAAATACATTAAAACTGTACCTCAAAGATTCCTTCAAGAAAGCAGTCAAACCTTCCCTGCACAGCAGTCCTGGGATTGGTCTCTGCAGTATGGCACAGACATATTGACATATTCCAAAGCCTGTAGTTGTACCTCAGTCTGCATTCCCCACTTCCTAGTTTGTGCCCCCTGATGCTCTGCGGTTTTGGTACTCAACGCTACCTATTCGTATCTATTGACCTGTTTTTGTTTACATTGGTTTGCACGGCTATTTCCCCCTCGTATTACCTTGTTTCCAAAATTTAATTCATGATGATATACAAATGCAGTTCCTCGTGTTTATTTCTCATAATACTTAGCTTTAAGAAAACTCTTGCTCTGTTTTGTGCCATGAAAAACGAAGAGGAAAAAATGTAGTTTCATTAAGTACAAACAGCCATTTTTCAAGTTATTATGCCAATTTTTAAAGTGTTAATATACCTGCTGCAAATAACGCATACCATGTATTTTATGTGCATAGGTCAGTTGGTCACTGCTTTTGTCACATAGATTCTTTTGTTACTCTGCAGCTCATAAGATTATTTTGTTACTCTGCAGCTCATAAGAGACAATCATAATCTAGCACAGTGACCTAAAAACTGTCATCAAAGATCTGCTTACACATTGCATGGTACAAATTAGTAATTTATGTTTTTCCCTGTCTTTCATTATCCTGATGCTGCTGATGTTTGGGTGGAAATTCATATTTATTGTGAAAGTCAATGCTAACCACTATGTTCCGAATCCTGAATTTGTGCTTTTCCAGACAAGCACTCTTTAAAAATGCCTACCAGTATGAATGACATTTGTCCAGTGGCAGCTTTGAGTCATCTCAGGAAGCCCAGATTGTTAATATGCCTGCTGCAAAAAATGTGTAGCACGCATTTTTTAAAAAACAGTATATTGTTTTGTGCATAGCTCAGTCAGTTCCTACTTTTGCTACAGAGACTCTTTTGTTATTATGCAGTTCACAAGTTCCAATCGCATTTAGCACAGTCAGCTATGAAGTGACATCAAAGAGCAGCAAGCAAACGCGTGGTGCAAGTTAGTAAGTTATGCTTTTTCACAGTCTTTCATTAACCCGATGCTGCTAAAAAGGTTTGTTTGGTTAGAAATAAATCCTTATTAGTAAAGTCAATGCGAACCCCTGTGTTATGTTCTGAATCCTGAGTTTGTGCTCTCCAGACCAAGCACTCTTACAAAATGCCTACTAGTATGGATGACTTGTGAATCCTACACCTTGTAGTTCCCTTTACCTTATGTAACATTTTCTAGTCACTGATTTACAGACGTATGATTCTTTCTCTCTGTATGTGTGATGTAAGTGCTCTGACACCCTACAGTGGTATGAAAGGTGCTATAAAACAAATTAAAGACGTGACAGTAGGGCTTTGGAGAGATGAGAGGCACTGTTGGAGGGTAGTAGTGAGGGAATCTATGAAGATTGATAAGAGATTGTGGTATGCTGGTGCATAGTAATGTCATCATTTCAATTCAATATATAATGACAAATTTGTTGTAAAATGCACAATTTCCCCCAAAACTTTCTTGGGGGAGAGGCCTCCAATGCCCCCTTTGTAGTGGTCGGACTCACTTGGTTTGCACTGTATAGGGACTAGTCTGCCAACATTTGCCAGAGCAGCTTTAAGTTTCCAGTCCAGCCTTGGCAGGAGCAGGAGCCCCAGGCTGTGAACTAAAACCAAACAATGGAAAGTTAGTCGCGAGATGCAGCACCAACCTTACCATTAGGATTTTTCTATTTTTGCAAATATTATGATGGTACCACCGTTTAAGTCTTGTGCTTTTCTAAACTTGAAGTGTACTTGCCTGTGTAACCAATTCATGTCATGGCGTGTTTATCCAATTTGGAAACTGCCCTTAAGACACTTATTGTGGCACTGTATGTGTGAAAATGCACCATCTTTTCACTTATTAAAGTAAATGTTCTGAGTGACATTTGGTGCCGCGCACACGCGCGGTGTGGTTCCTGGCGCACATAGCCATGGTTGCAGCGCACAGAGACCCTCCACTGCCGCACACAGAGGAAAGAAATTAGAGGGAACATTGGGTGCGACCCCAAGGACCGGGAACAGCATCCAGCCCAGAGGAACAATGCGGAGGCCCAGAGTACTGGTGGAATCCCTCCCATTCTACCACCAACCTTAACCAAATGGGAGGAGAAGGTGCCTGCCTTAATGCATCCAGAGAGTCTCACAGGAATTTGGGGGGACTGGAGGCTGGTAAGTACCAACAAATTGATCACATCACACTACAATACATCGTTGTGCACAAGTGAGCACCAATCGCCCACCCACATCAAACCCATGTGAAGTGCATGCTTACAACATGAATGGATCACAAGGACAGCATCTCCTTAATCAGTTCAACCTCACAGGTAGGTGTCAGCTCATGCCCCCTGGCCTCCCTCACAAACAGCATGGAGCCAAATGACCCCCCACAAGGATGTTGCTGCTCATGAGTCTCCAAAGGAGTGATTTCCCAAGACAAAATGAATCCACAAATGACTTCACTTCCCAACAACGCTCACCTGGTATGACGTCATGCCGTAACTACTCCACCAGTGAGAAGTGAGGAGTGTGACCATGCGCACATCGATGTGCCTGCTGGCTATCCATCCCAGCAGGACGAACGGACCGCCTGTGGCAGGGCACAAAACAGAGCACGAAAGACACCCGTACCGAGGCCCACTCAGAAAAAGGGACAGTGCACAGCACTGGTGAGAGGCACCCCTCTGAAAGCCCTGTATGTACATCAACACCATGTGCGACTGAGGACATTCTGACATGAATGCCTAGTAAAGCCAAGGCAAAAGGCATGTCACCTCAATTCAAATGTGGCAAACATGAACAGCTAAGTTGTGCTGTGTGCAGAACATGCTGACAAAAGTGACCTAACTCCAAAAGGTGATTCGATAGCAACAAAAGGCGAGCGTGCCATGGACGAGCCCAGCCAGCCCCCGCCCGGAAGCTGAAGCCTCGGATGCCGAGTCCCTGGTTCGTTCAGGTGATGAGGACCTACATGGCCCCTCCTGCATGCACAGGCCAGGCATTACGCATATGGTAACAGTTGCACAATGTGTCCTTTCTGTGCCAATGTTCTGCTAACTCTCCTCTAAGTGATTGTGGATAGTCTATCATGGCCTCACATTCCCACAGCGAAAGCATACTTCGATGAGTGTGCAGGCACAATGAGCCTCTGTGTAGACAAGTAGTCGCTACCACACCAGCCCAAAGACCTTCGGATACTAGGTGTCTTGATTGTCTTGCGCGATTCAGTTAGTGCTGAACACGGCTCTCCCACTGTTTTCGCAGTGAACTGACACAGAGTATTGACAGCGTCCGATTCTGAAGGTGGTTGCACACTTTTTATCAGACTTGTGGGCTCCGGTCTTGTCCCTCCCTTCCATGCTTTTCTAGAAGTACCACGGGGTGTCAGTCCCCCAATTTACACACTGCATTTCACGCTTTCTGACCATTACTTTGACTGTACAGCTGAGCACTGGTTATGAGATTACTCTCACGCCATGTCTGACCATCCAGTGGGCCAGGCCGAGCCAGGTCTGTTGCAACTGTAAAGTGCCCGCATGCAGTTTCTATTTGGATGTGTCCCACTAGCGGTGCTGGGCATCAGTTACAGGCTAACATTCCGCTATGCCGACTTCACCTGCGTGCAACCCGTCTTTTCCTGCAGATGTCTGTTTCAGTGGGCCATGGATGTCTGCCTTTCAAACACATACGTTGCTGACCTGGATCATGCGCTGTGGGTGACTCCTTTGTTGGTCCACATGCAAGACTGCTTTGGTAAGACACGTTCATGGGATGCCTTTCAATGTGTCAGGCAGGCTGACAGCTGCGCCTGTGCATTTGCGCAATGGCTCCTGTGCCATGCCTACATCGAACCTCTCCCAGGTTGCGATGGGATGCCCCTTGCACATCTCGTGGAGCGAGGAACACATCTGGTCCTTCATACTGCTGGATTGGATGGCGGTCCTCTTCGCTGAAGATGAACTGGATCGTCTCCTGGAAATGATTGCCTTTGAAGCTGCCTGTGCCTTCTTGGATTTGTAACTACTTTACAGCAACAGGAACTGTTTGTGACTAATTCAATCAGCGTCTCCCTTTCTGCATACCACCTGACAAGATGTGGCATCCAGCTTTCTGACTATGGCCCTGTCTGCTTTGGCTTGGACTGTGGTGTGCTCTGCAGTCTATTGCGCTTGGTACCACAGACCAGGGCCAGTGGAGGCTGTCATCTGACTGTCGAGGACTTTGTCGTCTGGCATGAGCCCGTCCATTATGCAGCTGTAGTGCACGAAGTAGACATGGCGTTGCTGTTTTGCAAGTACCCAGGGCTTGAGTCAGGGGTAGACGCAGGTACATGGCGCCCCCCCCCCCCTTTGGCTGGGTTTGACGCCGTCCCCCCTGCAAGGACGTTGGTCCCCACAGGGTTATGCTTACCTTGTCCCGGTGTACCATCAAGTTACCGGTAAACGTTCCGCAGCACCTGCACGTTGTCTGCAGTCCATTCCCAGCAGCAACCTACATGCAGCGAGTGTGCCTTTTTTCACCTCCAGCTGGGCCTAAGTAAAGAGGATATCCTTTGTTTGTACATGCTGACAGGGGTCCGCTTTGAGCCATACATTTGACTGTAAATGCCACAGAGGGGAACTTGTGCACACAGCTTGCCATCTCTACACAGGTACTTAAGGGAGGCATGCTTTTGTCTTTGTTCTGTTCCTGTATATCAATGCTGACACTGTAAGACTTATAATCAAAGGAGGGACAGAAGAGCTAGTTATTTAGAAAGGTACTGTTCCTGTGCTCCTACATGAATACATCTGAATCACGGGAAGGAGTCAGTTCCTCTATGGGGCCGAAGTACTACAGGTCACTGTCTGCCTACTGTATTAGTCGCTGGGGGATCTCTCTTTCAGATCGTAATGCCCTCACACACCTGTTAGGGTGTTATGCTTCATCATAGGGTGCTCCTCGTCAGACTGGCGCTGCAATGTCTGACGGGCCTGGTGGCACCTTTGGCGGAGTTCTTTTGATCTGAGATCGCTGTATGTGAGGAGTTTATGTGGGCTAAAAGTAAGTGAATATTGGTGTGGGTAAAGTGACTAGGTGATTTCAAATAGGCACCAGACCTATGAATGTTTTAATTCAGAAATAGGACCGGACTAAGTAAAAACAGTGGGGCTACCAAAAGGTCTTAAGGTACCAAGGTAGCTGTTAAGTGTATATGGTCAACATGTTTCATGTCATCAAGGCTCCAAAATCGATCAGCACTTCGTCAGGACCAAAAACCTATAAAAGTGAGTGGTCCCCAACGGGTGAGGACCTAAAGGTGACTTCCCAGTATATGGGGATGTTCGGTAGATGAATACCAGGTCCCAATTCATGAACCAGCAGTGTCTCTCCACCTATATAGAGGGAAACAGAAACAAGGGAGGACATAAAGAGCGACATCAAAAGGTACCGTCAAAAACAATGTTCGACAGATATATAAAACCTTGAAGAGGTACAAAGCCATGTATAGGGAGATAGACCTTTCCTAGGTACGTATCTCATTTATATAGAAACAAAAATAGAAATAAAAGTAATGATAAAAACGAACACATGCAGGAGATATACCTACGTAGACCAGATAAACTATCCGTATCCCGCCCCCAAGGAGGGGGAGGGAAGTAACATGGCGAATCTTACCTCACTAGGTGGATAATATTACTTCATAGATGTCGGGGTGGGCCCGACCACTGGAAGGGACCAACTAAATATTGAAATGTGAGAAAGAAAGGACATAGTAGTTCAACTGTGAACACAAAATTTAACCG
Source organism: Triturus cristatus (assembly GCF_964204655.1). Lineage (NCBI taxonomy): Eukaryota > Metazoa > Chordata > Amphibia > Caudata > Salamandridae > Triturus > Triturus cristatus. The sequence continues at coordinate 1,010,656,837 of NC_140583.1, read as the reverse complement.
GAAAAACACTGTCAAGAAAGCAGTGTCTCTAAAACATAAGACTGTCTATAGTCAAGAGGTGATTAATCTGCGCGTATGCAGGCATGTAAAGACGCTTATGAATAGAGGTGAACGATGGGCAACAAGAGGGTGAATACGCCTCTCTGTGGTGCCGGCATCGGAGGAAAGCGCCTATGTCAGCATGCATAATACATAAGTAGGACGCGCTGGGTGGAGCCTGAGTGCCGCTTAATAATAGAAATTCTCATATTTGATTGTGAGCCCGATACCTGATCAACGATCGTTGGGTAGCACAGGGACAACAATGCCAAAGTAGCAGAACAGCCGACAGGAGTCGGTCTACACCAATAACGCTTATCTAAGCCTGTTGAGTGATAGGTAGTAATATTGGGATCGCGTAGGCGTTAATCCCTAAAGATCGGAAGTCCGCCTTCTAGGCAACGGGAAGATAATGTTACTCTGGCACGTAGTGGAAGTTACCAAGGCTCTTAGTGGAAGTTACGCGAACTTACAAATTAACGGGTAATGTTGACTGTAACGCTGTTAGTAAAAGGTAGCGCTCGCGTGTAAAGGTGCCCAAACTAGATAAACACATAGTTTATTGCATACTATCAGGATATTCATTTACCGAGCCGTGTGTGCGGGCAATGCCGGTATTCCAACGCATCTCCCCGACGTCTGGATATTACCGGCATTGGGAGACCGCCGTTATTTTAAGGGAGATGCTGTCCTCGGTAGTATCGCGATGTCACGGTTCCGAGTGGTGACGACATATTGTCTCCACCTAACAAAGCCTGACTATGTGAAAACAGACTGTGTCTGTACCACGGGATTTTAAACTAAAAATAGACAGCATCTTCCTCAAGAAAACTGCTATAAAAAAATATAAATGTTGTAAAAAAAGCCTAATGTGACACAGGCCTATACAGGTGTCTGGGAAGCACAGTGTATGCTCGTGAATAGTTTTCCAGATGTAATCCCTAGGGTAATAGCCAAAAATGAGTACACATTATCTCTCTTACCCGCATGGGGCAGATGAAATGAGTTGGACAGTGATTGAAAGCAATGTTATGTGGACCACGAAGAAATTGTTAGAAACAGAGCAAAGATGGATCTTTCGTTTGTCCACGCAACACAGGGGTCTCAACAACGATATCCCTTGGACTGAACTATAAAAAGCTTACTCATTTTTCTTGGAATGTACAACACCTAAATCCTCCATACACCTGAGTACTGAAAACTTGTGTTCATGAAGCTCAGAGATGCAAAGACCTTATGTCTCCCCTCTTCTAGAATCACACACAGGATAGCCACATACTTTGACCAACTGGCAGCATGCCTAGACTGTTTGATAGGCTATTACCCAAGGGATTACATGTGGAAAACTCTTCACAAGCATACACTGTGCTTCCCAGACACCTGTATAGGCCTGTGTCACATTAGGCTTTTTTACAACATTTATATTTTTTATATAGCATGTTTCTTGTGGGAGATGCTGTCTATTTTTAGTTTACCATCCTGTGATACAGACACAGTCTGTTTTCACATAGTCAGGCTTTGTTAGGTGAAGACAATATGGCGACGCCACCCAGATCCGTGACTTCGCGATACTACAGAGGACAGCGTCACGAGGGCTGTGTCCTTTAAAATAATGGAGGTCTCCCAATGCCGGTAATATCCAGACGTCGGGGAGACGCGTTGGAATACCAGCATTGCCTGCACACACGACTCGGTAAGTGAATATCCCGATAGTATGCGATAAACTATATGTTTATCTAGTTTGGGCAACTTTACGCGCATGCGCTACCTTTTACTAACAGCGTTACAGGCAACATTACCCGTTAATTTGTAAGTTTGCATAACTTCCACTAAGCACCTTTGGTAATTTCCACAAAGTGCAAGAGTAACATTATCTTCCCGTTGCCTAGAACGCTGACTTCTGATCTTTAGGGATTAGCGCCTACGCGATCCCAACATTGGTACCTCTCACTCAGCAGGCTTAGATAAGCGTTATTGGTGTAGACCAACTCCTGTTGGCTGTTCTGCTACTTTGGCATTGTTGTCCCTGTGCTACCCGACGATCGTTGATCAGGTATCGGGCTCACAATCAAATATGAGAATTTCTATTATTAAGCGGCACTCAGGCTCCGCCCAGCGCGCCCTACTCATGTATTATGCATGCTGACATAGGCGCTTTCCTCCGACGCCGGCACCACTGAGAGGCGTATTCCCTCTTGTTGCCCGTCATTCGGCAGATTAATCACCTCTTGACTATAGACAGTCTTATGTTTTAGAGACACTGCTTTCTTGTAGACAGTGTTTACGGTTACATTTTGTGTTCACAGTTGAACTACTATGTCCTTTCTTTCTCACATTTCAATATTTAGTTGGTCCCTTCCAGTGGTCGGGCCCCCCGACATCTATGAAGTAATAATATCCACCAAGTGAGGTATGGTTCGCCATGTTACTTCTCTCCCCCATCTTGGGGGCGGGATACGGATAGTTTATCTGGTCTATGTAGGCAACGTCACTATCTCCTGCATTTGTTCATTTTTATCATTATTTTTATTTCTATTTTTGTTTCTATATACATGAGATACGTACCTATGAAAGGCCTGTCTCCCTATACCTAGCGTTGTACCTCTCCCACCATTGTGGGTGCAAGGTTTTTTATATCTGTCGAACATTGTTTTTGACGGTACCTTTTGATGTCTCTCTTTATGTCCTCCCTTGTTTCTGTCTCCCTCAATATAGGTGGAGAAACACTGCTGGTTCCTGAATTGGGACCTGGCATTCATCTACCGAACATCCCTATATATTGGGAACTCACCTTTAGGTCCTCACCCGTTGGGGACCACTCACTTTTATAGGTTTTTGGTCCTGAAGAAGTGCCGCTTGTTTTTGGAGTCTTGATGACACGAAACATGTTGACCACATACACTTAACAGCTACCTTGGTACCTTAAGACCTTTTGATAGCCCCACTGTTTTTACTTAGTCCGGTCCTATTTCTGAATTTAAACGTTCATGGGTCTGGTGCCTATTTTAAATCACCTAGTCACTTTACACACACCAATATTCACTTACTTTTAGCCCACACAAACTCTTCACATACGGCGATCTCAGATCAAAAGAACTTTGTCAAAGATGCCACCAGGTCCGTCAGAAGTTGCAGCACTGGTCTGACGAGGAGCGCCCTATGATGAAGCATGACACCCTAACAGGTGTGTGAGGGCATTATGATCTGAATGAGAGACATCCCCCAGTGACTAATACAGTAGGCAGACAGTGACCTGTACTACTTCTGCCCCATAGAGGAACTGACTCCTTCCTGTGATTCAGATGCATACATGTAGGAGCACAGGAACAGGACCTCTCTAAATAACTAGCTCTTCTGTCCCCTCTTTGATTATAAGTCTTACAGTGTCAGCATTGATATACAGGAACAGAACAAAGACAAAAGGGGAACTGACTCCGTCCCGTGATTCAGATGGACACTGTAAGACTGTCAGATGGGTTAGTCTGTCCCAGTATTTGCACAAATCATGTTAGTCACACGGATTTCCTTCTTTCATAGCACTGCGTTGGGGCGTTGTGAGGTCAAGTGTGTTTTGTCTTACCTGGTCAGTCCCCCCACTTCATTGTTTAGGACTTGTGCCCTGCAAGTACCTTAGTACATGTCTGTCCCATGAGAGTTGTCCTCAGAGCTTATTCATTGTGCGGTCCAGGAGTACTGTAACATTCTGTCCGTGGTCGCAGAAACCTGTCCCTTGTTATTTTGTTCTGTTCAGGCCATAGCACCCTAAATCAACAAGGTCTCACAGCTGCTACTGGACATGGATCCAGTTTAATTGACATGGGAATGCGGGCCAGATGGCTCACACTTGGAGGGTCATCCATCCAGTGACGAGTGCGACACAGCCAATGTTGTGTAATCTCACCTTGTGTAGCCAGGGTAATGGGTTTTGCTGACAAAGGCCATAGACCAGGGACATCCCATATGACTCCTTCCTGTAAGGGGTGGAAGGATATGCTTGTGATTCGACGTCCAGAGGGGTTATTGATGCCACATCTTGCTTCATGTGAAATGGATATGTCACTGTGGTTACTGGTTCAGTACTCATGCATTTTCAACCTGTTGTGGCACGTATTTAGCATGCTCTGACACTCTAGTAAAAACTTCACATTTGGAAACATTTCTTGTCTTCAAAATGTCTGCTTGTGTGCATGCGCTTGGATGCCTCAGAGTGAGTAAAGGGAGCAAGCGGGGCAGTAAGGCAATGGTGTCCTGTGCATAGTGGTGCTTCTGGGTGCTCAGTCCCTGCATGCATGTGTTCTCAACTCCGGCGCATAGTCCGGTATGTGTACGAAATCTCAGGGAAATTTGTCTGAGTCTGTGAGACGATAGCAAGGCACACAGACGCAGTCATGGTCGGTCATTGTTGCATCGCACTCAACGGAAGTAGTTGATGATGAGCTGTAGACGCTGGTCAAGACCTTCTTCCTCATTACTGTCATCGTCTCTGGGCATTTGTTGGTTGGGTGCCGGGCTGATGGTGCTGTTCTGCCAAATGTAGCTGTCATGTGCTGACCCCGGTTACCCAGCACACACGTGTGAGATGATCTGCTACACCTGTCATACCATTGGCACATTGATGGAGTGGTAGTGCTTGCGGTTCCTAGAGACGGGTTCACTTGCCTGTGGTGGTATGAGGCCAATGTGTGTGCCATCAATGGATGCCATCAACATTTGGGATGCCTCTCAGGCAGGGCCGGCTCCAGGAATCTTTATTTGTGTGGTTCAACGATGCATTTGGGTGGGCCACGGGGTGCCCGAGTAGTCACTTATGTCTCTCACCAGGCCTGCTTCAGGGCCCCACTTTGTCTCTCCTCAGTTTTACAATGGTCTGGGAGATGCATTCTTTGCTTCCAGATTTTCTTGCTAGATTTTGTCACTCTCAAGAGTGTGTTTTTTCCATGAAAGGACCTCTTGATGGGAAGCGGAGGTTTCCTGAGGTGGGAGTATGAGGCAAGTGACACTTCTCATGCTCTCACTCATGCCCTCCTCCTCGGATTACATCTATGCCACCCTCGTCCATCGCTCCTCATCTCTCCTTGTGCTCTTGCTCATGAGCAATTCATTTGTTGTTTGGCTCTACTGACATGAGTGTGGGGTGTGACAGTGCTTTCCATCATGCACACATTGTACTATAGACAATCAGTCATGTAACTGTGTAAGTACATCAGTCAACAGGGAATGTCATGTGAGCCAAAGAGGATTGCAAGGTGTGGTAATCACATGTCATCCATATTGGCGGGCAGGATTTTTTTGGGTGTTTGGTCTGGAGAAGCACTGACTCAGAACGTGTGTGGGGACATTTACAGGCTGTGGCAGCTAGGCACACTGCACACCCCACCAGTATGTGTATTGGGTGTGCTGGGGATTACACGTATGTCTGACTAGCAGACAATGGACATCTCTGATTGTCTGCCTACGCCACTGACCCTTCACAATTCGACCCCTGGCCAAGAGACGCCAATCAGATGTCAATGGATATTCAGGCGTGGCTCACAGGTTGGATATTTTATTACACAACATTGATACCATGCGGGAGACCTTTGCCCTCACATAACTTAATTCCATGCTGGCCATGAGGCATGGCTATGTATGTAATTTCATTTTCCTTTCCTTGGACATTCCATGGGTGTGAAGACATGGCTCACAGGTCACACTCTCTCATCCCTTCACAGTGTAGTGACCAGCTGGTCGCTATTCTAGTTGTTCTGATGTGCCAGCCACTCCCAGAGGGCTGATTTACCCCCCACTCCACAGCCACCCAGCACAGGTGTCACTGGACCTGTGACCCTGCCAACAAACGGGTCCGGACGCACGTGTCCTGGGCCAGTTCTCCTATGAATGTACGGTGTCTGTGTGGTTACTCGATATGCTTGGGGGCCTCGTGCCCCACAACATTGCCAATGGGATGTACCAGTCCCTTTAGGCAAATGAGTTGTGATGTGTGATGTAATAGTCAGGGCGCCAATGCAAATGCAGTATGTGTTTGCATGTGGGGTATCTGGCATTCGCAAGGATGACATGCATTGTCCACACTTTATTGTTGCTGGGTTGCAGTTGCAGCTTCCGGGCCGCCAGGGTGTGGCACACACAATACTGATGAGTCTTCAGCCAATGGGTGCCTTCGGCGTACATGATTAGATGTTGTGGTGTGCACGCTCTTCAACTGCAGGGCTCGTCATTGGCTCTAATTGCCTTCGGGGGCAACGAGGGTCACTCATGAGGATTGGGGGGGCCTCGCACTTTGCATTTGGCAGGTTGCCACATTCATCGCGGTGCCGCCACGCTTGCTGGAAGTTGTAGTTGATCAGGGGTTGCATGCATGGAGATGTCTGGTACGTACCTCTGCTGTTGAGCATGGCTGCGTCTTGTCTTCCGGAGGTGCAGCCAGTAGTGCAGCGGAAATGCCTGTGGCACAGGATCCATAGCGGGTCTGGGGGTTTAGATAGGTACAGTATCAGCTCTTCCTCTCCGATGTTGTATTTCCGCTAACCGCAACGTGGTGGTTTTTACGCGGCGGTGAGAAGGGCTGCCTGCTAGATCGTGATTTTCTTTGCGTATGGAATGTGTTTCCGCACGCCGGACCTGCCCTGTTGGCTCCGTCCTCCACCCTTGCGTACACAAAAACCATGCGGAGCCTGACAGGTTGCGGCAGATGGAAAAAAGCCTCTATGGGTCCATTGTGATTTGTTGGTCACAATGACCGCACCTGGGGCGGAAGACATGGTGGTTTTCTGCCACCAGCACGGATGGCCTTCTATCCGGAATCGTAATGGGCCCCTACCTTACCTTTTGGCATTCGTTTTCAATCACACTCCTGCGTCTTAGATTGATTCATGGGTGCAATAAGTAATAACTGGAATGCAAATGGCTGTAAGACTAGGGAGAGTCGCTGGACTTATGCTCTAGATAGTATATCTGCACAAGGAAATCCATCTGCACAACTGGAAATGGATGAAACTTGTCTCTTCATCCTTATCAACCACTCAGCAGTCTTCCATGCAGTCACTTATGCGAAGCCCCTACATGTCCTTTAAATGTGCATGGGCTTCTTAGGAAAGCTTCTGAGCTGGTTTGCTTCATTCCTAACCAACAACAAACAAGCCAGAGTCAGAAAATATTTTATTCGACTCTTGAAAGGGCCATAAAAGATTGCGCATACATAATTTCATTTAAAAACGAGAAACAACAGCAGGTCCACATACACAATAATTACACTTTATAATCAATAGTTAATTATTTGCCACAACTCTTAAAATTAGTAAAAGGATAGTTTAAAAGACTATATAGAAGTTTAGTTGTATTTTAGGAGATTAAATATTCATATGCCAATTTATGGTTTCTAATCCCAGCAGCAAGTAAAAGTGGCTGAATAAACAGTTTCCTTTGTGGGGTATAACAACTGCAAAATAAAATAAAGTGCATAGTGCTTTGGCATGAGTGACTATCGCAAGGGCATACTGGAAGTGAAGCAAACCATGAGCCTTGGGTGGGGAAAGCACCTAGGTAATGGATTGTTTTTAACCGCAACCTAGTCAGCAGAAATATCCACCTTTCATTTAAATCAATTTGTAAATAAAGTACTGGTTCTCTTTGTAGCTGGGTAGGAGGCTCTGGATAATTAGTTGTATTACAAGTAATATCAGTCCGCTCATGACTTTGGTAAAAAAGTAATTTAATAGAGGCGGACGTAACATTCTTTAGGGTGTCAGAATTTGTATAATATTGTGTTACACCCATTTTAATAAAATTCATTTTGACATATCGTAACCATGATATATCTAGCCGCGTATCCAGCTCCATACAATCAGTCAGTATTGTCCTATAAAGTGTGGCCTCAGGGTTTTTTCAAAATTTTTAACCAAAGCAACAGCGGTTGTAATGCAATGTTGTCTTTCAGGTAACTCATTCCTACTTCCTCATGGCAGAAAGCAACAGGGGAACTCTGGAGCACTGATAGAAGTCTCTTTACAAACTTATTTTTTGTTATTTGTAGTGATTAACATTTCAGGTGTCCCCAGACACCAGCCCCAAAGGTTACCACTGAGAGACTTGTACTCTTATAGATGCATAAAATCTCCTTGGCCGGTTTGTGACTCAGTTTTTTAGCAAAACTAAAAATGGCATCATTTGATTTCTGGAATTGCATCCTTCTAATGCATAAAGCATGTTTCCAATTAAGATCAGCATTGAATGGTACCCCCAGATAAGTAAAATACAGAACTTTTTTAATTTCTTCTCCCCTAATAAAAACGTCCTTGTTTTAGAATTATTTGGTGCACATTTCAATATAAAAGATTTAGTACGATTAACTTTTAACCCCAGGTCATTCATAAACACATTAAAAGAGTCAAACAGTATTTGTGGGCCATTTGCTGTCCTGGCTATCAGGACAGCATCGTTAGTGTATAATAATACAGGGATTTGACACTTGTTTAATCATGGTAGGTCCTTTCCCACCTCACAAAGTTGGTCTCCCAGACAAACAAATCATTAGAATAAGGACCCCTCCTCACACCCAATTTTGAACAATTACAGCATCCATAGAGCGTTGGCATTAGCCCTTCATTGTTCAACCTCTAAATGGAGGATCTGAAAAACATGTTGGAGTCAAGTGACTCCATAGGCTGACAATATTGAACTGTATCGAAAGATTGTGGCTGTTGATGATATTCAGCCCTAAGTAGCATACTCCTCAGGAATGCTTTGGAAAAGCCCTGAAATTCACACTGCTGCCTGTGGTTCTCCAATCATCCATCGTATGTACCTCTGGAGTGTAGGGATCAAAATGGCAAAGCTTTAAGTTTCATGTACATTCCAAACACATTCTATTGCATATACATGAAGTACACTGTAGTAATTACATAAATCCAAAAGTGTAAATCAGATTTGTTTATTCCTAATAGGTATCCTCAGCACAGCAGTCCAGCTCACAGCGCTGCCTAACAGTAATGAGTCATACATAGAACTCTATGATTAAAGAATCTAAATCCTGTCTGGACATTCCAGCTCACATGCTAGCTAATATGAAAGGCCCTATTTAACTTCACTTAACTCTACATATCTCCCCCCTTATAAAACATGAAAACAAATTGTACAATGAAATAAGATAAACGAGAAGAAGATTTAAAGAATATAATATAGGAAATCTCCTGGTAATACATGACATAAAATGATGATTACTTTATTACATTAGGTACTTTGCAAACATTTCCAACACTCCATACAGTCCCATTTTCTAGTACTACCACATTGCGTATTACTTCAACTCCTCTTTAGGGAACAGAGAATTTCCAATCCCCTTTAATGACCACGCCACCTTTCCTAGTTACAACCACAATACTTGGCATTTTCACCCCTTTTCTCATCTTGTAGTATTCTTCAGCAAGTCTTTGTCTTTGTGTGACATTAGCTTTGACAGGATGGTGGTCTATCCATAAACGATCCTTGACAACCAACCAAGAGGGATTATCTTTCCTACCTGGTTCTCTCCCTTTAAGAGATACAAAGGGAGAAATACCCGTAACAGCATGAGGAGTAGTCCTATGTGCCCAGACTAGTTTCTTTAACTCTTCCTTCCAAGATAAATTATTTGCTAATGATAATTGGATATTGTCCATTATTAGACGATTAATCCTCTCCACCATTCCATTGGCTTGAGGTCTATATAAAGCTACTCTCTCATGAGTAACTCCCCAATTTTCCATAAACTTCTTCATTTCACTTGATATAAATTGTACACCATTATCAGATACAATGGTTTTTGGTACACCTCCTTCCATGAAAACCTCCTCTAAAAATCCCATCACAGTTTTAGTGTTGATGGCATTCGTTGTTTTGTACACAAACCATTTTGTGTGATAATCAGCGAGTACAAAAATAAACCTGTTTGCACTACCCAATTTGTTTATAGGACCCAAGAAATCCATTGCAAATTTTTCCCATGGCCTAGCAGGTAACTCAACACACTTAAGTGGCGGTTCTCTCAATGTCTTTACTTTGTCGCTGTTCGCACATGCATAACAATGCTTAATCACTTCCTCAACCATGCTATCTAACTTTGGCCACCGATAAGTTTGTCTAATTCTTATCTTCGTCATGCTCCTTCCAGGGTGTCCTTCATGAGCTAGTTCAATAATTTGACTCCAAAGACTTATAGGAGGTACAATATGATCCCTTGTCATTATCTTGTCATCAATTATACTCAACTCATCCTTAATATTCCAATATTCTCTTTTGTGTTCATCACAACTTACACTAGTTTCCCAACCATTCCTGATGTACTCTTTCATTCTTACTAACACTGGATCATTGTCCATAGCAACATCCCACACTTCTTTTCTCAATGTCACCCCTTCACGAATCTTACTTTCCTCATTTACTTCAGTTCCAAGATCATTAACTTCTGTAACCTCATCCTTCGTAGGTAGTCGTGATAAGCAATCTGCTACTACATTCTTAAGACCTTTCAAATATTCCATTTCAAAATTATACTCCAAAACAGACAGCATCCATCTAGAAATCCTAGGAGTAAATCCACCTTCTAAACCTCTTCCCCCTTTAAATAAATGTATCAGTGGTTTGTGGTCTGTCCTAACCTTAAATGCTAAACCCCAAAGAAAGTATTTAAAATGCTTGATATCCCAACAGCATGTGAGGGATTCTCTTTCCATTGTAGAATAACTTTTTTCAGCACCTTGCAGCCTCCTTGAAGCAAATCCAATAATTCTTTTGTTACCTTCAACAATTTGGGTTAGCACTGCTCCTAATCCAACACCACTGGCATCTTTGGTCAAGTACGTTTTCCCATCTATTTCAAAATATCCTAACAAAGGAGCTTTCATGATACAATCCTTGATCTTTTCAAATGCTTTTCCACACATATCATTCCATTCGAATATCATATCTTTCTTCATTTGTACCCTTAGAGGTTCCACAGTCTCAGTAAAATTCCTTACATATTTTGAGCAATATTCAGCTAACCCAAGAAAGGACTTCAACTGATCTTTGCTTTCCGGGCGTGGTGCTTCCTTTATCCCTTGAACAATGCTTTGTTTGGGTTGTATGCCATCACTTGATATAGTGTGCCCTAAATATGTAACAGATCTCTTCCTAAATTGACATTTTTCACGCTTAACAGTCAGTTATAATCTTACAAACGCTTTATCACCTTGTCTAACAACTCATCATGCTGTATCTCATTCTTTCCTGCTATCCTAATATCATCTTGAAAGTATCAGACATTTTCTAGACCTACAAATGCCTTCTTCATTACCCTCTGAAACCCATCCTCGTCGCCATAAAATGTAGTAATTACATAAATCCAAAAGTGTAATTCAGATTTGTTTATTCTGAATAGGTATCCTCAGCACAGCAGTCCAGCTCACAGCGCTGCCTAACAGTAATGAGTCATACAACTCCCTGACCCCACCACATTGTCGAACCTACGACCCATCTCACTACTTCCGGCTCTGTGCAAAGTCACAGAGTCAATTGTAAATAAACAACTTACTCGTTTCTTGGAAGATAGTGATGCATGGCACCCCAACCAGGCAGGTTTCAGGGCCCAACATTCCACCGAATCGGCCCTCCTGTTCACTACAGAAACTATCCGCTCAGCCCTAGACCAAGGCAAGAAGGCCGTCCTGATTTTATTAGACCTATCGGCGGCCTTCGACACGGTCTCACATGCCATCCTATTAGACCGGTTAATAACATCTGGTGTCACAGGGACAGTGCTTGAGTGGATAAGAAACTTTTTAAGTGACAGGAGGCAAGTGGTGACCCTGGGGGAATTCTGCTCCAGTGAAAATGCGCTGTTGACGGGAGTTCCGCAGGGTTCGAGCCTGAGCCCGACCCTGTTTAATGTTTATACTGCACCCCTGATAAAACTGATATCGTCATTTGGCATAGACGCTATAGCCTATGCCGATGACACACAACTTATCCTGGTAATGGATAAGGATAACCAAGCCTGGGAGGATAAGCTCAAAGGTTGCCTAACGGCCACCTTTGAATGGATGCGCCTAAATCACCTGAAATGCAACACAGGTAAAACAGAGATCATGCCTATAGGCCCAAAAAATGAGTTCACCCCACGATTATGGTGGCCAGAAAAAGCTGAAATACCACCTCATACAACCAACTCGGCCCGTAATCTGGGGGTGCATTTTGACTCTGACCTGTCTTTTAGACAACAAGCAGCTAGAGTGGCAGGCATGTGCTTTGGGGTAATAAAGGGACTGAGAAAGTTCTTTGATCTTTTGCCCCTTGAAGCAAGGAAAACAGTTACGGTTGCACTTGTAACATCGCGCATCGATTACTGCAACAGCCTCTATGCTGGTACAAATAAAGTTGTCACACACAAACTTCAGATGGTGCAACATGCAGCAGCGAGGCTGGTTCTAAAATGGCCGAAAAGATCATCTGCAACCAAAGCCCTCAAGGCATTACATTGGCTGCCCATTACAAAAAGGGTTTTGTTTAAAGTACTGTTAATTACTTTTAGAGCTGTTCACAACCTAGGCCCGTCCTATCTGAGGAAAAAATTCAGCAGATACTGTCCAACCAGAGCACTGCGTTCTTCAACGGCCAACCTGCTTACCGTCCCGAGTTTCAGACTCAAAACTCGAGGGGGCAAATCCCTGGCGGTACTGGGAGCAAAAGCATGGAATACTCTTCCCCCCCAGTTGAGATTACTGGAGAAAGAAATAGACTTCCGTAAACATCTAAAAACCTGGATCTTTAATCTCCAAGATATAACTGCCAGAAGCCTAGTGTAATTCGGGTTCTCGGGCAAGTAAGCATAGGGACTACCTAACATCTGGTGGTCCTTTCTGGGCGCCTAGATGCTCCTTGGAGCGATTGCCGCGCGATACAAATTGGCACTTACATTACATTACATTACATTACATACATAGAACTCTATGAATAAAGAATCTAAATCCTGTCTGTACATTCCAGCTCACATGCTAGGCAATATGAAAGGCCCTACTTAACTTCACTTAACTCTACATACACCCACATGTCATCCATGGTACCACATGGCTGGAGGAAAAGACTCAGGGTCTTATGTACAAGCCCCTCTGTGCTGCAGGAACGTCACTTTTATTGATGTCCTGGCGACACACGTAAAGCCACCCTGCATGGCTTATCATGGCCTCGTAGATATGGTGTGAGGAAACACAGCGCAAGTCACTGTGTTGCCTCACACTGCGATGGGGAGGCGTGCCATGGGCGTTACTGTGGGTGTTCCCACACAACACCCATGACATTTGATACATTCCCTGATTTACAATGTTCTGTATTCCTGGAAATGCATCAAAGGCCCACCCTTCCCCAGGGGAAGCATACCCGAGGTGTAATGAGGAAAAATTGCTTAATTTCTCCTCGTTTTTCCTCTTTCTATGTGTGCAAAGGAGGAAATCACCTCCATTGATTGTTTTTGTGCAGGAAGGTGTCCCTTACTGGACAAAAACAATGGGGCATATTTACAAGACCTGTGCACCACAATTGTGCCTCCAGAGCGTCACTTTTGTGATGCTCCAGAGGTGCAATGAGCAGAACCATATCTACGAGGTCACACAAATCCACCCTAAGTGGGTTTGCATTGCCTAGTAGAGATAGAGTGAGGCAAACCAGTTCAAGTCGCTGAGTTACCTTACGCTAAGTCAAAGAGGCATTCCATGGGCATTGTGGTGGTTGTTCCCATGCAACGCCCATGGGTTTTGATGTATTCCCAGATTTACAACATGGCATAGATCTGGGAATGTGTCAAAATCTTACACCTCCCCAGAGCAGGCATAAAGAGGAGAAATGTTTTTATTTTTCCTCATTTTTCCTCTTTCTATGTGTACTGCATTCTGCAGCACACATAGAAAGAGGAAAACACCTCTTAGAATAGTTTTTTTTGCAGGAAGGTGGTCCTTCCTGTACAAAACAATCATGCCAACAAGGCAGACACCCTGCACCAGGGTGCAAGGGTGCCTGCATTGGTGCACAGCTGCAAAATCACCAGCTCTGGCTGTGAGGACAGGAATGCACTGTATCTTTTAAAAACGTTGCATTCCGGTCCTTAGGAATTGACGTAGGGGAGTGCAGCAAGAAGCCTTGTGGCGCTGCCCTCTGCCAATTTCTTGAAAATATGCCCTAATCATTCCCATTACGCAGAGACCTTTGCACCATGGTGCAAGGGAGCCTGCATTGATGCATGGCAGCCAATTGTGCACCAGCGCACATTCCTGCCCTTTTCTTTTGGCATAGGGCAGTGTTGCAAGAAGGCTTGTGGCATTGGTCTATGCCAAAAGATTGTAAAGAGGTCCCCGGTTTCAGCTGACTGACAGACCAAATTTATAAACACAGAAAAGACCAGTAGAAAATTCTTCCATGCAGGTGACAGATAAAAATCCTGTCTGACATTTTAAGCTTAACCCCTTCCCCGCTCATGACGGAACCACTCCGTCATGAGCCATGGGTGCGCTGTGCTCATGACGGAGTGGTTCCGTCATGCTGCGGCCGTTGGCGGCCGCTCCTCCCATGCGGCGCTAATTCCCCGCCTGTGCGGGCGATTAGCGCAGTGGGTGGGGTCATGACGGAACCACGCCGTCATGTACACAGCTCACCCGTGACTCATGACGGCGTGGTTCCGTCATGAGCACAGCGGCGCCGTCGACCCCCCCAAACCCCCCCAGCGCTGCGGCGGAATTTGCGCTGCAGCGAAGGGGTTAAAATACATTTAACTATCATAGCTTTAAGCTGTATGTTTAGCAGCTATTGAATATAACAATCGAGCACATATTTCTCTTACTGATGTAGGATGGACAAGTGATATTTCATTTCAGGTTCATTTCTATAAAAACAACACAGCTAATCATTTAAGGGATTAGACCACCAAAATTGCAGCAATACCTATTATACTGATGCCTCTAAAATAGGGTATAAGTAGAGTTTTATAAACTTTTTCTGTGAATTTACAATTTAAAATAATCCTAACTAGCCCTCATTTTTCATCGTATAAGTTTTTGCTCCTGACTTTTCAAAACAGATATGCAAATCAATTGGTTCAAGGTGCACAAGAGTACATTAAGCGGGATATTAAGTACCACAAATCATATTGACCAATTACAGGAAAATCGGATTTGTTACATGAATACACGTAGGGGCATATTTATGACCCGGTTTGCACCATGTATGCACCACGCAATGTGGTATATGCGCAATGCAAACCTTAAGTGAGATTTATGAAGACACACAAGAACACTTTATGTGGTCCTGAGTGGCTCCATAAATCCAGAGTAAAGCAACACAGCGGATATCGCTGCGTTGCCTTACTCTGACCCGGGAAGGCATTTTATGGGCATTGCGTGGGTGTTTCCCACACAACTCCAATGGATTTTGACACATTCCCAGATTTACAAGAAGGCTTAAAAAATATACTCCTTCCCAGGGAGGCGTAACAAGGAGAAATATCTTTATATGCCTCAGGGGTTTGTTTTTGTGCATTAAGGTGCCCCTTCCTGCAGAAAAAGAACCCTGCATGCAATGGAGGCTCACACCCTTGCACCCTGATGCAAGGGTATCTGTATTGGCGCTAGGTTGCCAAAAGGACACCAGTGCTGGGGAAAAGGCAGGAATGCACCATATTGACTTAAATACGACACATTCCTGCCCTTTCTCTGTCAAGCAGTGCAGCGCAGTTAGGTGACTTGCTGCACCAAATGTGACAATGTCGTAAATATGCCTCTTAGAGACAGTCATTGATGCACAGAATTCCAAGCAACGTTATTCATTCAATTAATTGAGTTACTGAGAAAAACAAGAGTTGAATGCAAATATTACTTACGCTTTTGATTTAAAATCAATGAATGTATAGGCAGTAAACCTACCACCATAAAAACTGTTCAACGATTGATTTAACAACGTCATATATAAGCAGAACAAAAGGCAGACCAGTTTACAGCCCATCATATAAGACAATCTGAAATTTCACTGTAACCCATGTCTGTTGAAAACCAGTATGGGATTCCCTACATATAGAAGCTGTGGCCTATTTGTGCTATATTGACCTCGCTGACTGTTGAGGAGTAATCAATAGAACAGAGGTTTCTGTGCTAACATCAACCTCGTCATGACGTCATCTAAAGTTGGATATCGACTTAACCCTTTCTTATTGCGATTGTGCTTATAATTACCAAAATCATTGTATTAGTCCACAGGAACCACTGTTTCTGTTTATGCATTACTTCCAAGTTAGTAGGGTTTCCCTTGTCTCCTTCTCTCGTCATCTAAAGTTGAGCAGTTCCCTGTAGGTCAGACGGGACCAGGGGTAGACAATTATTTTAAAGGAACAGTGGTCCCATTCAAGAGTGGTCAAAATAGTTATCACAATTACTGCAATGAGAAATTGGAGTACAAAGGATTGATCAATGCAAGTTTATGAAAGAAAATTATTTATAATAATAATTAGGAAAACATAATAAACAAAACAGTGAGTGAACTAGCCGTGAGGAGGTTAAAAAGGAAATCAGCCGATTTCCTTAACCCAGGCTGGTGACTTAAAAAAGTGACTTTTGAGTGAACAGTGAAAGTACGTTAAAGTCAGATCAGCATCTCATACTCAAACAACAAATATACAATAAAGTATTGAGTTTAGAGACTTAGGTGCCGATTGGGATCCTGGAAAAAATTTCCCCAACTGAATTGAATCTGGACTTTTTTCCGTACAAATGGTAAAAGCGCCGTACAAACTGCCAAGTACGATTCGTATAGGAAAAAGTCCATACAAATCGCATTGGGAAAATTCCCCCACACATCCTCGGGTCGGGAAAAGTCTCCGACACGTCCCCGGACATTTTTACGTACAAATGGGAAAACTGAAGTCCAAATGCGCAAGTACGATCCGTCCCATCCATCCGATTGTACAACTGTATGGAAAAAAGACCGTCCGGAGCGAACTCCCATTGCAACCATGGAGATGTCCAAACAAGTGCCCGGTACGTGCCGTACCCCCCCACCCCCCGTATGTTCACGCCGTACCCCCAGCCCCCCCGCGGATGGGCGCGCCGTACCCCCCAGCCCCCCGTATGTACGGAGCGTACCCCCCAGCCCCCCGTATGTACGGAGCGTACCCCCCAGCCCCCCGTATATACGGAGCGTACCCCCACCCCTATATGTACGGTGCGGACCACCAGCGCTGGGGGTCCGCACCGTACATATGGGGGTGGGGGTACGCTCCGTACATACGGGGGCCGGGGGGGGGGGTACGGCGCGTACCGGGCCCCCTAATCAGCTCGCATCGCTGCGTACTTAGCTTTTCCGGCACTTTTTAGGTGGCGTAAAAATGTTCCCATCCGGACTGCAGTCGGTGCGAATCGTAATTGCTGGTACATAAAAACATGCCTAACTCCGTCCGGACGTCACGTCCGTGGTGTCCCGGATCACATTTGTATGTATTTTTCTGTCGGTTGGTCTTTTTTCCGATTCGTACGGAAATGGTGTTTCCGTACGAATCGTAATTGCATGTTTGTAAAGTTTTACAACCTGGTACGAGTCGGACGGAGAAAAAGCTCCGACCCACGGTTTGTACCGGGTTTTTCCAGGATCGTAATCAGCCCCAAAGTCTCTAAACCCAATAAAGAGGACTTCAGTAAAGAGGACTTCCTAAAACTGATGTTGTACTATCTTTGACACGCTTTACCACAGGCCAGTGAAAATTAGGAGTGCCCATATAGGGTGAACCTGTTAATTTCTCCCCTCTCCAGTCAACTGGAGTGAAATGTAAATCTTTATAGAGCAACCAGCTTTTTCAGTGGACGTTCCTTCAGTTGGAAGGTTTTATTTTATAATGTGTTTCAAAATCTTGAAACTGTTTTGCATGTTTGGTAATAATAACTGTATTTTGAATGAATAATGACAATTAGAACGCCCTACTACTACTTGGTTTCTTGCAAGTGTCTCCTAATTTACCTTGAGTAGGTGCGATTTGAAGGTTCCTTTGAAAGGACTCTGGGGTGTCATGCATCATCAGTCATAGGGTACGAGCCTCCACGCCGCGGACAGGAAGCAATGTGACTGCATTTCATGCAAAGAGAGCTTTTTCTACAGGGAGTACAGCAGCGGAAGCTTGTTATTTACACATAAAGAAAGCCTTAGTACCCATGACTATCTCTTACGTACTTAGGGGCATATCATCAAGGGCTTTATCTCCGCTTTTCTGGCTTTAAAAGCCAGAAAAGCGGACATAAAACCAACGCACTATCAGCAAGAGGGTGCTAACATGCGTATTCGCATGTTAGCACCCTTTTACACTATGCCTACCTTTGTATCTCTAATGAGATGCAAAGTGGTCGTTCCTGAAATACACTACATGTCAGGAGAGCAATAACGCGTCTTTGCGCTATCAGCAAGGATGCCCTTGCATTTTAGCAGACGTTAGTTTTTGGAGAAAACTTCTGTTTTCTCCCAAAACTAACGTCTGCTAAAATCCTGACTAAGCTTCCCCTAACATTGGGGGTGGATTATGCTGATACGACCACAGGGTCGTATCAGCAAGGTTATCGCACTTTTGCAGGGAACATTGCTGGAAAACCAGCGATGTTCCCTGCAAAACGGCGATAACATCGCTTTCTCTGGAATTTTTATCGACCTGGAGCAGCGCGTTGATGATAACGAGCTACCAGGGCGATAAAAAGCAGAGATAGCCAGCGATAAGAAAATTATCGGTAAGCACGCCCAGCGATAATTATCGCTGGCTGTTGCTGATATGGCCCATAGGGGCTTATTTACACGCCCCTTGCGCCACCTGTACATCACTTTTCCATGTTAAATAAATACTCAAAAATGGCGCAAGAGGCTTGTAAATAAGCCCCCTAATTGTTAAAGCATCAATTTAAGCAATTCAAGCTTCATCACAATGGCAGAATTGGTACAGCGCTAACTTCCCTCGCATAATCAGCAGTCAGCACATGAAATTCACTGTCTGTTGGTGTGCAAACTTGACACAAACACGCACCGGATACAATAGAAGACACAAGTAGGGCATCCTTACTGTACTCAAACCGCAGACAGCAAGAGCAGAATCATCCATCATACACAGAGAGAATAGGCAAGGACAGCAGATGTAAAAGCTTCATTCATACACAGAAAAAGGCCAGCAAAGAAACTGGCAGTGCAAGCTTCCCTAACAATCACAAAGTGCTCACAACATTGTCAGCAAAAGTGCACTCTTCACTCACACACAGAGCATTACCAGTGCATCCGGCAGCGGGGAAGTCTTTCCTGAAACAGAGAGAATATTTACACACCAAGCAGCACTTGTGCAAGCGTCCCTCTCACACAAATTGACATGTAATCTTGTTTCTTTAAACTGTAAATCAGGCGATGTTTCTGAAGGTTCCTTTGTGGTAACTGTTCTAGTAACATCACTAGACACCAAGGGTATCCCAGTATTGCATCATGCATGAGTCACAAGGGCAGTTCAATACTAAAGCTAGATTCATGTTATAATTTTATTCTTTCCACTTGGTACCTTCCTCCTTCTCTCCCTTCCTATGTTAAGTGGAACGTTCCCTCTGTGGGTTCTGGAGGGTGCCTTAGAATGTGCAGCTATGCTTGTGAGGCACCTAGGCTGTGACAGGAGTGGAGCAGTGGAGGCGATGAATAAATCTTACCTGAACCCATCTGGTGTCTGTATTTCTTCTGCCTGCAGACCCTCTTTGTAACAGTTCACCAAGCAATGCATGGCCAGCTTGCGTGGCCCCGCGTTGCTTGGCAAATCTGAACTATTGCAAGGCAGCACATGACTCTGCCTTGCGTTATGCTGGCCTGGCAAGGCGTTCCATGGGTGGAACGTGGGTGTTTCCAAGCATCCCCCCTTGGATTTTAGTGAATTCCCAGATTTACCAATCTTTCAGTGCTGCGTTTGAATGTAAGATTAATAATTCTGGCCCCCAGTGATTCCATCACAAGCTTCTGCTGATGTACACTTAGGGCCTGGTTCACAAAGGTAAAGGTAAACATACACTAATGTGTAAGTTTAGGGTTGTTTTGAAAGTCCCCAAACAGCATTTTAATAGTGAGTTTACAAGTGTGGAGACTCAGCACATAAAACGACACAAAATGCCTATCTTTTTACGTGCGGAATTCTCCGTCGTGATGGTGGTGTCTCCAAAATCTCAAACCTACTATTAAAATGCTGTTTTGTAAATTCCAAAATAAACATAAACTTACAAATGTGTTAGTTTGCCTTTGTGAATCAGGCCCTTAGATAGGAGATTTTCTTTCAGTGCTGTGACATGTGCATAATACTAGATTAGCACTATAAAATGTGATCTATATATGAGATAAAGGACCCGCTGTCGTACATGATACGGATATTTATTGCAAGTCGCTGAGGAGTTCTATGACCATTTAGAGGAAGGAGGCCGAAGGCAGAGTTCCTTTAAAGGGTTTGGGAACTCCATGTTGACTTGCAATATCCTTATCATGTATGGCAGGGGCTCATTATCCTATGAAATACATGGGCACACCATCACCTTTCCCACAAACCACTTAAATAGTTGGTGCATAGCTCTCTCATACTGGGGTGAATGTATGACATTGTTCTGCATTCTGTCCATCAACTGTTGTTTTTGCATTTGTCACCCCGAGTGGGAAGGGTATGCCCAGACGTGGGTCCCGTGCTCTCCATGCCACTGGAATCAAGCTATCCTGGCTGAAGAGGGGTGAAACCCTGAAACCGGTCCTATTCTTCTTATTATTATTATTAGCATTTGTAGAGCGTGACAGCTACCTCCAACGGAGGTGTCCCGGCGCTGGTATCCATCCAGGGAGGGTGATAGACCAGGAGAGAGAAACAGGGAGTTAGAGGGTAGCAGAAAGGCCAAACAACCAAGTTTTCAAGGCCTATCTAAAAGGAAGTTCCTCATTTATCCGACGCAGGGGGTTAGGCATCAGATTCCAGAGCGTGGCTGTTTTTACCGCAAAGGCTCTTCCCCCTAACCTTACTTTCCTAAAGCGTGGAATGGCTAGGAGATTCAGGTTGCTGGAACGAAGAGTTCTAGCATTCTGATATTTTTGGAGCCTACGTCTCAGATAGAGAGGACCAACCTCTCTGAGTGCTTTGTGGGCAAGGACTAGAGCCTTAAACATCACTCTTTTTTTAACCGGCAGCCAAAGTAGGCTTTGCAGATGGGGGGTAATGTGATACCGTAAGGGCACATTTCTAATAAGTCTCGCAGCAGCATTTTGGATCCTTTGAAGTCTCCTCAAAAGATAGTCAGGGAGACCAATGAAGAGGCTGTTGGCGTAGTCCAACTGAGAGGTGATGAGCGTATGGACCACCGTCTTCCTGCATTCCATAGGAAGAAAGTGAAGGCACCTGCGCAGTGCCTTCAGTTTCCAGAAACATTGTGAAGATATGTATGATATTTGAGCCTTGCCTGTTAGTTGGGTGTCAATTCTAAAACCCAGATTCCTGGCAGAGTTGACCGGAATAGGAGGAGGGTTTAATTCTGCTGGCCACCAAAGCTCGGATAGAGGAGGGAGAGGCTGATTAAAAAACAATATCTCGGTCTTATCAGTGTTCAATTTCAGGCAGTTGTCAGTCATCCAAGATGAAATATTAAGAAGGCACTGCCTGAAGTTGGTAAAAGCATTCTCACTCTGCTCTTTAAAGGAGAAGATAAGTTGAGTGTCGTCAGCATAGGAAACAACACGAACACCCAAATCTTCCACGATAGATGCCAGTGGAGCCAGATACACATTAAACAAGGTAGGACTCAGGGCGGATCCCTGTGGGACCCCTTGTAACAGTGTCCTAGAGCTGGAAGTATGTGGGGGAAGGAAGACTTGTTGAGATCTGTCTTCCAGAAACGACTGGAACCAGCGTAATACGGTCCCTGTGACTCCTAATGTGTGGAGTCTATTAAGCAGGATCTTATGAGAGACCGTGTCGAAAGCTGCCGACAAGTCAAGCAGCACGAGCATGGCACAGTTTCCAGTATCCATCGTCTCCCGAATTGACTCTACCACCTCCAGCTGAGCTGTCTCGGTGCTGTAGCCCGCCCTAAAACCTGATTGTGAGTCGTGCAGGCAGCTATTGGATTCAAGAAAGTCCGAC
This sequence comes from Triturus cristatus, assembly GCF_964204655.1. Lineage (NCBI taxonomy): Eukaryota > Metazoa > Chordata > Amphibia > Caudata > Salamandridae > Triturus > Triturus cristatus. The sequence goes on along the minus strand of NC_140583.1, from coordinate 1,010,634,645 downwards.
AACTGTCTCTGTACCTCCTTTTCCAGAATCTTAGCAGGGGCGGGGAGCAGAGAGATTGGTCTGAAATTTTTCAGTTCTGTTGGATCAGCGTCCTCTTTTTTAAGGATAGGACGGACAAAGGCTTTCTTCCATTCAGAGGGGAAGATTCCCGTGTCCAGTGAGGTGTTCCAAACATTATTCAGAGTGTTGTTAACTACGGGGGCTAGGAGTTTGAGTACTCTAGCCGGGCAGGGATCGGAAGGGCATCCAGACTTGACTTTCATTAAATCTCTCAAGGACGCGTCCTTCTCATACCGACGGAAGTCTGACCATTTGACTGAATGGCATATCGGAGGCATCACCTGCTCATGCGTAATAGGGAAGGTAGAGTAGATGGCCGCAATCTTATCATGGAAGAAAGAGGCTAGTTCCTCACACAACGGAAGAGACGCCGGGATAGTGCTTTTTAGGGACTGGGGTTTCAAGAAACTCTCCATTATCTTAAAGATCTCCCTTGGGGAGTTCTCTGCCTCCATGATTTGTTTAGCCATAAAGTCTCTCATGGTTTTACGTATGAGGGTATGAAATTTCCTCAGTGCCTCCTTATAGGTCTCTTTTGCTGAGGTTTCATATTCTTTCCTCCAAATACGTTCCAGCTTTTTGCAATGACTTTTTTCCAATTGGAGTTCAGTGTTGAACCAAGGCGCTGAAGGCCTACTCCTAGGTACTTTACAAGATTTGATCGGGGCTATCTTGTCTAGGGCAGAGGTTAGCCATGCTTTGAAGAAGGAGGAATCTCTGGAGGGGTTACCGGAGGGAGTAGGAGTGGTGTTGTCTAATTCACTTCTCATTGTATCAGGGGTAACTTTCCTCCAGTTTCTTCTGTTTTGTATGGTAGATCCACAATGCTTAGCCGGGCACATCAGTCCCAGCTTGAATGTGACTAGCATGTGGTCTGACCAAATTACTGGCAGCGGCTTATCCACAGTGATGGACCTGTCATTGGTAAAAATGAGATCTAATGTGTGTCCAGCTGCATGAGTGGGAGCTTGAACTCTTTGCACAAAATTTAAACTTTTTAGCGCATCGCCTACTAGAGAGGCCAGAGGGCAATTAGCCAGGTCCATATGTACGTTAAAGTCTCCTAGCACAGTATAGTTGGAGTAACGTAACGATAGGTTGGCGATGCAGTCGAATAGTGGCGGCCAGTAGGAAGTCGGAGTGCTAGGGGGTCTATAGATCAAAAGTCCTGCCACCGAAAGATTTTTGGTAAAATTAATTTGGAAGGACATGGCCTCAATGGGACCCAGCTCTGCTACTTTCTTATAAGAAATTTCCCATTCCTCTTTTAGAATTATTGCCAGACCACCCCCAAGTCTGTTATCAGCTCTATTGGCTATAACCATTCTATAGCCCACGGGAAAAGTCAGACAAATGTCCGGATTTGACCCTTCTCGCAGCCAAGTTTCAGTCAAGAATAGAAGATCCAAGCCTGAGGTGTTTAGAAGCAGCCAGAGTTCAGCAGCATGCTTGGGCAGAGATCTGCAGTTTATCAGAGCTGCTTTGATGTGTTGTTTCTCGTGAGCAGTGTCCAAGGTATTAGCACTTGGCTTTATATAGGAATCAAGCGATTTTATTGTGGTTGGTCTAGGCAGGTTGAACTGACAAGATTCACACTGTTTTTCGCAGGGGTTTCCACCCTTAGCCGATAGGCTTTACACAATTCGACTTAGACAGATCGAGCAGCTGTTTCCTAGACCAAATTTTTCTCTCCAAGGAAGGAAAATGAGCAGAGTGTCTGGCCCCGGGCGCGTGATGAGCGCGGACGGGCGCAGACGGGCTTGCCTTTGGCGCGCCGGCGGCGCGCCGGCGGCGCGCCCGCTGCGCGCGTCCGCTGCGCACTCGCGCCGTTCTGCCCCTAAATGCCTCTTTGTGGTCGGCGATTGGACCAGGCATCACACACCCCCTCAGCCCACAATGTCAGTGCACATGCGCCAAGCGCAGCCACTGAAGCTCTACTATTGCGCCGTCTACAGGGATGGGAAACAGGACACCAGAGGTAAAATCACGTCACAGATATAAAAGCAGGCAATCAGGTAAAAGATAAAAAGATTTAAAAAAGATGCTGTGCAAATTCGCTAAAGGACAAGCAAAGTCACGTCTCTCCCGGCTGAGCCTCAGGAGGATGCAGTAGTGCGCGCTCGCGCCATTCTGCCCCTAAATGCCTTTTTGTGGTCGGCGATTGGACCAGGCATCACACACCCCCTCAGCCCACAATGTCAGTGCGCATGCGCCAAGCGCAGCCACTGAAGCTCTACTATTGCGCCGTCAACAGGGATGGGAAACAGGACACCAGAGGTAAAATCACGTCACACACATAAAAGCAGGCAATCAGGTAAAAGATAAAAAGATTTTAAAAAGATGCTGTGCAAATTCGCTAAAGGACAAGCAAAGTCACGTCTCTCCCGGCTGAGCCTCAGGAGGATGCAGTAGGATGCTTGTTTCCAGTCCAGGGAGAACCTGGCTTGGCAGTTCGGGCTGGACTGTTCCCATGAGGCACAGGGTCAAGACTGACTTGCATAAGGCTGGGTTCAAACAGGAACGGCATGGTGAGCAAAAAAACTATGGATTTAGGCCCAGAACGCTGTACTGGGGTGAATGTATGACATTGTTCTGCATTCTGTCCATCAACTGTTGTTTTTGCATTTGTCAACCCGAGTGGGAAGGGTATGCCCAGACGTGGGTCCTGTGCTCTCCATGCCACTGGAATCAAGCTATCCTGGCTGAAGAGAGGTGAAACCCCCGAAACCGGTCCTAGGATGCTTGTTTCCAGTCCAGGGAGGACCTGTCCATCAGCTGTTGTTTTAGCTATCTCATATGACATGGGCAACATGTTTGCAAATGTGGAGAATAAAAATAGAGTCCATAGTGCAAAATTAGTGCAATATTAAACATAGTACCGGTTTTAGGGTGGTGTGACCAGTGCCGTTGCACCTGGTGCCGAGTTCAAGAGGCTCTGTATTCTGAAACTTGTTGAACATCTTAATCATGTTTGAAAACACCTGCTTCACTGTGTGCATAGCAATTTTCAGGCTATAATAAATATGTCATCCTGACTCTGGCCCTGCTAGATACAAGTTTTGTCTAATAAGAGTTTTGACTGACCATAAAGACGTGCAGAAGGTTAATAGGCCTGTTGTAAAGCATGTGTAACATGTAGATCACAGAATAGTATGTTATAGAGCTGGCTCAGTGAGTAACTGCTTTTGTCACAGAGATAGTTTTGTTACTTGCATCTCTTAAGTGACAAACCAAACATAGCACAATAAGCCATAAACTGACATCAAAGTACTGCACGAAAACTGCACAGCAGAAGTTTAGAACCTAATGTTTTTCCCTAGTCTTCGGTTAACCTAAGGTTGCTAAAAAGTGTTTGTTTGGGTAGATATAAATTCTTAATAGTAAAGTCAAAGACAACCTCTGTGTTATGTTTTAAATCCTGAGTTGTCCTTCTCATGACCAAGCACCCTTAAAATATACTCCCTACCAGTATGTATGGCATGTGACTCATAAACCTTGTAGTCCTCACTGTCTTATGTAGCATTTTCTGGACATTGACTTATACACATGTCTGGTTGTCTTTGTATAAGGTGTGTGTGGGTTATAAAATGCTCTGACACCCTACATTGCTTTGAGAAGTGCAATGAAAGAACTAAAATACATTTGAGAGAGGGGATGTTGAGAGATAAGGGGCACACTTGAAGGATAGTAGTAAGGGGATCCGTCGAGAAGCATTGCACAGGGGTGCACCCCCAAAGGTTGTTGAACCGGGTGCTACCAGCGCTAAAGCCGGCCCTGTTTTAACACATCTAAAATACTGCTAGATATTTGTTGCAAACATAGAAGAATCAGTTCAATACAGGACAGATTTTTCTTTTTTTAAAAGCAGCAATAGCTCTAAATGTGTAGAAATATACTGAAAGATTCTGACGGTTCTATAATTCCCTAAGGAGTGCAAAAAATAAACATGTTGCCATAAATATACTCTTTCTGCTTGTCATTTTGAGCCAGAAAAACAGAGCACAAGAAAGAAAAGCAAGGTTTCCTTTTTCTTTAAATAGCTGCTTTAATTATGATCTGTGGCCTGACTTGCCTTTCCCCTTTGGCTGCTGGCAGCAGGTATTGTGACATCAGAACTCAACTATAAAAACGTATTACAGTTGTGCCACAAGTCGCCTAATATGAAGAAATTAGAGAAAGGTTTTTATACAAGGACTACAGGATCCCATGAATTATAATTGTCTAGAAATGGAGTTACAGATACAAAGACAGCGGACAATAATATGGTCTTTCACTATTGACAAGTCCAGTTCCCACCTCGGATTGGGTGTCCACCCCAATTACAGAATTCTCATCACTCCTAGGAAATAAAAGACTTTGCAGCCTTGAGTCATCAATGAATTCTGACCTCTTGATTCTCAAGATGTCTGTATTATCCATCCCAAATCTCAAACCTCATTTTTCCTGGAGTTTGTTTCTTTTTCTGCTGGCACTTTATGAGCACCTATTGATGTGCTCTATCACTGAGAGTGACTTTGGAACCAACATCTCAGAGTTGCCTTGGTTTAGCTGAAGTAAGACAGGTCTGAGATTTATCAGACAGTTTTAATTACATAAGCACAATCTTCTTTCTCTCTGCCAAATTGAGGCTGCTTTCTTATAAAAAGGCCATTTAGGTTTCTTTCTTTCTTTTGCCTTTCTTTCTTTTTTTCTTAATTAGCATTTACAATGAATGGGATCAACTGATAAAACAAAATCAAACTAAAACATAACCAACCAATAAAATAAAACTATAAACCATTTTAAAATCAAACAAACAATTCAACGCTGTAAGATGAGGAAACTCTGCTAGATTCTCTCATCACACCATAAAAAAAAATATATATATACATCTAAACAACTACCTAACCAAGTAAGTAAAACTTATATTTAAATTAAAACGTTCTTGTCATTCGGCATTAAAATGTAAAATGGCAAATAAATATAAAACAAATTCAAACTTCTATCTCTTTATATAGACTACCTAATAGAAGAAAACTATGACTGATAAACTGCCAGAAAATACCAACTGTATCAAACCAGGAAAGCTATATACAAAAGTAAGCATACAAAAATTAATAAAAATACTATAAACTCACCCAAATAGCAAAACAAAATAAACCTAATGCCTTCAACCTATACAAAATACCCAAAAATTAAATTAACATTGAAAATTAAATGTATGTTTTGTTCATCTAATGGAAAAGAAAGCACCTGCTTCACATTAGAACACCCCTAACTGAAATGCTGCAAAACCGTTTGAAACAGAACATATATGTACATATGTAAAAAATAGAATTAGTTGCATATATTTAGATGTAAATCACAAGTGAAAATACTTCAAATTATTATATGTATTTATACTATTTCACTACTTCAGATACAAGGACAGAGGCTGCAAGTATATCATTTCACAGAAAGGAAAGCCATTTCTAAATCACATGGGCTGCACTCAAATCCAAGAAAGTGCATTATTAGAAAATATAAACTCAAAATGTACTAACTATTATTCTAATTCATGGTATGGGAGGTCAACTACAAAAGTTGATGTAATTCATGTAAGAAAGCACTGCCACCCCAACATATGACAGAAATAGAAGTAAGGGATTTTTTTAAGGATGTGACAGAAGCAAGCACTAGCTCCCAGGAACCCACCATCAAACTCCTTAAAAATATACTTCCTAATTCCTCAAACACAACAGGCCAACTACCACCTGTTCTCAATATAAAACATTCAATTGCACAAACTAAATAAGTCACCAGTGATACCCCATCTGCCCCATAATGAGTAATCTTTCCTTTTACCTAAACAATGAGAAATTAATCCTGATATTCTCTACAGAAGATAACTTAGTACAACTTAGCCAATTTAAAAAATGGATGATACATGGGCACTTCAAAATTTGTTTGAAAGTATTCACATGGGTGTACACTATTCAGGGTGAATATCAAAACACAAATATCACTTTTAAATGTGCCCTACTTCCAAAGAGAAAGCAGCTCTTACTACGACTTCTTAAACCATATAAGGCATCAAACAAATAACTTCTAACCCCAACTAGTTATCATAGACTTTGAGCAAGCCATGATTCAATGGAATGATTCAATCAGTTCTAAAACTGCACTCCCACACAGTAATACAAGGCTGTTACTGTCATTTCAATCAAAGTATATGGAGACACCTGCAAAAATCTGCACTAAGTTTATATTCTACAAACAACCATTTTGCCTTTGAAATAAAAAAAACGGATAGAACTAGCCTGTGTCCCTATCAAACAGGTAGCCACCCACAACAAATAACTAATAAAAAACCTTTCTACCAACAAAATGAAGGCAAACGTTGTGGCTAATTATGAGTTTGACAGTCCGATGGACCATCAAACCCACGGTGAAGGTGCGGCTACCGCGGCACCCGCAGTCCAACCGCCATATTATGACTTTGGCAGTCGAACCACCATGAGACCACTTCTATTGACGGGGATCCCTGATCCCTTGACGGTCTTGTAGTGGTCTGAGGAAGAAATAAGCTGGTACTGTGCTGTAGCACCGCCAAGCATATTACGAGTTTCCTCACTGCGGTGAGCCCTCCATGAAAGTGAGGAAACTAAAGGGGCCCTGCAAGGCCCCCTAGAGCCTCTGCACAAGGGGGTACATTCAGGGAGGCACATTGTGTGCTCCCTGTCTGTATGCACCCCTAGTTCTAGCACAGAATGAACTGCATAGTCCATCAGTGCTGGAAAGCGCAATGGCAGTCCCATGGTGCTGCCTTTGTAAGGCTCACATATGAGAATTTGAAAGGCTCTACAGTGCGATTATTGCTGCTGGAACGCTCAACACAATTCTACTTGGAATCGGGCGGGTGGTCTGCATATAGGTTTGGCAGTCTCGGAACGGGCACTGGCATGGCGGCCAAGACTGCCAAACTTGTAATCAGGCCCTTAGTACCCTAATAAACTATTTTGAAGACACTTGGATTGGCAGACTGTATAGCTCAGGATACAGACACCAAAATTCCAAATATCTTGTTGGAATGTCTATGACAGCACCTTGGCACATGAAGTCAAAACAAACAATCCAGTGAAAGGATGGCCCAGTCCCTTCCAATCCACAGAAGTATTACTAAAAGAGAAAAGCTACAAAAAACTATGAAAGGAGCAATCTGTTAGCCAAATTGACTCTAAACACAGTAAACAAACTAAAAGTATGTACAACATGATACAATTTAAAGTCAAACACTTTTTTTTAAAAGAGTTTTATATTGCGCAAACTCGACTTGAAGATGTCAGAGCACTTTACATGAGCACCAGTTTTCGTTACAGATGGACACATTATTTTTGTTAGGCACGGGGAGATTAAGTGAATTGCCCAGAACCACAGGATGTTGAGTGTCCCTGCCAAGACTCAAACCCAGTTCCCCAGCTTCGAGGTCGATGACTCTAGTCATAAAGCTATATCCCCTCCCCAAACTCTGTTTGTTTTGGGGTCTGTTTGACTCCGTGCCCGACGCTGCGCTCCTTGCAGTCAGCACCGTACTTTGGATGTATTGCTGTCACGACGTCGCAATAGCCCCAGTTATGCTATTTGGTTTCTGCAAGCTTATCTTTGCAATATCCTTTTGAATGTCATTTTTCCTAATATCTGTATTTTGGATTCTTTTTGTTTTGGTCTTGTTTAGTCTAGATTAAGAAACTTTATTTTTGAAGGTCATTTTTCTTAATATCTGTATTTTGGAGTTTTGTCGTTTTGGTCTTGTTTAGTCTAGATAAAGATACTTTATTTTTCTAAATCGGTGTGGTGTCCATTTGTGGTGTTACTGCGAGTGTTGGTACAAATACTCGTGCCAAGCTACTAAGGGGGTGAGCAGGGGTTATCTAAAGTGTGTATCCCCTTACCCTGACTAGAAGCAAGGGTCTCTATTTGGATAATGGTACCTACCTCTGCCAACTAGAGATCCCCATTTCTAACAATGTTAAAAATATGTATATAAAACGTTTTCAGAAATATTAGAAATCTGTAAAACATTTAGAGTTAAAAATTTACAACATACAACAGTATTTAAATATGATTTACATGTTTTTATTCAAAAATAATTTTTTATTTTTTTATTTATGTATGTATGTTCAAAAATATAAAAATATACAATAAATACAGGTAGAAAGATTTGTGACAGCTTTATTATACAAAAATGTAATTAATAATATTATTGGTTACAAAAACACAACAATTATGTTATTACATTTGTAGTAACCAACAATACTAATAAAATCACACAAAGTATTTCTAATACATACAAATAAAAGTAAAATACATTATTTCAGAATAAAATTAGAAAATTCAATAATCACACTCTAACTTAAATCATGTTAAAAAATTGTTAGACACTAAAGGGGTGATATTTATTATTCCCACTCCAATCTAACTATATTGAGGGGAAGGTGTTGGACAGTAAATCGGTGGCATATGCTATTCCCACTCCAACTTAAACCAAATTGAGTACGTCATTGGACACTAAAGGGGTGACATTTACTATTCCCACTCCAGTACAACTATACTGGGGTATGGTGTTGGACACTAAATGGGTGAAATTTAATATTCCCACTCTAATATACACCAATTTGAGGAAGACGTTGGACACTAAAGGGGTGACATTAACTAATCCCATTCCAATCTAACCATATTGGAGGAAGGTGTTGGTCACTAAAGGGATGACATTTACTATGGAATTTACAAGCTAAATAAAATAAAAAACAGGCGCTCTACAAGCTATTGTGTGGGGAGGTCTGCGCTCCTCTTGTTGGCCAGCAGAGTAATTAACTGGGTCCAGCAAGTGATTCAATGGTCAGACTCTAATTAGGAGCTGAGGCACAGAAGTTGTGAAGTACCAGAAAGAGTGCTGCTATGTGAAAATCAATGGCAGATGTACATTTGGGTCCAGATTTATCATAATATTGGTTTGTCAACCTAGTCTTTATGGCTAACTATGGCAAAACTGTGGTATAGTGCAGCATTCACCCACAATCTACAATACAGTGAACCAGGCAACATATTCAGTGAAGCAATACAGATGTACATTCTCACACTGTATTACACTAAGAATATAAACTCATGTTATAAGGCCTTTCTAGGTCAGCACCATTCCATGAAGAGTCCCCACTGATATGGGTTACCTGTGCGCAGATACTAGAGTGAGCGTGACATTAGTCTCACATGCTTAGCCCACACATATGAGCATGTGTTCACATGCAACCAGCCCAGATCCTCTTACCCTAGCTGCACAGTAGTGTACCTTATCTTATAAAGAGAACAATGGTGGATAGCACGCCCATTCAATTTCAACAGAACTTACAGTACGTGAAACTTAGTCGGTCAGGCCCATGGCAGATGTTCAAACAGCAGGCAATCCAAAAGGCAAAAATCCAGGAGTATTAAATGGAGCACAATCCATTTCTCACAAATGCTAAAAATCAACTTTAAGTACAGGGTGAGAGGTAAGATAAGGATTTGAGAAATAGCAGCACTAATAAAATAATGATCAAGAACTAGATGATTGGAAAAGCCATAAATATTAGAAGAGGGGGAAGTGAAAATAATGTATGTATTTAGTGTATAGAGATATTTGCATAACACAAACATAGTGGGGAACCGAGTGATTTGTGTGCACCCTGAAAATCAAATAAAGGCATGCAAATGTCGCAGACAAAATATGGAATGCAAAATATTGAAAGGTAAGTTAGTATAGATATCCTATACCTAAATCCACATATATGAAGCTGGGAGATATATCTTCAATGGTATCTAGATGAATGGAACAGCCATAAACATGAGAAGAGGGTGATATTAAAAAATATTTTCCATTTTTGATGCATATAATTCTCATGAAAATTAAAGATTGTATGCATACCTTGTGTGGAGGCAGACTTCATGAAAATCTGTATGCAAGGTATACCCTGTCATATTAAAAGCATTCAAAATACCAAATCAAAGTATTGTGCATACAAATTCTAAGGTCACATGGGGAATGTTGCTAGTGTAGTACACATATACAGCTTTTCAGTTCCTGTAAGGCATTTTCTATGTGAATTAAGTCTACTATTCAAAAAGATTATATAATTAACAGAAGGGAAAATAATGTATGTATGTAGTGTATAGAGATATTTGCATATCATGAACATAGGGTTCAATTACGATCTCTCTAGGAAAGCCCTCCATACAACTCTGATCCGGAGGGCTTTCCAGGCAAATCGCGCTGTGCTAGTCCGAACGAATGAGTATGATGCAGCCAAATGCTGACGGACGGCTACCATAGCAAAAAAGGGTGGGTGGGGAAAAGCGTACACCCTGTGGCGGGCACCCCATGTTGCCCACCAAACTGCACATGCTTGGATCGGGGGACCCATGCACACCCGCTCACGACCAATTCGGAGGGCTCTGGGTGAAGGGGGACCTGCTGCTGCCCCCCGAAGTTCAATTCCGACCGCCGTTTTGTCTCACTGACGCCGAGTCGAAACAGCTGTCCGAATTGTGCATCATACTCTCTCGGTCGGAATCTGGTTCCATTGCACGGCACAGTTCAGCTTCAAACAAGTCGGATGGGTAGGATCAGGTTCGGAAACAATTCTGTTGCCGCGGACAAGATCTTTGCATTGTACTTGGTCGTTGAGAATGCGGGACGACTTGGTCTGAAACATAGGCTCCGAATCAGATTCGCACGTTATGGTACCCATCTGGAGGCCTTCCGAATGACATCGGAATCGGGCCCATGGTGGGGAACTGAGTGATTCGCATGCATCCTGAAAATCAAATCAAGGATATTGAGGCATGCAAATGTCGAGGACAAAATATGAAATTCAAAATATTAAAAGTTAAGTAAGTATATATTTCCTATACCTAACTCCACATATATGAACCTGGGTGATATATCTTCAAGGGTATCGAGATGTGGAGTTAGAATAGTAAATATATACTCCCTATATATTCTGTTGATATTCTTGTGCTTGGCTTTCAGTAGTACAACCAACTGAGTACGGAACATACTAAACAAAGGCCAAGGCCCTGTAGTACGATTCAAGGATGATTAAAGGGAGACAAGTGTTAGGTAAATTGAAATTCTAAAATCAGAAGCAATTTGTTATATGCACCCCCCAATAACCAGCGTTTACAATAATTCATTCTTGTTTTAAAAAATGCACTTACTCAATAAATACCTGTATTCAGAGCACAACCAATATAGACTCCATAGAAAGGACAACCATCCACTAGGATTCCAAAAATGCTGACATTGATTTGGTTGCAGTGAGGGTAAAATGGCATTGAGCATTGCCATAAGGAAAACACACATCCTACAACTCACATCACCCATACAAGTGCCTAGATTTCATTAGGTTTTCTAGACCTTCCAGTAAAAATGCACGCTCGATACCTAGTTACCCACCAGGAACAAAAACCTTGGTGGATTGCAGCTTATTGAACACATAAACATTGCATGAGGACAGTGCTTTCTGGGTAACATAGTCCTATGAGACTCCCTGGATTATTTAGGTAATCCCAAACAATTGCTATTACCTAAATTGCAAATGCCAAGCCTTTCGTACTTTAGAAAAGCCTTTTTTCCATTCGCAAACAGGTTAATGAGCAAAATACTAAAAAGAATTGCAACATTGCAATGAAAAATTTCCCTGCATTGAAATATAAAACTAGGGGGCATATTATCAAGCCAGGCGATACAATTATCGCCGCTTTAGCGGCAGAAAACTGCCGCTAAAACGGCGATAATGGGCTTGATAATATGCTCTATGGAATTCCAATTGAAGCTCAGGTTAGCTGTCCTTCACATCTAACCTAAGCTTCAATTGGAATTCCATAGAGCATATTATCAAGCCCATTATCGCCGTTTTAGCTGCAGTTTTCTGCCGCTAAAGCGGCGATAGTTTTATTGCCTGGCTTGATAATATGCCCCAAGATTCTTTACTTCAAGCCCTCCTTTCGTCCTTGCTGCTAAGCTATTTTAGCAACAAAAAAGGCCTGTATGAATTTCTAAGGCGGGTTATTACTTTAACAGCTTAGTGGAGCAACAAAAGTGTTGTTCTCTATGAAGAAGGTTTATCTCTGCACTCAGGGGTTTTGGCGTACAAGCAGGAATATAAATCCAGACTGGGTCTGAGATGCCTGTCTGTGGACTTCGCAAAATATGTTTACAGTTTATGTTTACTTAAATTCAGTCTACCAAGAAGTTGAAGATTCCTCTCTGCCTCATAATTGTCTTTACCCAGTTTAAATACACTTTTATTTTGAAGAGGGCAGGCCTAACTTTGAATAATGCCAAAAGCAAGAATTAGTATATTCATCTTGTTGCACCATCACCTAGCTCTAAAAAAACGTATAAATCCTGTCTATATAAATATGAATAATTGATACACTACCATAAAATAATCCGGGCCACTAAAATTATGCGGCATTAGAGGGCCAAAGTATGTTCCAGAGTTGAGTAAATTATGCAGCCCGAAAAGGCAAATTATGTGGCATAATGCGGCATGATGCGGCACATTAGCATTACTTTGCTAGTCTGCCATTTTTAAACTTAGAAACACTGTCTGGGTATTGGTTGCTCCTTAGTAGCACCAGTTTAACACTCAGCTTTGCAAAGGCGGCCCACCGCAGGGCAACATGTGTCACTGAATTTTTAGCAACCTTTGAAATGTTTGAGCTAAAAAACATTTTTTAATTAAAATCTGCAAATTATTAGGGAGATGATGGATTATGTGACAAGTATGGCAAAAATCACCACAGCCGCACAACCACATAATTTCAGTGGCCCTGACTATAATAAAGCAATTGTTATACATTTTGCATGTGCAAGCAACACTAAATTTAAATGCATTTGTAAATGAGAAATGTTCACCCAAAATAAATGAAAATATAAAAAAGCAATGAGGGGTACATAAGGTAAAAAGGTAAATATTACATCAGGCATGCAAATTCAAACTATGTCTACCATGCAGACCCTTCCATGGGGAATCTCACAGACATGTGTGCTTCCAAGACAACCTGAATCACGAGAAGGACACGTAATCTGTGAATGTTGTTGTAAACAAATCCACGTGACATAGCAATTTGCCTTCTGCCCTGAGAAAGAAATGGCTCACTCCTGAGATCACATTGCCTCCCTTTATCATTTGTTGCACAGTCCATTAGAGTGGTCACACATACACCTAATACTCACCTCTGCCCAAAACACATTCATACAATAAGCTAGTAAAACCCTGCTGGCATCAATTTTGTGTAATACCTATAATTTTGTTATTCACCTTTACCAAGTCTTACCAACTCGATAATAGTAATTTTCCTCTCAATCAGGTTGCTGAGTTAGTTTAAGGTAGAATGACATTTACTTTTATTCTGAATAATCACAGACTCAAAAAATGTTGAAAACCTTTATCTAAATAAATTTGTGAGTCAAGAATCAATTACAGTAACCACCTTCATTTCAAGAGGCAAAGTAAATGCCAATCATAGCAATGTTACAAATGATCAATGAAGACGGTACCTGAAAAGGAAGAAAAGGAAAGAGCAGGCATAAAAGACAGATTTTGCTGATTATATTTACCTATGGTCAAAGATGAACCCAACTGCGTAAAATGGGGGACCAGATAGAATCTCCAGGACAGGCTACAGGTAGGAGATTAGGCAGATTCAGATATGGGAAGGAGACCTTTTCTAATGTGCAATGCCAGCGTCGCACCCCTCTCTGGTACAACTCTCCTCGGGTGTCCCTCTTCCACAATCCCTTCTAGATGATTAGATTATCGATCAGTATCTCAATCTTTCGGGCAGTGTTTCTGGCAGCAGCAAGGTCTGAGACAGCGTCTCGGACAGAATCTGGAGCAACATACGCGTTGGGTCAGTGACGAGTCGGAATGACAGATCTGACAAGTCGGACAATTTCTCTAACTAACTTACCTCATTTATACTATTCTTTATTCATGTACCTCCCCCAAAATTGTGAAAGTTTGTGTTTTCCCTTATTCTGATTGGTCAGGGCGAGGAGGTGAGTTCATCACACCACACTAAAAGTAATGTTTTCTCTTAGGGCAATTGTTTTTATGTGCCTGCCCCTTAATTTCCTTTCCCATAGCTTTATTCCCACCCGCATTTCATATTATACTCAATATGAATTTGCAACAAAATATTTTGTTTCAGACATTTAGGTCTACAAGTTCATTTTCCCAGGCGACTTCAACTTGCGGTGGCCTTGGACGTGATTCAAGTGTGCCATCATGGATTCCGGCCAGTCTCTATGCGCACGCGTGCGGATCAGGTGCGGTAGATATTTCAGTCTCTCTCTGAGGCCCAAATAAGAACTAATAATAAAGTCAGAAAAAACACATTAGAACACGGAAACAAATGATTTCACTGTATACCACTCATTTCTACCCTATCCCCATTTACTTATTTAAATCTTTTGCATTAGTGTTTAGTAGAATTTACGCGGGTTAATTGAAGCAGTAGCATGTGCGTTAATCTGTGAGTTTAAAGCAGCCATATTTAGTGCCATTGCACAGCTGCAAAGTTTCCCACCAAAAGTGATTGAGTGTCATACTACGTAGATGCAGTAGACGCATGTGCAATAGAAATCCCACGTTTTTGTCGGCCATTTTAGGACAATCGGGTTACTTGATAGCAATGCACATAGAAAAGCTTCCCCTGGATACACCATAAGGTGTGTATGGCAATGTTAACATTTAAAAGACAAAATTGGTCACATTATTACATGTCATTTGAGAGGATTGTATCCAAGCAAGTTTCTTTCACGAATCCTTGCTCCATCAATCCCCTCTCTGATGGCATTTATTGCCATCATTAATTTTCTACTGAAACAGATGCCAACTTTAGCACATCTCTATTTCTTCTTCAACCCTTTCATTTCTCTTCTTTTCCTTTTTGCTTTGTAATCCTCTCATTCTTTCATAAAAGTCTCCTTTTAATTCTTCTAGCTGTATTTCTTCAAGTTTTCTTTTCTTGCCCCTTGCTTTCACTTCATATTACTTTCTTCCTTTACAACATTTGTGCCAACACATTATTGCTAAGACTATGTTTATTCCCATTATGGGCAGTATTATTTGACCTAGAACACCTATATCTAAATTAGAAAACCAACTACCTATGTTGAAAAGCTATTTGCCAATTTTTTCCATACACTTTCAACTTGCAGTGGTTTCAACTCTTCCTCTAATTTTGTAATATTTTATTATATTTTCCAATTTCAACACTTTTATCTGGAATATACGTGCAACAATGTTGCATTTTCAATAATTTACAGATTCCACCCTCTTTTGCCAATAATATGTCAAGGGCAAGTCGATTTTGCATAACCATAGATCTGACCGCAACTAATTCAGTGTTTATGAGCAGAAATCCTCCAGCAGTGTCAACTACTGTAGACAACTGACACATTTTTATGAATTCAGAAGAACTCCCACTGAAGGTATCAGTGCACCAAAAATGTCACCGACAATCTCTGAAAAACTGGCTCTTTTTACACGCATTAGTCCATTTGCGTCTTCATTGGTTCCAGTGAGTCTTTTTACATGATAAACCTTAGGGAATACTATCCCAAAATAGCAACTCCCATACCAATGGTCTGGCAGCCTAAAGTAAGCCTTATTGCCACACACATAATACATTCCAGGAAATACTGGATCAGTCCCTCCTTTTAGTCCCCATCCCCCGATTATTAGGAAATTATGCTCACATTCACTGGAACCAATAAATACATTGTTATAGTCTGTTCTTAACCTATGGAGACAGATTTTACCTTTCTTTTCAAAATCTAGAGACATGCCAGCATGAGTTTTGCCACTTGCAAAATGCTCTTCTTCCTCAGCCCATTTAAGTATATGATGCCTGAGGTTCAGAAGCTCTTCGTTGGAAATCCTGTCTTCTTTGTTCAACTAAATTCAAAAATATTTTCTCTTCTTCACGTAATTTACATGTTAGATTGTAATTATGTGCTTCAGCTATATCTATTGTTTTCATTGTTAGGAAATATTCACCCATAAATTCAGAATCTCTTGTACTAAGAACAGGGTTCATGCTCTTTCGCAAAGGAACCTCGGAAAACATCACATCTACATTAGAATAATAATATTGCAACTTTCCTGTTCTATAAAATAAGCTTGCTAAAACACTACAGGAGATACCATACGTTAATGGTAAATGATGATAGTTCACTCCTTCTGCTACAGATGCAGGTAATTTCATGCAGACATAACAGTCACTAATTTCCAAAGTTTTCACATATTGTACCAACAGGTTGGTAAACACATTTAAATCAGTATCATTTTTATTCACTGTGTGATGTAAGTCTGACTCATCTGGTGTTTCTAATTATACTCTATCTCCTTTGATACTATCTACCTTTTCGTGTATATTAGTGTTATTCTGTACACTTTTGACCATTAAATAAGGTATGGCCACTGTTAATGCTAACCACATTATGACTATTACAGATATGCTACATATACACATTCTGCAACACTTCTTTCAACAATTCGGTTTTCCAGCAGCTTTATTGTCAGCCATTTTCAAATGGGATATGAAGATTTCTCTTCTCTATTTGAGTGATTCAACTTCGGAACAGAGTTACAAGGGGGAAATTGGTTTCAAGGTGGTCTCACTTCTTCTTCAATTTGCTCTGCATTTACATTTTCAATTCTTCTTCAATTATCTCAAAATTCTCGAAATCTTCGAGAATTACGTATGTCCATTCAGGACCTTTGAATTTATTATTTATAACTTTTGCTCTGGGACTTCCTAGGTTTGAGTTTTCAGCTGCTTGCCCAGACCAACTGGATACTTTGTCTACCTGCTCTGGCTCTTCTGGTATTGTTTTAAGGTGATATTTCAATCTTTTGACAACACTTGGCCTATTATCACCTTTTCTGATTCTTTTAGCTTGCACTGCACTTTCACCTTCTTCAAGTGCTCTTTTGTTCTCATTGATTTGTGGCACAACTTGATTATTTCTGTCTTCAGAATCTTTCACTATCTGATCTTGTCCAGGGCTCATTAATTCACTGTTATCTGCCTGGATACGGTTTTCTTTACTAGTCTGACCCTGTTTAGGTTCTATTTTTAATGTTTTTTCTTCCTCCTTCACCTGAACTTCTGTGATCTTTCCTATCTGGTCCTGCTCAGGTTCCTTAACAATCATGCTTTCTATTTTTCGAGCACTTTCTTCTGTACCTATCTGATCCTCACTCTTTTCCCGACTAGCTTGTCTTGTCTGGCTTCTTGTTCTTACAATTATCTCTGGTATATCTTCCACAGGTATCCAATCATCCTGACTGGTGCTCGGTTGGTCTTCGTCAGCTACTTCAGGATCTGTTATTTGAGATCCTTCTGCTGTGCAACCTTCAGGCCCCTCAACCGCCTGAGTCAGTTGATGTTCCTCCTCCTCAGGTGCTGGTACTCTTTTTGTATGGCTGGCATGTATCCAATTAGGCAAACCTGCACACTTTACAGCTGTTGTTGTAACTAATATAACCTGATGTAGTTTCTCCCAGCTTGGTGCTAGGCACGTTTCTCGAGTGTGATTCTTCACTACAACTCAGTCACCGGAATTCAGATTATGCGCTTGGTTCGGCTGCCTTGGGACTGCGTCTTCTCCAACCTGGTGAGAGATAGAACGCACTTGGTCAGCCAACTCTTTGCAATACTCCAGTACCAAATCATCAGTTATATTCAACAACTTGTGTCCTTGTATACATGCCTGCCTCACTGCTCTTCCCATGATTATTTCATGGGGACTCAATCCAGTATTCTTGTCTGGAATACTTCTAAATCCCATCACAAGAGGTAAGGCATCAGGCCAGCCAGTGGAGTGGATGCACACACTTTCCCCAACCTTGACTTAATTGCGCCATTCAATTGTTCTACCACCCCAGATGCCTCTGGGTGGTATGCGCAGTGCAGCTTCTGCTCAATTTTAAATGCTTCACAAATTAATCGAATTATTTCATTATTAAAATGAGACCCTCGGTCTGATTCAATAGTTACTGGAAAACCGAACCGTGGAATGAGTTTTTTAGTAAGAGTTTGGCCACTGTCAAGCTGTCATTTCTTCTGGTGGGGTATGCTTCCACCCACTTTGAAAATAAACAAACGATGACAAGTACATATTTTAATCCTCGACAAGCAGGTAACTGATTGAAATCAATTTGAAGTCTCATAAAGGGACCTTCAGCTTTTCCAATTTTCCCATATGGACTAATGTTTTCTTGCCTAGATTCATTGGTTGGCAGGTCAAACACCTTTGGCATAGTCTTTTCTGCAGTATTTCTAGATCTTAGATTAAAACAATCTTGTCTGAAAAGTCTTATCATTGCATCTCTGCTTATGTGGGTGTCTCCATGATACATTCTAGCCATTGGTGCAAGCATGCAGTCTGGCAACACAGGTCTGTCGTCTAAGTAAACCCATACACCATCTTCTGCCCTTTGCGTACAACCAATGTTTACCCACTCTGCTATCTCTTTTGTTTCTGCTTCATCTTGTCGTGCTCTCACTTCTCTCTATGTTTCTAAACCTGACAATAGCATAAGTTGGCAGCTGTTTCCACAATTTTCAATCTTTCTATTTACTGCCATTCAAAATTTTGCGCTATGTTGGGCAACATGGTCAACATACCAATTTCCTGCAGTCACACAGTCATTTCCTGACTGGTGTGTGGCTACTTAACCACTACCACTTCTTTTGGTAACTGTATTGCTTCAAGCAATTCTTTGACAAATTGTCCATTTTTAATGGGAGACCCTGAAGAAGTCAGGAAGTCTCGCTGGGCCCAAAGCTGGCCAAAGTCGTGCACAACCCCGTAACCATACTGACTGTCAGTGTAAAAGGTTACTCTCCAAGTTTTCTCTTTTTGCAAGCTTTAATTAAAGGAATCAATTTGGCTATTTGTTAACACTGGGCGTAGTTCGCGAAGTAGCACTTCGCGAAGCTACGCAAAGTGCAGTTCGCACTACGCGAGCTACGCGTAGCACTTCGCGAACTGCGCAGTACCTTGTTCGCACTGTGCCAGATGTCGTTTTCAATGATTGCACAGTGCGGACAAGCAACCGGCACTGTGCAATCATTGAAAATGCCATCTTGCACAGTGCGAGCTGTAGTTTTCTGCTTCTTGAGTAGATTTTTACTCGAGCGGCAGCTTTCTCAACGCGAACTGGTAGTTTCTCATCGCGAGCGGTCGCGAGCATACGCGACCACTAGCAATGAGAAACCTGACCTCCTCGCATTGGGAATCTCGCCGGGAGGTTTATATTCCATGCTCGCGATCGCGAACAAGGAAAAAGTCTCGCCGGGATGTCATTTTGCTTGCTCGCGGTCGCCAACTTGACATTGAGGACCGCGAGCAAGCAAAAAATGACCGCAGTACTACACAACACTACACTACGCGTGTTCGCACTGTGCTACGTGCAATTCGCATAGTGAGAAGTAGCGCGAACTTCGCAAACTACGCGAGAGTAGCGTAGTGCTTTGCCCAGGCTTACTATTTGTGCAGACCTGACTCCGGGTAAATAGGATGCTTCGACTATTTCAGCCAATGTACACACAGCATAAGCAGCACTCAATCTTACCTCTTCATGGCGCATGCATGAACCACCTACAAAGAATTCCTGCTCCGCATCTTTTAATGGCTCATCTTGAATATCTGGATGTGGTTTTGTACTAACTTCTGTTACATCAAGACATTCATGCTCAGGCTCATCTTTCACTTCTTCATTGTATGGATCTGGTAACAAAGTGGCTGGGTTAAGTACAGTACATCGGACAATGGTCACATTTCCTGCTCCTAATATGATCCTCTCATATTTCGTTAATCTGCTTGTGGTAAGATACTGAGTTTGTGTCCTTGTTAAAAGAATAACAACTGCATGTGGGATATACACGTTTACAGGGTGTCCCATCACAATTGACTCACTTTGCTACAGACTTACACACGTTGCTTCCACAGCTTTTAGGCATCTTGGCAAAGCGGATGCTACAGGATATAAGGTAGCTGAAAAATATGCCACTGGGCGTCGCATCAGGCCATGTATCTGAGTTAGGACTGAGAGGGCACAGTTATCTCTCTCACAGCAAAATAATGCAAAATCTTTTGAGTAATCTGGCATACCTAAGGCAGGGGCTTTGCATAAGCAATTTTGTAATTTCAAAAAGCATTTCATGCTCTCGTCATCCCATTCTATCTGTTTTTTTGCTCGTCTCTTTGTCATCTGTATCAAGAGTTTCACCAGTAAGGAAAATCCCATAATCCACTGCCTGCAATACCCAACCACACCTAGGAACATTCTTATTTCCTTCTGGGTTTGCGGTAACTTCATTTGTTTTATTATTTTTATTTTTCCTGTGGTCACTCTCCTTTCTCCTCATTCTATCTGGTGTCCCAGATATTTTACTTCTTTTCTGCAAAACTGTAGTTTCTCAGGGGACACTTTATGTCCACCTCTGGCTAAATGGTTTAGCAAGGCTATGGAATTAGCCACACTGTCCCTGTTTGTTTTGGATACGACCAAAAGATCATCAATATACTGTACTAGGACAGATTCTTTAGGCATTACTAAGGTCTCAAGACATTTTTTTCAAAATCTGTTAAAAAATTGAAGGACTCTCTGTGTACCCTTGAGGAACGCGATTCCAAACATGACCACACGCTGCTCCTGAGGCGGAAAGCCGGGAGACTGCTTCGTTTTTAAATAAGTGATAAATTGTTTGTGTATTTTAAACTTCACTTACCCCCAGTCACTGGGCTCTATCTACGGGACGATTTCTCGCCACTTGCAGGCGTGGGACGCTGTTTCAGCGCCTCGCTCGAGCTTCAGGCCACGCCCCCTTTAGAGGCCACGCCCACCGCCCTCCAGTATAAGTGTGACGCTGATTACTAGCGCCTTCACTTGACCACACGCTGCTCCTGAGGCGGAAAGCCGGGAGACTGCTTCGTTTTTAAATAAGTGATAAATTGTTTGTGTATTTTAAACTTCACTTACCCCCAGTCACTGGGCTCTATCTACGGGACGATTTCTCGCCACTTGCAGGCGTGGGACGCTGTTTCAGCGCCTCGCTCGAGCTTCAGGCCACGCCCCCTTTAGAGGCCACGCCCACCGCCCTCCAGTATAAGTGTGACGCTGATTACGAGCGCCTTCACTTGACCACACGCTGCTCCTGAGGCGGAAAGCCGGGAGACTGCTTCGTTTTTAAATAAGTGATAAATTGTTTGTGTATTTTAAACTTCACTTACCCCCAGTCACTGGGCTCTATCTACGGGACGATTTCTCGCCACTTGCAGGCGTGGGACGCTGTTTCAGCGCCTCGCTCGAGCTTCAGGCCACGCCCCCTTTAGAGGCCACGCCCACCGCCCTCCAGTATAAGTGTGACGCTGATTACGAGCGCCTTCACTTGACCACACGCTGCTCCTGAGGCGGAAAGCCGGGAGACTGCTTCGTTTTTAAATAAGTGATAAATTGTTTGTGTATTTTAAACTTCACTTACCCCCAGTCACTGGGCTCTATCTACGGGACGATTTCTCGCCACTTGCAGGCGTGGGACGCTGTTTCAGCGCCTCGCTCGAGCTTCAGGCCACGCCCCCTTTAGAGGCCACGCCCACCGCCCTCCAGTATAAGTGTGACGCTGATTACGAGCGCCTTCACTTGACCACACGCTGCTCCTGAGGCGGAAAGCCGGGAGACTGCTTCGTTTTTAAATAAGTGATAAATTGTTTGTGTATTTTAAACTTCACTTACCCCCAGTCACTGGGCTCTATCTACGGGACGATTTCTCGCCACTTGCAGGCGTGGGACGCTGTTTCAGCGCCTCACTCGAGCTTCAGGCCACGCCTCCTTTAGAGGCCACGCCCACCGCCCCATCCCCCATTACAAATGTGCTTCCCCCGGAAGCGCAGCGGACGAGCGCAGCGGGCACGCCGTTTGCGCGCCGAAGGCGCGCCAAAGGAAAGCCCGTCTGCGCCCGTCCGCGACCGACCGAGGCCAGAGGCCAGTCACGCTGCCTCCCCTATTCAATACTCCCGCCTGCAACTGACCGATCTGCAGGTTAATTGGCCACTACTGGCTGATGTCACCATAGCCCGAATCACCAGTCTGGGACTAGCGACTTCTCATGACCTAGGTCACACCAACACTGTGTCCTTGTCTTCGCCTAACCACCCTTCAACCCCGCCTCCTATTGGCCCCCTCCCCACAGTGGTAACTGCTATGTATCTCAATACTAGATCGGCAGTTAAACACCAGCTCGATCTCTTCACCCTACTCGAATCACACAAACCTGACCTACTATTCCTCACTGAAACCTGGTTTTCGGACAGCTCTCTTCCTTCCCTGCTGGCAATACTCCCCCCATCTTACTATGCTATCCGAGCCGACCGCTCTTCCGGTAGGCCTGGTGGAGGGGTTGCCCTGATCGCCCGCAAAGAATTCCCGTTTCAAACCCTAGTCTCCCCTTCTCTGGGAACATCAGACTGTTTAGTTGCCCGCTCACTTTCTCTTACTCCCCCACTCACATGCGTCCTTATCTACCGACCTCCGTCCCCCTCTCAAACGTTTCTCCCCAACTTCCAAGACCTAATGGCGACCCTGGTTGTCAGCCACTCTTCCATTATAGTCTTGGGAGACTTTAACTTCTGGCCCTCTGACCCTGCGGAATGCGCAACTTCCAAAGAGTTCTCAGACTCCCTTCAGTCGCTCAACTTCACTTCAGCTGTCAATGCCCCCACGCATAGGGGGACACACATCCTTGACCAAATCTGGCATCGTGAGTGCCCGGTCACCTCACTTTCTATCTCCCCTTGTCTTTGGTCAGACCACTTTCTGATCACTTTTTCTCTATCCCTTCCCTCTTTACCTAAGCTCACTCCCGCAAGAAACATCTGGGCGCGATCATGGAACCGCGTCGATGCCGAGGCTTTATCTACCATCCTTCTTTCTTCAAGCCCCGACCTTACCGGGCTGCCCTCTTCTGGACAAGCAGAAGCCATCAACAGCTGGCTGCGGGCTGGCTGCGATACCATCGCTCCTCTAAAGCGCATTTCATCTAAACGCCTTAAAGATGCTAACCGATGGTTTTCTGACGATCTGAAGATCCAAAAACTTCAGCTCCGTCAAGCGGAACGCCAGTGGAGGCGGAACTACTGTCCTGCGGTTAAAACCCGCTACACTGCCCTTCTAGTACAATACAAGAAATCCATACTGGAAACCAAAAAAAATTACTTTTCATCTAAAAGCCAGCTTGCGGAGAATCGGCCAAGAGAAATATTCTCCATCGTTCAAGATCTCGCTTACTCCGATAGAGCCTCACTCAAACCTTCCCCATCACAACCACTATGCGACTCCCTCAACTCCTTCTTTCTCGATAAAATTAGTAAAATTAAAGCTAAGATCCCCCCCCTTCCCCGGCCTTTTCTGATCCTTGCTGTCCTCCAACTACAGCACGCCTTGACTCTATTCCCCCCCTCACGAATGATTCACTTTCCTCAATTCTTCCGCTAGTTAATCTGGCTCCCCGTTGGACCCCTGCCCTGCTCATATTCTGAAGCGGATCTACTCTCACTGCCCCTCACCGCCCCTTACCTTTCTTAACAGCTCGCTATCTCAGGGCTTTGTTACTCCTGTACTCAAATCGGCAGTGATCGTCCCGATCTTAAAAAAACCCGGGGCGGACCCTTCGGATCCAGCTAATTACCGCCCCATCTCTCTTTTACCTTTCTTGGCTAAGGTATTGGAACGTCATGTAGTCAAAACCCTAAGTGAGTTTGTGGAAAGAAATAGTGTCTTGGCTCCGAGACAGGCCGGTTTCCGTCCAGCTCACTCAACGGAGACTGTAATTATATCTGTCCTGGATGACCTACGTCAGGGAATGGATTCTAATCAACCACACGCCCTGGTCCTTTTGGATCTTTCCGCCGCTTTCGACACGGTGGACCATACCATCTTACTCTCACGTGTCGAGGCGGCAGGAATTGGAGGGACGGCCTTGTTATGGCTATCCTCCTTCATGAATGGTCGGACTCAGGCGGTTCGTCTGGGTGATTACTCAGCTGATTTTCGGCCTGTCCAGTGCGGGGTCCCCCAAGGATCCTCTCTGTCTCCCATTTTATTTAACCTTTACATTGCCCCCCTCATTTTTGCCCTACAGCAGCTGGAGGTCTCTGTGTATAACTACGCAGATGATCTCCAGCTCATCTTTCCTCTCTCTTCCTCTCCCGAGTCAATATCCAATTTCCAGTTCATCATGACCTTTATCCAGGACTGGATGAACTTCAACCACCTGAAACTCAATCCCGATAAAACGGAATTGGTGTTGACAGGTGGTTGCGCCAGTCCCTGGTCCTCTTCCTTTTGGCCCTCCTCCTTAGGTTCCCCACCTATCCCGGTCCCTTCTGTCAAAACTCTTGGGTTCAAAATTAACAATCAACTCTCCCTACACTCTCAAGTTTCTGCCGTTGTATCCTCAGCCTTCCTCTCCCTCAGGACAATTCGTAAAGTCTCACGTTTCTTTTCCCCTGACGCGCTTAAGCTAATACTTCTGGCCATGGTAATATCTCGCCTAGATTACGGCAATGCCCTTTTTCACGGCATGCCTGCACATCTCATGAGACGTCTTCAATTGGTCCAAAACCAAGCCGCTCGACTGGTCTTCAATTTACCAAAATCACACCACGTCACTCCCCTCCTGGTCTCCCTGCACTGGCTCCCTGTCCGGCATCGCACCTTGCATGCATCATCTTCAAAGCCCGGACAGGCTCTGCCCCTGCTTTTATTAACACAGCCATTCAAGACTATATTCCCTCGAGAGAACTTCGTTCTTCCTCTCATCACCTCCTTGTTGTCCCTCGTTTCAAACGTAAGAAGTGGGGGGGCTCCAAATTTTCGACCACGGCTCCAGCTTTTTGGAACTCCCTTCCTATCTACTTGAGAACCTGCTCCCAGTACCCTCTGTTCCGCAGGGGCCTCAAGACCTTTCTCTTCACCCAAGCCTTTTCCTCTTGAACGATCACTTTCCCATACTCTCCTGCCCCCTGAGCAGTAGTAGTCATCTAGCGCCAAGAAACCGCTGGGTGTATGAGCGCTCTACAAAACCCTCAAACTCAAACTAAACTCAAACTCAACTCAAACATAAACACGATCCTCAAATTTGAAAGAAAACAAAAACTGACTATCTGGATGCAATGGGATGGAGAAAAAGGCATGGCATAAATCAATCATGGTAAACTACCTCGCATTCCATGGTATTTGGTAGAAGATCACTGCAGGATTGGGCACTACCAGGCAACAAGGCACAACAATTTTATTAATCTTTCTTAAATCTTGAACTACCCTATATTTTCCATTTGGTTTCTTAATGCCAATTATGGGGGAATTACAGGGACTACTCATGATTTCTCTTAAAATGCCCTGGTCGACCATTCTGTTGAATTCTGCTGCAACGCCAGCTTTAACATCAGGACTCATTTTGTATTGCTGGGTGTTTTGAAAAACTGCAGCTTCCTTTACTGTTATTTTGACAGGATCTACATCTATCATTAACCCTACTTCTTTTCCATTAAAATCCCACACATCTGGATTTACTGTCAATGTAACCTCTTTGGGTAAATCATCTTGGGTTATCATTGAAAATAATTCATTTACTTCAGCTCCTTGTTTAGCTAGCATGATTTTATATATTCCGTCTTCATCTGGAGTTTGAATATCAACACTGTCCGGTGTGCAGAAGATGGTGCAATTCATTTTGCACAACAAATCCCTCCCTAATAAATTCACGGACTGGAGTCGCATACAACAAACTTGTGCATTTCTTTGAAGTTCCCAATCCATACCTCCATTGGTTTTGTAACAGGGGTCCTTATTTGCTTATTAGAAACGCCCACTACTTGGATCACTTCTCCCGAGAGAGGTAGGTTTGGAATGTCTGCTGTTCTCACAGTAGAACGGGTAGCACCAGTGTCCAACAAGAAGGTAATGTCATTTCCTTCTACCTTTCCATCTATGTATGGATCTGACTGATCTACCGGTAAGGATGCACCAAGTACGCAATCCTCATCCCCCCCTCTCAGGCACCGTCATTGATCTTGGTCTTCAAAGTATGGATCCTGCAAAAGAAACTGTGATGTTAGATAATTTTTCTTACCACTTCTTTCTTCAAATCCGGTATCCGTACTGTACTTGGCTTGACTCACAAATTTTGGCATAGGGGCAGGTGGCAATTGGCTCTGCAGGTTTACAGACTTATTATCACCTCATTCTGCGTCTGTGGATTTAAATTTTGATTTGGGCTATTATTATTTTGTATATCCTTACACTCATTTTTCCAATGGGACGCTGTTTCAGCGCCTCGCTCGAGCTTCAGGCCACGCCCCCTTTAGAGGCCACGCCCACCGCCCTCCAGTATAAGTGTGACGCTGATTACGAGCGCCTTCACTTGACCACACGCTGCTCCTGAGGCGGAAAGCCGGGAGACTGCTTCGTTTTTAAATAAGTGATAAATTGTTTGTGTATTTTAAACTTCACTTACCCCCAGTCACTGGGCTCTATCTACGGGACGATTTCTCGCCACTTGCAGGCGTGGGACGCTGTTTCAGCGCCTCACTCGAGCTTCAGGCCACGCCTCCTTTAGAGGCCACGCCCACCGCCCCATCCCCCATTACAAATGTGCTTCCCCCGGAAGCGCAGCGGACGAGCGCAGCGGGCACGCCGTTTGCGCGCCGAAGGCGCGCCAAAGGAAAGCCCGTCTGCGCCCGTCCGCGACCGACCGAGGCCAGAGGCCAGTCACGCTGCCTCCCCTATTCAATACTCCCGCCTGCAACTGACCGATCTGCAGGGTAAGTGGCCACTACTGGCTGATGTCACCATAGCCCGAATCACCAGTCTGGGACTAGCGACTTCTCATGACCTAGGTCACACCAACACTGTGTCCTTGTCTTCGCCTAACCACCCTTCAACCCCGCCTCCTATTGGCCCCCTCCCCACAGTGGTAACTGCTATGTATCTCAATACTAGATCGGCAGTTAAACACCAGCTCGATCTCTTCACCCTACTCGAATCACACAAACCTGACCTACTATTCCTCACTGAAACCTGGTTTTCGGACAGCTCTCTTCCTTCCCTGCTGGCAATACTCCCCCCATCTTACTATGCTATCCGAGCCGACCGCTCTTCCGGTAGGCCTGGTGGAGGGGTTGCCCTGATCGCCCGCAAAGAATTCCCGTTTCAAACCCTAGTCTCCCCTTCTCTGGGAACATCAGACTGTTTAGTTGCCCGCTCACTTTCTCTTACTCCCCCACTCACATGCGTCCTTATCTACCGACCTCCGTCCCCCTCTCAAACGTTTCTCCCCAACTTCCAAGACCTAATGGCGACCCTGGTTGTCAACCACTCTTCCATTATAGTCTTGGGAGACTTTAACTTCTGGCCCTCTGACCCTGCGGAATGCGCAACTTCCAAAGAGTTCTCAGACTCCCTTCAGTCGCTCAACTTCACTTCAGCTGTCAATGCCCCCACGCATAGGGGGACACACATCCTTGACCAAATCTGGCATCGTGAGTGCCCGGTCACCTCACTTTCTATCTCCCCTTGTCTTTGGTCAGACCACTTTCTGATCACTTTTTCTCTATCCCTTCCCTCTTTACCTAAGCTCACTCCCGCAAGAAACATCTGGGCGCGATCATGGAACCGCGTCGATGCCGAGGCTTTATCTACCATCCTTCTTTCTTCAAGCCCCGACCTTACCGGGCTGCCCTCTTCTGGACAAGCAGAAGCCATCAACAGCTGGCTGCGGGCTGGCTGCGATACCATCGCTCCTCTAAAGCGCATTTCATCTAAACGCCTTAAAGATGCTAACCGATGGTTTTCTGACGATCTGAAGATCCAAAAACTTCAGCTCCGTCAAGCGGAACGCCAGTGGAGGCGGAACTACTGTCCTGCGGTTAAAACCCGCTACACTGCCCTTCTAGTACAATACAAGAAATCCATACTGGAAACCAAAAAAAATTACTTTTCATCTAAAAGCCAGCTTGCGGAGAATCGGCCAAGAGAAATATTCTCCATCGTTCAAGATCTCGCTTACTCCGATAGAGCCTCACTCAAACCTTCCCCATCACAACCACTATGCGACTCCCTCAACTCCTTCTTTCTCGATAAAATTAGTAAAATTAAAGCTAAGATCCCCCCCCCCTTCCCCGGCCTTTTCTGATCCTTGCTGTCCTCCAACTACAGCACGCCTTGACTCTATTCCCCCCCTCACGAATGATTCACTTTCCTCAATTCTTCCGCTAGTTAATCTGGCTCCCCGTTGGACCCCTGCCCTGCTCATATTCTGAAGCGGATCTACTCTCACTGCCCCTCACCGCCCCTTACCTTTCTTAACAGCTCGCTATCTCAGGGCTTTGTTACTCCTGTACTCAAATCGGCAGTGATCGTCCCGATCTTAAAAAAACCCGGGGCGGACCCTTCGGATCCAGCTAATTACCGCCCCATCTCTCTTTTACCTTTCTTGGCTAAGGTATTGGAACGTCATGTAGTCAAAACCCTAAGTGAGTTTGTGGAAAGAAATAGTGTCTTGGCTCCGAGACAGGCCGGTTTCCGTCCAGCTCACTCAACGGAGTCTGTAATTATATCTGTCCTGGATGACCTACGTCAGGGAATGGATTCTAATCAACCACAGGCCCTGGTCCTTTTGGATCTTTCCGCCGCTTTCGACACGGTGGACCATACCATCTTACTCTCACGTGTCGAGGCGGCAGGAATTGGAGGGACGGCCTTGTTATGGCTATCCTCCTTCATGAATGGTCGGACTCAGGCGGTTCGTCTGGGTGATTACTCAGCTGATTTTCGGCCTGTCCAGTGCGGGGTCCCCCAAGGATCCTCTCTGTCTCCCATTTTATTTAACCTTTACATTGCCCCCCTCATTTTTGCCCTACAGCAGCTGGAGGTCTCTGTGTATAACTACGCAGACGATCTCCAGCTCATCTTTCCTCTCTCTTCCTCTCCCGAGTCAATATCCAATTTCCAGTTCATCATGACCTTTATCCAGGACTGGATGAACTTCAACCACCTGAAACTCAATCCCGATAAAACGGAATTGGTGTTGACAGGTGGTTGCGCCAGTCCCTGGTCCTCTTCCTTTTGGCCCTCCTCCTTAGGTTCCCCACCTATCCCGGTCCCTTCTGTCAAAACTCTTGGGTTCAAAATTAACAATCAACTCTCCCTACACTCTCAAGTTTCTGCCGTTGTATCCTCAGCCTTCCTCTCCCTCAGGACAATTCGTAAAGTCTCACGTTTCTTTTCCCCTGACGCGCTTAAGCTAATACTTCTGGCCATGGTAATATCTCGCCTAGATTACGGCAATGCCCTTTTTCACGGCATGCCTGCACATCTCATGAGACGTCTTCAATTGGTCCAAAACCAAGCCGCTCGACTGGTCTTCAATTTACCAAAATCACACCACGTCACTCCCCTCCTGGTCTCCCTGCACTGGCTCCCTGTCCGGCATCGCACCTTGCATGCATCATCTTCAAAGCCCGGACAGGCTCTGCCCCTGCTTTTATTAACACAGCCATTCAAGACTATATTCCCTCGAGAGAACTTCGTTCTTCCTCTCATCACCTCCTTGTGGTCCCTCGTTTCAAACGTAAGAAGTGGGGGGGCTCCAAATTTTCGACCACGGCTCCAGCTTTTTGGAACTCCCTTCCTATCTACTTGAGAACCTGCTCCCAGTACCCTCTGTTCCGCAGGGGCCTCAAGACCTTTCTCTTCACCCAAGCCTTTTCCTCTTGAACGATCACTTTCCCATACTCTCCTGCCCCCTGAGCAGTAGTAGTCATCTAGCGCCAAGAAACCGCTGGGTGTATGAGCGCTCTACAAAACCCTCAAACTCAAACTAAACTCAAACTCAACTCAAACATAAACACGATCCTCAAATTTGAAAGAAAACAAAAACTGACTATCTGGATGCAATGGGATGGAGAAAAAGGCATGGCATAAATCAATCATGGTAAACCACCTCGCATTCCATGGTATTTGGTAGAAGATCACTGCAGGATTGGGCACTACCAGGCAACAAGGCACAACAATTTTATTAATCTTTCTTAAATCTTGAACTACCCTATATTTTCCATTTGGTTTCTTAATGCCAATTATGGGGGAATTACAGGGACTACTCATGATTTCTCTTAAAATGCCCTGGTCGACCATTCTGTTGAATTCTGCTGCAACGCCAGCTTTAACATCAGGACTCATTTTGTATTGCTGGGTGTTTTGAAAAACTGCAGCTTCCTTTACTGTTATTTTGACAGGATCTACATCTATCATTAACCCTACTTCTTTTCCATTAAAATCCCACACATCTGGATTTACTGTCAATTTAACCTCTTTGGGTAAATCATCTTGGGTTATCATTGAAAATAATTCATTTACTTCAGCTCCTTGTTTAGCTAGCATGATTTTATATATTCCGTCTTCATAAGGAGTTTGAATATCAACACTGTCCGGTGTGCAGAAGATGGTGCAATTCATTTTGCACAACAAATCCCTCCCTAATAAATTCACGGACTGGAGTCGCATACAACAAACTTGTGCATTTCTTTGAAGTTCCCAATCCATACCTCCATTGGTTTTGTAACAGGGGTCCTTATTTGCTTATTAGAAACGCCCACTACTTGGATCACTTCTCCCGAGAGAGGTAGGTTTGGAATGTCTGCTGTTCTCACAGTAGAACGGGTAGCACCAGTGTCCAACAAGAAGGTAATGTCATTTCCTTCTACCTTTCCATCTATGTATGGATCTGACTGATCTACCGGTAAGGATGCACCAAGTACGCAATCCTCATCCCCCCCTCTCAGGCACCGTCATTGATCTTGGTCTTCAAAGTATGGATCCTGCAAAAGAAACTGTGATGTTAGATAATTTTTCTTACCACTTCTTTCTTCAAATCCGGTATCCGTACTGTACTTGGCTTGACTCACAAATTTTGGCATAGGGGCAGGTGGCAATTGGCTCTGCAGGTTTACAGACTTATTATCACCTCATTCTGCGTCTGTGGATTTAAATTTTGATTTGGGCTATTATTATTTTGTATATCCTTACACTCATTTTTCCAATGCCCCAATTTTCCGCACCCGTGACAAGGGAATTTTTTCTTTGCCCCTTTCTGCTTAATCGCCCTTTTGGTTTACCCCCATTATTCTCACCATTTCCTTGCCCTTTTCCTGGTTTCCCTGCCATGTTAGTTAACTGGAGTTCTTGTTGTTCTGCCAGCTTGACTTGAGCCCACATCACTTTCTGTTCTAAAATTTTTCGTCTATTGTCGATTTCATCTCCACAGTACTTTGCATATTTTAAAATCTCATCTATGGGCTTTGCTTGCCAACACAAATTATGCTGTTTAAACATTTCAGAAATTTCCTTCTTTAATCTGTTCACAAATCGATACACAAAATGAGTCATATCTTTATTCCCAATACTTTCCACCCCACTTTACTGTTTGAACACCTGTAGGAGGCGCTCATAGTACGCATGGACAGACTCATCTTTTTCCTGAGTTGTTCTATCTATCTTTATCCAATCTGTCTCCTTTGGGGGAATTTTCCCTTTCAAGAAAGTAATAACCTGATTTTCTCATAACTTCTTCGGACGGGGCTCCCGTTTTCTTGTCTCTCGGGTACTCATTCATTTGGCCAGTCGTCCGTGATTTTACACTCAGCCCACAAATAAGCCAGTACCACTATTTCAAACAGACCATCCAGATCTTTCAGCAGAACTTTTGAAACCTTCACAAACCTCTTGACTTGTCTATACCATTCCACAGGCTTCTCGCTCAGCTTTGGGAAATCAATTGTAAATTACAAAATATCCTGTCTTGTCCATGGGACATGTACATAACCTCCTCCTGTAACTTCTCTCATTGGGCACAACCCTTCTGCCTTTTCTGTTTCTTTCACTAAATACTCTGTGGTTACTCGACTGGTCTGTGCTTCTACCTTTTTCTTTGTCCACTTTGCTTTCCATCTGCCTAATTCTCCCCATTTCTGCAGTATCGTCATTAATTCTTTAACCTGCAACTTTCTCCCAGACACATTCATATTTTACAAATCTTTATCTGAAAATTCTGCTGTATAAGGCTTTTTAGTACTTTGTATCGTCCTAAATCTATTCCCATTTCGGAGGCCAGATTCATTAATTTTTCATTAAATGCTTTTGTATTTCGAGTTGTGCCTCTGCAAATGAACAGTAATTCTTCCTCATTATAGGTATTTAACCTATCCACCCCTACATGCCCCGCTATCATTTCTTCTAATTAAACTTTTAGTTAAAAAATATCTAGTATTTTTGGTGGTGGATCGGGTTCTCTATGTCTCGTGTCCATCTTTCTAACTCTTCTGGTGTTATTATGGTGGCACTCTTTGTTCCGGTAGATGTCTCAATTCGTACCTTTTTTGAACAACCTGTCGTGACTCTTCTGGGTGTGTCATTTATTTGCCCTCTTATGGGCAAGTCCATTAATGAAATTACAGACTCGCAATCACTAGCTTGGTCGTCGATTATTATCTTCTCTTTTCTGTGCTCAATGATAGGTGTGGTCATGACAGGTGTTTTAGGACAGTTAGATGTATCCCCATACAATGGGACATCAGGACCTATAGTCACCGGTATAGATAGGGCTTCAGGATGCACGTTTCACTGTGTTATTTTTTGTATTAATTTGTCTCTATTCTTATTTATTGCTTTTCTTTTCTTGGAGTACTCTGTCCATTGTTAGATCATGTACTAATTGTGGCACCATGGGTGTGTCTAGTATGGAGCGCTCGGGGTAAATTTGCTTGGCCCTTCCTGATATGGCAGAGGACTTTTCAATAATATATTGTCTTAATAATCTTCGTCATATTCTCCGCCACCTGTTGCCATTAAATGTTTTTCTTTTCTGTGCATTTGCTTCCTGCCTGTTCATCAGCCATTAATACAGGATATAATCCTTCAGTTAACATGGCTTGCCTCCATTTTTTCATTTGTTTATCTTGAGTCTCACGCGGAAATTTTGGATAAAAACTGCTCAAATCCCTGTTGCACCTTGGTCTATCTTGTTCAAATGCCTCCGTTTCCCACTCTTCTAGTGCCTCATACTGTGTTAATCTAGGTCTGGGTTCTAACTCATTCATTCTTGTGCGTAAATTATGTAAAATTCTTCCATTGAATGTTCTGTATTCTGGAAAAGTCAAAACTCCATCATCTTTCGTGTATTCGATCCAATTCTCTAACCATACACAGGTATGATAACCTCTCTCTACCATCATGTAGAATGCGGGAGTTTTCGGAGGAGGAATAAGAATTCCTTCTCTAGTTTTAATGTGCCTACCCTTTTTAAAATAATTCTTTATTTTCTGCATAAACTACATTTTTCTCTTCTCACCATACATTTTCCGTGATCTTCCTCTCAAGTACTGCTGGTAAGCAAACCCTAAATAATTTCTATCTGGGCGACTCCCTGTTAATGTGGGATCATACATACACAATCCGTTGTCTATTATTATTTTTGAGATTTCTAATCTTACGGTTCCTCTAATCCTTTTCTCCAATACTAATGCGTCTTTTATTTTTGTATCCAATCAGAATTCAATTTACTCTGTGTGTTTAGCCAATACTAGCATGGCTTTTTAGTGACGTCAGTATCACTCTTTTCCTTCGAACCCTCCTTTAAAATTTCGCGTTATTCACACGCCTGCTGTTCTACCAATCCCAGCGCGGCTCTTTGTGACGTCAGTGCAGCACCCGCAACTGACCCCTCCTTTACAAGGTAATGCGTAACTTTACTTTCTCAATTGTTTATATGTATTTTGCATGAATCAACAACAATAAACATTCGCTACTGTGTCAGATTCTCTAAATTCCAAAGAATAGTCTGTTTCTTTTACTGCAAGTAAAGGCTTTCCGTTTACTCTTCACACACTACGAGTAAAACGTTTCCGCTTACTCTTCACTCAAGCATCAGAGATCCTGCTACTCCTTCAGTATTACCCTTTCTAGGCGATATAAGACCAAAGTTCCACCAACGACCTCTTTAGCTATCAATTAATCTCACTTACATACAGAAAATAATCCCTAAAACAGTGCTTCTAGTTTTACCCAACTTTCCGCACTTTTCTAGAATCCTGACAGGTAACCTTACTGCAGTATGGCTTCCATTCACCATCCGCTATTCAATATTCCCGGGAATTTCAAAACAACATGAATAACGACGACAACAAGAGGTGTTAATGCATGTATCAATAATTCAATACACAATTTTTCGCTACCTAACTAACTAGAACCTAACCATGCCTCTGCTACCAAGAACAAATGATGGAGCACGGGTTACCAGCTCAGGTCACACATACACCTAATACTCACCTGGGCCCAAAACACATTCATACAATAAGCTAGTAAAACCCGCTGGCTTCAATCTTGTGTAATACCTATCTTTTTGTTATTCACCTTTACCAAGTCTTACCAACTCGATAATAGTAATTTTCCTCTCCTCAATGAATCAGGTTGCTGAGTTAGTTTGAGGTAGAATGACATTTACTTTTATTCTGAATAACCACAGACTAAACAAGTTTTGAAAACCTTTATCTAAATACGTTTGTGAGTCAAGAACCAATTACAGTAACCACCTTTATTTCAAGAGGCAAAGTAAAAGTCAATCATAGCAAAGTTACAATTATCAATGGAGACGGTACCTGAAAAGGAAGAAAAGGAAAGAGCAGGCATAAAAGACAGATTTTGCTGATTATATTTACCTATAGTCAAAGATGAACCCAACTCTGTAAAATGGGGGGGGCCAGATAGAATCTCTGGGACAGGATACAGGTAGGAGATTAGGCAGATTCAGATCTGGGAAGGAGACCTCTTCTAATGTGAAACGCCAGCGTTGCACCCCTCTCTGGTACTACTCTCCTAGGGTGTCCTTCTTCCGCAATCCCCTCTAGATGATTAGATTATCGATCAGTATCTCAAACTCTCAGGCAGAGATTCTGGCAGCAGCAAGGTCTGAGACAGCGTCTCTGACAGAATCTGGAGCAACATACGCGTTGGGTCAGTGAAGAGTCGGAATTTAAGATCTGACAAGCCGGACAAGTTCTCTAACTAACTTACCTCATTTATACGAGTCTTTATTCATGTACCTCCCCCAAAAGTGTCAAAGTTTGTGTTTTCCCTTATTCTGATTGGTCGGGGCGAGGAGGTGAGTTCATCACACCATACTAAAAGTAATGTTTTCTCTTAGGGCAATTGTTTTTATGTGCCCGCCCCTTAATTTCCTTTCCCATAGCTTTATTCCCACCCGCATTTCATATTATACTCAATAAGAATTTTCAACAATTTATTTTGTTTTTGAATTTTAGGTCCACAAGTTCATTTTCCCAGGTGACTTCAACTTGAGGTGGCCTTGGACGTGAGTCAAGTGTGCCATCATGGGTTCCGGCCAATCTCTAAGCGCACGCGCACGGATCAGGTGGGGTAGGGATTTCAGACACCCTCCGAGGCCCAAACAAAGAACTAATAATAAAGTCAGAAAAAACACATTAGAACATGGAAACAAATGAGTTCACTGTATACCACTTATTTCTACCCTATCCCCATTTACTTATTTAAATCTTTTGCATTAGTATTTAGTAGAACTTACGAGGGTTAATTGAAGCAGTAGCATGTGCGTTAACCTGTGAGTTTAAAGCGGCGAAATTTAGTGCCATTGCGCAGCTGCACAGTTTCCCACCAAAAGCAATAGAGTGACATACTACGTAGATGCAGTAGACGCATGCGCAATAGAAATTCTGCATTTTTGTCGGCCATTTTAGGACAATCGGGTTACTTGTTAGTAATGCACATAGGAAAGCTTCGCCTGGATACAGTATAAGGTGTGTATTGCAATGTTAATATTTACAAGACAAAATTGATTACATTATTACATGTTATTTGAGAGGATTGTATCCAAGCAAGTTTCTTTCACAAATCCTTGCTCCATCAGCAGGTATAACACATTGCTTTAGATACATCTACAAAACTGTGGCAAATGTGGCATATCCGTCTAGTCCCCCAATATCCGGAGGCTGGAATAGTGTACTCCCCAAGATTCTACTGTCACCATCTGGTAGAAATGGCACTTACTTTAAGATGCATGTACCACCGCATGAAAGATATGATTTCGTCTTCCAGTTCCACTACCACAGCAGCTAATGAAGTCTTCTGTTGCAGATGTTATTGACATCCCACAGCAGGTATTCCAGACACTCTGGCACAGGCCTAGCACACTCCTTTAAATTCCACTTTCACTCTGCAGTAGGTGTGGCATACTTCTTCACATCCCACTGCCAACCATGTGGCTGGTGTGACAGACTGAATCAAAACCACATACACCTTTTAGCAGGTATAGATCAATGCTCGAGTTGGCAATGCAACCCTATAGCAAGTGTGCCACACTCCTTCAGCTGCCACTGTCAGCATGATAAAGGCGTGGCATTATCCCCACAGTAACACTGTCGTGGACCTTCCACTGTTCTTCAGATCATGCCGTGGAGAGGTGGCACACGCCTTCAGATCTCATTGTCACTGTCGACACTCCACCCCTAATTAATTAAAAAGGGCTGTGGACAGGAAATCCTTAACTTTAATTTATAGTCAAGACCGTTAAGAAAACCTGCACAATAAATCGTTATCCAGATCTCAGTATATTTAAATTTATTCAAATTATAGTATCATTACAGAATGGAAAAGTCTGTTAATTAAGGAAATTAACATTACATTTAAATAGTAATAAATGCATTAATGCAATGTGCCTTACAGAAAACAAAATAACAAGAATAGTCAAGTTAACAATAGTAACCCAAAATCACAAAGGGCCAAATGCATTTAGTCCTCTCTAAGTAACAAGCAGGAGCGTTTGAAAGCTTAGGAAGAAGATTGGCTTTCCCCCAAGTAGCACTCTCTTACAATGTTCTGGACAAAGAAAATGGACAAAATTGTAGTATGATGTTAAAGGGGAAGGTACTAGTGCAGCAAACCAATCATCTAAATTCACAACGTACTTGCACATTATTTTCATTGGCTGTAAATTATATTATTTGTTGCACAGAAGAAATAATGCAATTTAATCATACAAAAACACTAAGAAAACAAATACCTGCTTCTGCAAATTCAAAACAACAGAGGCTTAACTCATAGCCCAGCACTGTTTCAACAGATGTGCATCTCTTGCTGAGGAAGGTAGAGATAAGTTACATTTGCAGACAAGGACAGACACCATGGTTTGCAGCTGAATTTTTAATTTTCTGAAAACAAATAAAACACATGAATGAGTGCATTTCACACAAGACATATAAACATGCACTTTTCTGCAATGTGACTAGCACTCTTGGTACTCCAGCCTGTTGAGGCTAACTAAACTAAGCCTCTGTTAAGCACTACTTTCTAATGCAATATTTTATTTTCACACCCTTCTTGGACAGGCAACTCTAGTCTTCTAATTCGATTGCCAAATATATACCAGAATGGCACTTTCTTTCATAGCTCACAGCTATGTTGTGACAAAGGACACACAATCCTGCAGTTTCCACTGCCACATTGCATCAGATGAGACACACTCCTTCAGTTTCTATTGCCACTCTGTGGCCAGTATCCAGCACTCCTTCAAAATTCTCTACTTCCGTTTGACAGGTATACCGTACCACTCTAGAGCCCTATCACATATTGTGCTAGTTGTGTCACCTTCATCTAGGTCTAACCTATCCCCCTAAGTAAGGTGAGCCCCACGGCCTCCCGGACACATCCTATCTGATCCCTTTGTTACCCAGTGCAGGCGTATTGTCCTACAAAATGGGCCTATCCACCACAGTCGTTTCCACTGCATTTCCTCAGACTGACATCGTG
The DNA here is from genome assembly GCF_964204655.1 of Triturus cristatus. NCBI lineage: Eukaryota > Metazoa > Chordata > Amphibia > Caudata > Salamandridae > Triturus > Triturus cristatus. Next base: position 1,010,596,612 of record NC_140583.1, on the reverse strand, counting down.
TGTGCTGTTCTTTGTAAAAGCCAGCTGCCCACACTACCCTCTCTTGGGACAGAAACTGTCAGAGAACAGTCAGCCTTCATTGAGTAAAATAATTGAGTTATCAATACTGCATGTTTCAAATGAAAGCTGTAATTATTGGAATATATACAACATTTAGAAACTTGATTTTGTCGCCAGCAGGGGCTTCGGGTAAGTTGCCTGAGCAGGGAGGGAGAGTAAGCCATACATGCTCTAACTCATCTCCCCATGCAAATGAGGCTGCGCCCCCTTGAAGATAGCGCTGGCTCTTTATGTGCAACAGCGCTATTAGTATTAGAGAAGGGGCCGCACAAGCGTGTAAAGCCCTTTCTGTAATACCAAAGTGCCCTGGGGGCACGGAAAGCGGTCGCAAACACCCGTTGGGCCCCGGGGGCACTTTAATGTAATACGGCCCCTGGTATCCTGTGCACAATACCCGAGCCATTTTCACGGAAAGTACTTTTTGTTGAGGCTCGGCTGCAAAATTAATTTAAAAGCAATATACAAATGGACTAGGCAGTTTCTTTTGTAACCAAAAGGAAAAGCATAGATCCTGGCTTGCAAGAATTAAATCTAATTAACTGCGCTCCACAGCCTATTTAATGAAGAGAATGGATGTATTAAAGATGTAAAATCTCATTT